>NW_008824317.1:0-293 GCF_000699105.1 Pygoscelis adeliae
CCCGCGGAGGGCGGCGATGAGTGCGCGGCCCCGCCGTCCCGGAGCCGCAAGATGCGGGCGGAAGCCACTACAGCTGTTTTCATCGACCGGTCCCGATGTCCAGACGGAGAAAAGCGCTGGAAGAATCCCGGGGCGCGACTCCGACGTCGCTTTTTGATTTGGTGAGACATTTCTGCTCCGCACGGCGTTCGGGCGGTCCCACCCGGTTAACCCACCGGCAAAAACCGAAATGAGCAGAGTGCTCCGTGAAAGATGCAGATAGTGCTACTGCAGAGCAACACAAATGTATTCGA
>NW_008824318.1:0-846 GCF_000699105.1 Pygoscelis adeliae
ATATGAAAGGAAACCTGTTGAACAGAAAGTTTTTAGTCACTTTGTTGATCAGGAAAAAAAAAAAAAGGATATGCTTCATAAAGAAATAAAGTGGGAATGTCATAATAAGATAAGATGGTATTTTCCTGCTCACTACAGATCTTAACTTCCTCTCTCTCTCCAATACATAAATAAAGCTGGTGTAATTGAATCATAAGATCTTGCACTTTAAAGTGCTAAATTACACAATTTCTACATTTCTGTGGTTTCCTACCTGGTCTCTGTCTTGTATATTCCTACTTCTAACTTCAAATCTTCCTAATGGGTAATGGGCTCATGCAGCACCCCATTTTGGTTTCCCTACCTCCCATTTATGCTGCTTGCTCAGTTCTATTTAATTGTCGGAAAGCCATACTAGAAAATGAGTTGCACTGCGTAGGTGCAAAATGATTTGAAACATAATCCTCTTGCTGTACTTTGGATCTAGGTGTGTACGCAAATCAAGCCTTTGGCTATCTCCTACTATAGGTTGTTGGTATCTGCAGGTATTGGCTGGAATATTGCACCCAAGGGCAAAAAATTGCTTGTGGTGAAAGTTCAGGTTTTAATACCTGTAAGCTTTAGTGAGGAAATTAGTGAAGTCTATCCCCTCTATAGATATGGAAAAAGAAAGTGCGAATGTTCAGGTAATACAAGCCAAAGGTTCCCCACTGCCATAATCCATGCTGAATTTGAAATGGATACTTTGGATCTTGCTATTCAGGTAAGGAATTAAAATCTGGCTGAAACAGAATTGTGAATGATTAGGTTTGTGAAGGTGCTTGCATTAACGTTGAGCTGGCAGTTTGCTATTTACAGCCCCCAGGG
>NW_008824319.1:0-380 GCF_000699105.1 Pygoscelis adeliae
AAAACCTTGCCACGCAAACCCAATACGTGTGACAAAGCATGGTGTGGCACAGCACGGCGTGGTGTGGCATGGCATGACACAGCCAGGCACAGCGCAGGACAGTGTGGCACGGCACAGCCCAGCATGGCGTGGCACAGCCAAATCCAGTGTGGCATCGCATGGCACAGTGTGGCAAGGCACAGCAGAGCTTGGCATGGCCGGGCGCAGTGCAGCATGGCATGGCACAGCACGCCGGCGCCAGGGACAGCATGGCATGGCCAAAGACAGCACGGCATGGCACAGAGCGGTATGACCAGGCACAGCATGGCACGTCCATACATGGCATGGGATGGCACAGCACAGCATGGCATGGCACAGCACAGCAGCACCACAGAGCACCG
>NW_008824319.1:5306-5738 GCF_000699105.1 Pygoscelis adeliae
TCGCCCGCCCGCCCAGGGTCGGTGGTGTAGCACCAGGGCCGCTCAGAGCTGTCGGGGTTGCGGCAGTAGTTGTCGTCCAGCCCCTTGTCGGGGTACCTGGGCCAGAGACGGGGAGCAGCGGTTGAGGGTGGCACCACTGCCCCGGCACCTGGCATGGCCAGGGTGGCCACGCGCTGCCCGGGGCTTGGGGCCGGTACTTGTCGGGGTGGTAGGGGTGCTTGTGAGGGTGCTGCAGGTCCCAGCGCTGGCACTCTGTCCCTGACTCGGTGCGGTCCACGGTGCCGCGGTACTCCTCCCCATTGCAGGTCACGCAGACAGCTGCCGACAGCCGGCGGGCTCAGTGGGGAGGTGGGGACATGGCACAGAGGACCCCCGGCCTGCAGCACTCACCGCCCTCGCACTTCTTGATGCCGCAGCTCTGGTGACGGGTCT
>NW_008824319.1:9021-12728 GCF_000699105.1 Pygoscelis adeliae
GAAGGCTGCCCTTGGGACTGGGCGCTGCGAGCGTGACTAACAGCAGAGGCTGTTCCGGGCGAAACAGACCCACGGTCAAACTTTTATCTGTAGTCAGCGGTGCGGGTGACTAAACGCAAGTAAATAGTCCTGCTGCACATGAAGGCATAAATGCAGAATATTCCTTGTGACCTCCTTGGCTCCTCGGAAGCAACAGGCTGCGGAGCGGCTCCCCCCCGGCTCTGCTAGCGCCCGTCAAGTCAGCGGGTATGAGTTTAGCAAGTTTTGCCGCAGGTTTGCCGGTCACAAACTCCCCGTGTGTGCTTTTAGAGCTTAACCTGGTCTCCGCTGCTCGCGGGTGGGAAGGTGCAGGCAGGGGGACGTGGGAGCTGGGCGGCAGCATTCGCAGCCACTCCCTGAGGTGCTGTCTCCCCCTTGGTCCTGGAGCTTTGGGCTCGTAGGCTTGGGAAAGTGGCACTGATGTCGCTCACCTGTCCAAAATGAGACTAAAATCCTCTTTTTGTATAAAAAGACCAAGTATTCACCTATCTTCTCTCAGCCCCTCTGGGCAGGGGCTTCTTTCCAGTGCCTGCTGCTGTTAAAAGATGGGCCACTGGCATCTCTTGCCTTGGGAATACTGTCCTTAACAAAATTCATTATTTAACTTTATATATGGAACGCTGTCTCTTCCATGTCTCTTCCCATCTTCAGCTTTACAGATTCCTTTCCTCGCTTTAAGAGTTTCTAATTCAGCATAGGTTTTTTCGCACAGTCTCTGCCGCTATTCCGAGCATCCTAAACCACTCATTCTTCCCAATGCTTGTCATTGCACTCTTCTATCCTAAATATAGGGTAGTATGCCAACAGGAGAAGCTTGAGAGCAAGCTGAAGTGCTGGGAACACCACTGTTTACTCAAAGGAGTAATCAGCAAAGCCTGGCTGATTCCAGGTCGTGCCAGCTTCTTGCTGCAGGAGTTTGCGCTCACTTCTTTGGGAGCTGGCACAAATTCTTGAATAACTAGAAGATGTTGTTGACAGCACATGCTAGCTTAGAAATGCCCATTTCTTTCAGCATTGTGTAAACTGAGTAGTAAATTCTGCTTAATTGCTGATATTAGGCCTGGAGAATTGGCAAAAGCTGTGGGGCTGATATCGGTAAAGGTGTTCTGCGCCTCACTGTGTACCAGTAGGTTTTGTATGGGATTTGTTAACCCCGAGCACTTCTCTGCTTTTAGAAATGGCTGGTACCGATTGCTAGCTCGAGCACTGCTTATCCACCTCTTTCTCCTCTCGTCTCTCACTGCCCGGTGTACTGGGCTCGGCTGAGGAATGAAGGAGGACGCGTGACAGGTAGCGTGAGACCTCTCGCCGGCTTCAATGGTAAAGTGTGTGGTTAGAATTGGCTCGAAGCTCTGACTGTAACTTATCTTCCACGGACGGCTGGTCTGGAGGAATTCTCATGTGTGTCTTGTCGGAAGAAGCTGTGCTCCGGCAGCGAGGGGGTAACGTCAGAGCGAGCGCTGCTGTGTCCTGGCTTGTGCGACCGTGCCAGCTGACAAGCCTGAGAAGTGCTTTGGACTAAAGACCAGTGGTCCCACTTGGGTCTGACGGAGAAGAGGACTGTGCGGTTGCAGCAGCCGGGTCCTGTGGAAATTTTCATGCTTTAGTGTCTGCAGCACAGGTGTGAGACGTGGCATGTTGTCAGCCTAGCAGAGAAGGTGTGATGCCCCGGCAGGAGTGGTGTTGCTCAACAGCTCTCCTTGCCTTTCCCATGTCCCTTGGAGAGAGAACAGGAGAGATTGTCCTGGAGAGGTACCAGGGTGCTGTGCCAGCCTGGGGAGGAACTCCAGCTGACGGCAGTAAAACAGTCTGTCTCGTTTCGGCAGTGACAGCTATCGTAAAAGTTTTGTTGCGGGGACGATTTTGGATGGTTTGTGCCTTTCCTCCTGTTAGCTGAGGAGTAGTACGGAGGATTTAATTCTAGTAATGATTAATTTGAATGAGGAAAATGCAAACTCTGAATTCTTGGGCAAACAGGGGTCATGTAAATAAATGTTTCTGGCATTCTTTGTGGCACTTGCAGACTGTCTACCAATTACTTCTGGTCTCTTGCTGAATCAGTGGGAGGCTGTCGCTCCTTGAGCTCCAAGTACTTCGGCGGTGATTTGGGTGAAATACAAATAAACACAGTTGGAGCGACCTAGCATGTCTGAGCTCTTGGTATGCTGAAAATGTTTGTTCTTAGGATACTTGTGCAGTCTGGAGAGCTCTGTACCTTAAATCCAATTCGCAGAGGACCGTGACCATGTTTGAGCTGTGAAAAATAAAAGATCAACCCAAAGAATCTGTGCTTTTAGGGCTTGTTCTGTGAGATTGAATAAGTTTGAGCAACCTACTAAGGTGCTGCTGGACGGAAAGTTAATATATTAACCTGTGTGAATATGCTGGGTAGGTGCACTTCCTAGTCTAGTGCTTTTTTCTATCTGTGTATCTCTCTGCACTTATCTGTTGGCTTAAACCGTCTTTGGTTCAGCTTTTCTCGGATAAAATTTTAACTTGCCAGTGGGAAAGATGGTTGTATATATTTGATGTTACTGCTTTCTCTGTCATTGCATTTCTCATGAGCATCCAAGCTGATCTGCTGGTGCAACACTGGCCAGGGGAATTGGACAGGCAGGCCCGTTCCCTTCCGCTCGTGGGTGCCTGCTGGGCCCGTGAGCTGATCACCTGGGGACCAGCAGAAAGCTCCCTGGCTCTTGCGTGTGATTTGTGAGCTGTTCTGGGTGTCTGAGGAGGAGGAGACAGGCCAAGGTGAGTGGCATGGCTTTTTGGGGGGGTCTGGGGAGGCAATGGGGGCCTCCCTCTTCTGTCGGCAGTGACCTGCTCAGGTGGGCAGATATGTCTTGAAACCACGGCCTGAATTAAAAGCTTCTTGCCTGATGGTAGCTTCTGCCCAAGTTATTAGCCAGGGTGCAAGTGATGTAAGGCACCCTAGGAATGCACCCTGTTTTCCCGAATGCCGTGTCCTGCTCAAGGTCACTTCAGCTCAGCAGTGCTGGTTTCTGGGAGCCAGGCTTGATGCACGCTAGGAAATTCCCCGGAATCTCGGCCGATGGCAGCAGTGCAGCCTTGCGGCTCTTCCGCGTCCAGGGTCCTGTCCCTGGGCAGCATGCTGGGACCCGAGAGCCGAGGGGGCCTCTGGGCTCCCACGACTCCTTACTGTGGCCCTTGCATATGTCTAACTGCGGAGAGCTCATAACGGCCCCCCAAACCTCAACACAAATGGTGTTCTGTCATGTGGGCCCCTGAGCTGCGTCACTGCCGGGCCACATCACTCCCGATGCCACCACGGTTGTCCCAGGGTGAGGCGCAGTAAGCAGCAGAGGGTGAAGTTGTGTGGGATGGCTGAGCTGATGTAAGGTTTGCTGCTTTCAGAGAGGAGAGGTCCAATCTCCAGACACGCAGTTATGGTGTTTGCAGTCGTCTTGCTGAGCTGATCTTTTTTTTTTTTTTTTTTCCTCCTGGGTTAACTTTCTGCAAATTAGTAACCCGGATTGTCCACGGAAGGAGCTTGTAAATGCCCCAGCCAGAAGGAGCTTGTCAACACCCCGGCGGTGCAGGTGGAGAGGAAGCGAGGCCCAGCCTGGAGGAGGAGGAAGAGGTGGGCATGGTCCCCATGCTGAAGAGTGATGGGTTAGCTCAGCCAGCCTCGTGGTTTGGTGGTCTTA
>NW_008824319.1:12776-23373 GCF_000699105.1 Pygoscelis adeliae
CATGTGCCAGCTGTGGTGCTGAGCTGATGTGTTGATCAACTGATCCTGCTAACTTGGCATAAAACTGTTCTTTTTTCAGCTAGACCCTTTCTTCACTGGCTTAGCAAAGTGGTCAGGAAGGGAACTGGACCATCCTCAGGCAGGGAGCTCTTGTATTAGCAGAGCTCTCCTTTGGCATGGTGCTCTTAGCCATAACAGATATTCAGTTCTTCAGGGCTGAGTTGTGCCCCCAGTTTCACTGTCCTGCAGGTATCCTGTAGGCCTGGAGAGTAATTTTTGGTAGGATTCAAAGCACGTTATCCCTGGCAGACCTTCACATGCAGAGGGTGGGGCTTGGAAACAGCAGTAGACCTTATCTTAGCCTCACAGGTAGACAGTGTTCAGCTTTGTTTTGGGTTTTTCTTTAGAAAAACAGGCTCCTAGCCTCATCTGACCTGTAAAGGTATATTTGAATGAAGGTTTCCGCTGATGAGGTCTCCTTTCTTCCCCTTTCTTGTGTTGTGGTCTCACAGCAGTGCTCAGCTATGGCATTTGCCATCATTGCAACCCTGAATAAGGGTATGGTGTGTGTTTTCTACTGTGCTTTCTGAGAAGGGCTCAATTCATAGAGGGTTACATGGGCAGCTTCAGAAGTATTTTGGATCCTGGCTCCTCGGAGCTTTCCAACAAATTGGCTTAGAAGCCTCTTCCTGCAGTACTTGATGTTGCAAATACTCCTTGGTAAGGACCTGACGAGACTCCCCTCCCTCCTCAGGGGCTGAAAAAGTGATTACGGGAGAGGTTTCAGTTTACTCTAGCATAGTTACAGGTCAGGCGAGTGCTGAATGCATATAGGCAATGAATTCACACTGGGTCTTTTCTTTTTTTGAACTATATTGTACATTTAGACTTCAGAAAGCTTAATCTTCTGTGAAGTGTGTTCCTTAAGGGTGGGGATTAACATTCAGTAATTTTGATGAGAGTTTCCAGTAACAGATACTGATCATTTTATATCAGTCCCAAGGGCTAGGGATTGATTTTGGATGAGCTTGAGTAAGAAGAGGCTGGGCGATAGTTTCAACCAGCAGTTTTCCACTTGAGTGTTGAATTACGACAGGTGATGTGAAAGCCTCGTGCCACTGTCACAACTTCAGATCGCGACATGGGGGCTGCCCATGCTGCTGGTCCTGTGCTGGGGTGGCACTGCTTGCTTCTTGTCACATAGGCTTCTTCCCTTTTTCTTGTGCAAGGTCAGCCTCCAAATGGGCTTTTCCAGGCTCTTTGGGAAACGCATCTCTTCCCAGAGCTCACATGAGGCCCCAAAAGGGTTTCCTTGTATGTGTGGCTTCTTTGGGACTTTTTGATTAGAAGGGAAAGGGACCAAGAGTGGTTGATTAAAAACGATCCCTGTCTCTAGCGCTCGGTTATTCAGCAGTCCAGGATGCTGTTCAGATACCGCTTTAGTCAGAGTGGAAATAGTTGCTGAGTTTTTCCAGTATGGCTTCTGCGCCTCCCTCGTAAACTTATTCTCTAAAGCAGCCCTTCAGTACTGGTCTCTAGCTGAGAGTTTCCTCCACAGCAAGGAAAAGTTTCATCAGGCCTTCTCTAAATATTGCTGAAATAACATGTAGAAATGTAAGGTGAGATCTTTTGTTATCTTTGTGTTGTGGCTCTTAGGATTCCTACAGGAAGCCCTTAATCAGGTGTGGGCTTCTAGATGGGTTGCAAGAGGCATTTTGATCCAGGAGGCAGGAAAAGATATGAGTGTGTGCTGATACTGAACGCTTTGGGGCTTTCTTTTTCCTCTAAGGAAAAGACCTTCCCTCTAGATCTGCTTTCTCTGAGGTGAGTACTTTGCTTTTCCCAAAGTAAGGGGTTCTTCTAATAAAATGGTCTTGCAGTCATCTACAAATACAGAGTTTGATGCCAGTGGAAAATCTGGCACGATGATTTTGACATTGGGATTGCAATGATACGAATATTTGAGGCTGCAGTGATTCCCTGATTGTGTCCCTTAGACTTTCTAGTTAGGTCTTGACATCCGTGGGAGTGTGAACTCTCTGTGCTGTAGGAGCTGATTCCTGCATGACAGACCATGCATGGTGTTTTCCCACCCCAAAGGAAATATTTCTAGTGGAATTTTTATGATAGTGCCTGGGGCCTGCATTAGAGAATAAAAGGTGGTTATTCTAAAACCTTCTCTGAATTAAACTTTGCAGGATCCTATCAGGAAGATACACAGAATTAGTGTAGTTGTGTCTCTTCCTCTAAAAATTAGACTTCTGTCTCTACAGATGCAGGGTAAAGACTGCTGGAGACAAGGGTGGGACTGCACTGATTCAGAGGGAGAATCTTCCTTTAGTATTTTTCCTAAAATTCAAAACCCTCTTGCCTGTCTGCTCCGAAAAATCCTCAGCATCTTCTTTCTCCTGCATGCTGTATAGTAGCACGTGCCTTAAGACATGTTGGAAAGTATAATTTCAGTAGTAGTGGCAACAACTGAACTTAACAGGCACAAACAACTTGTATCATTGGTTTCACTAGCTCTCGCATTGAGTTCATTTAAAGCTTCTGCCATGTGGTGTTTGCGCACAGAATAGCTGTTGTATGGGGTGCGTAAGTGGTCCTGCAAGTTTTGGAGTGTGGTCACAATGCAGATCTGTCCATCCTGTGTGGAATAAAACATCAGCAATAGGGCAGTAAACCTTATTTTAATTACTGTCCAGGTCAGATCAGGTGTTTTTCAGGCTGGGCACTAATGTTTTTGTTGGTGGCAGTAATACAGAAGTGATTTGGACTAACGATCTCATGTAATCTAACATAAAGGTCTGTGCCATGGTGCTGTACATATTTGCATGATATCAATTCAGTTCCCCCAGAGTGACCTGTTTGGCCAAAATGTGAAACTTCGCATCCTCTGCGTGGGAAATTTTGTGCTTCCAGCAGCGTTTGTGAAGCTGGTGCTTTATGTTTATCAGTGTGCCAGCAGCCTTGTGCTGGTTGCTCTTTCAGGAAACACTTTATCACATCTTGGAATAAAATTTTGTTTGAATATCAGGGGTCAGCCCTTAGGGAGGTAAGAAGTTTGATCTTCTGAGAATAACAATTGCTGAGAATAAATACAAATCTCCTTCAGAAAGGTAGAGAGGAAGCTAAAGCACCATGTTGTAACAGTACTGCATGCAAAACCCCATGAACCCTTGGTAGTAAACTGTTTGTAACAAAAGTGCAAGAATAGGGCTTTATAGCCTCATGAAAACTTTGTAATCAAAGCTGATGTGGAAAAGGGCTTCATTTGCTACTGGCAAAGATGTAAAATTGTATATTGTGGACTTAAAGCATTGAGAAGGCAGTGGTGTTCCTTTGTGTGGTAGTGGTGATAAGCCGAGATAAGTTGTGTGCGATTCTGTCTGCTGAGCGTGGCAGAGTGAAGTACTCCGTGATTACCATGGCTAATTTAGGCATGAGAAGGCTTGCTTAAAAGCCTCGATCAGAGGTGGACGCGCTCCTGGAGCCTAGAAGCAGTACTCCAGACCTGTGATGAGGTTCAGTCACCACCCTCCCCTCAAACCAGTGTCCCAGTGCTGGTACCATAGTACTGCATGCCCCTTATTCTTGGAAACTGGAATCCCGACCCTCCTTTTCCTTCTCCCCGCCACACTGGTTCTGTGCTGCTACACCAAAGCCTGCCATGCTCCCGAAACGTCCTGGTCATTGGATCGAGTGGAAACGGTGCAACTGCTGCTCGCCCTCGCCTCCGCCTCCTGCTTTCCCCGGCTCCAGCAGCGGCTGTGGCAGGTTGGAGCTGGGACCTGCTGGGACGGGTAGGGCTGTGCATCGCTCGCTGGCGCCTCAGTGACTTTCGATTTGCAAACTGGATGTGGCTCTGTGAGCTCAGCCCGGTCTGGCAGTTGGCTGTGCCTGGCCCGTGGGTGTCCCGGGGGAGAGGGGTCGTGGTACTGTCCTGCCGTCACAGGAAGAAGCTGTTTCCTGCAGACCTCCGCGCTGCATCCTGGTGCTGTGTGCTTTGCTCTGGTGTGACCCAGCTCAGCAGCCTCCAGCCCTTTTCCCTTCCCTGAATTGCAGGCTCTTAAAACGTCCCCTGGAGGTGCATAACTTTGTATAGCGAACTTAATCCTGCTGACTTCAGGTAAGCCTTTTCACACCTTTTATGGATTTCTTATAGTCTGTTCACATGCTGGTTGAAAACCATTGCCTTGATACGATGCTTCAGGAGATTGTTTGAGGCAGCTTCTCCCCTGCTCCATAAAGAAAAGAAGAGAACAGAGGAGGCAGTGAGATTTAGGATTTGATTTTTCCTGAAGTTAAGATGAAATCAAGATCCTGCTAATAGAGGCGGTTCTGCCCTCTGCCTTTTGTGCCTTGGCTGCACTTAATTGCGTTTTGTGATGGGTTGGTCAGCTCAGAGCCTTCTGGAAAAGCAGTCCACCACCAGCATGAGAGAGATCATGGAGAGCAAGGCTGGGTGCAGAGCTCTTCCCTGTGACTATCTTTTGGACTGGTGTAGTATGTGGCTTGGTCACTCCAGCTGAGAGCCCAGGGAAGAATGCTTCACATGCTAAAGTCCTATTTTCTGGTCATATATGGGAATTCAGGCTGGCTAAGCTGGCTCCCTGTGCAAGCGTTTAGGGGTGGGATTCTTCTTTAAGCAGTGACTTAAGATGATGATTCTTAGCTAATTCTGTGTAGCTGACTCTAAGCCCTGTTTGGGAGCAGCAGTCTTGGGCTGTGCCAACTGGAAAAGGTCAGCTGAAGCTAGGAGCCGCCTGGGCACACAGCTAGGTGTCTGGTTTGCAGTGAGGAAGAGCCACCCTCGGCGTCAGTAGAAGCAGATGGCTCGGCTCTGCAGCCTGGACTGATCCAGGAGCAGACACCTTTCATTTCCTGGCGTGTCAGTGTCTGCTCCGGTTCAAAGCAGACCCAGGCATGTACAGACGCTTGTAAGCACATGGGTCCGCATCGCAACAGAGCACAAAAGCTGTCTGCTCCCCACTGGGAGTGGAGGAAGAGTCTTGGTGGGAAACTTGGTGATGTAAATCTACTCTAAGGAGATGGGCTTGAGGATCAGCTGGAGTAATTGAAGTGGCCAGTGTCCTCCTGCTTGGGCTTTGTGGTAGCAGCCAGCTGAGCTGATTTGCAAAGCACTTTTAAAGGCAAACAGTTGTCCTGTTTACCTTGCCTCGCCTCAATGGAGAGGAATTACCTGTGTCAGCAGAACTGGGCAGTTATTTTTCTTCTTTAGGCTTGGTTGGGAGGAGTATACACTTGAACTCTTCTGGGTATAACTAGTTAAAGATCCTTCTGGAGCAGAAACAATGCAAAACGTTGCTGCTCCCCATCTGGGCGGTGATCCTGAATGGAAGTGCAGCCCTTTGGGGAAAATGGTGCTACATCAGTAGCTGATGCTGCCGAACAGACTGCATATTGCTCCAGGTTTTCATCCTAGGCTGGTCTTCTGGACTCAAACAAGTTGACTATGCGGAGGCCATTTATGCAGGAAAGAGGTCTTGCAGCAGCGTCTTGTTCCATTTGCTGTTGGCAGGCTTTAGAGCAGTCCCTTGCGTAGAAAAGTCACATGAGAAAAGCAGTTAATGTATTTTTAGATGTCTTTTAAAGTGGCTTAGTAGCTGAAAAGAAACCTGCGTCAGGTCACTCGCCCGCTTGCAGCAGTTTGCCCAGAAGTGCTTGAGCAGACTGTTAATGTGGAATAGATCTAGTCAGAGACTTCTGCTGTAAGGGAGTTGTGTTGCATGCTATCAGGATGCAGCTGGCTGTGGGAGGTGGCCCTCGCTGTCAGTATGTGTTGCTTAGATGCTGGTTAGGACAGTAGTGGGAAATGAATGGGAGATGTCCAGCTGAAACCAATTTAACTTCTTTTTCCCTTTATCTTTTGGAATGGTCCGGGTTTTCCTTGGTGACTTTGTGCAGTGCGCTTGCACGGCACAGTTTTTTACAGGGTCCAAACTCGGCATGCTCGGCTTCTCGGTTGGTTTGAGCTGGTGCTGCTGGCAGAAGAGGTCCTGCCTTTCACTTGTGCTGGTGCAAGGGAAAAGAGAAGTAGTCTTGCAGACCCTGCATCCAGCCAGGAAGCTGAGCCAGATGGAAACTGGCCTCTTGTTTGTCTCTTGCTGGGTTTCTTGAATGTGTGTCAGTTCCCCCATCCACTTCCCTGTGCAGCTGTAACACTTGTACCAGCACAAAGGGGGGAGAGGAGTGGGATGCAGGGGGGGTGGTGGGGGTGGAAATGCTTCCTCTGGAAGTAACACCAGCTTAAAATGACCGTGAAGCTGGCTGTGATGCTGCTGTGGGGCTTCAAGCAGGCCAGGGCACATCTGCCCTGGGAGGATGAGTCGGGGAGAAGGTTCAGCCATTCTTTTCTCTAGAAAATGTTGAGTTTCCAAGTCTTTGCCACCGTGAGAGAATGCGTGCTGCTCGTGGGTCTCATGTTGCGTGATCTCTTGAGATCTTTGTGGGCCATTAAATAGGAGGAAAAGTGTACTGGAGTAGGAAGGAAGCATGATGTATTGCATTGCCTTGCGTCAGGGACGGGAGTATCGCTGTAATGCATGCACTGGGGGGTGGAAGTATGAGCTGAAATCCTGGGTTGCACATATGGGGTGAGATTATTGGTGTGTCACAGTTATTTGGAGCTTGTTTGGTGGCTGGGCTGTTATAGGAGTGCCTACCAGATATGAAGAAAATTTATTTCCTGGAGTCCTGCCCTTTCAGAATAAGCTAAAAGAATGGGAAACGATGGCAGGTGGGGAGAGCAGGGGACTTGAGAGAAGCCTCCTTTAAGAGCAGCAGTATTTATGTAACAGCAAACACAAAATATTATGTAAATAAGACAAGCTGTGAATTTTACCTTGAAGCATCTGGTGAGGTGACTCCTCAGTGATAGTGTGTAGGCAGGTGGGACAAGAGAGCTGGAAAGTGCCAGATCTCTCTCCTTGTTCTCTGAAATGGTTTTGACCATAAATGATGAAAGTCTGTGTATAAAAGAGGAGGAGGAAGCCAGACAAATTAAAACCTGGAAAAAGGTGAACTTTTTTCTCGATTGTTTGCTAGGGTACTTAATAATTGGAAGAAATAGCTGGGGGGAGACTATGGCTTTCCCATCTCTTGAAGCCTTCGACTCAAGATTTGCTTTAATCAAGTAAGGGAAACTTTAGGGACCCATGTAACAGATCTCACTAAATGCTGGCCATGAATGTTTAAGAAGATAATCTAAAATACAAATGTTGAGCTTTCCAATATGACCAGCTAAACTAAATGTGTATTTCGCAAGCAGATTTGTTTTTCTTGTCCCTGTCACTTAAAATTAGTGTGGCTGTGCTAAGAGCTCTTCTGAGATGTCGCTGCATCTCACCCAAAGCCCCAAATCGCTGCTTAATTGATGCCACCTCAATTTGAGCCCAGGTTTCTGGAGATGAATTGTAATGGCAAAGCGGAGCCGGTGCTGGAGCGCGGTGTTTGTAGGTGGGTATGCTGGCAGAGGTTGTCTCGGGGGGTGCCACAAGACCGGTGCCTGCCACGTGTTGTCTGGGGCGGGTAAAGCCTGGTGTGTGCTCTCAGGCTGCGGCGAGGCAGGAGAGCATGGCAGCAGATGGACGGCTGCATGTGCTGCTGTCGGGACTGCCTTGTAGGGAGATGTGCCGGCAGCCCGGGACCTTCCCGTCCCTCCTGGACCGGCTGCCGGCCATTTCTGGGAAGGCTCCTGGGGCTGGTGGCTCCTGTGAGGTTTGCCCATGGGGCTGGGGATGTTTACGCCTGGCGTTTTGCCTGGGGTGCCTTTTAGTGCATGTATAAATGCCAGCAGGTTTCAGATGCGTTGCAGATTCTCCTCTGGTCCTTTTTAAAGCCCGAGTCATAAATAGGTTGGTGCTCACTTGTGGGTCTGGCTGATCTGTCATTAGAAATGATGTAATGATTAAACGCAGTGTTGTGGCTTTCCTGCGGTGCTGCTCTCCTAGGTCTTGTTTTTCTGTTCTTTTCAGGTCTGAGCATCGCAGGTGCCAGGTGAGATACACTTAGGCCCTGGAATAAAGTTAATTTAGTAGAACTTGCTATGAAGCAATGTTTCTTATGGTGACCCAGACCGGCCGCAGTCCCTCTTCTCCTTTTGATGCAGACGCCGATTGTGCTCGCTCCGCTTCCCAGGGAGCCTGTCCCAGCTGCAGCACAGCTTTGCACTAGATTTTATAGTTAACGCTCTTTGGAATAAGTGTCATTTTAAAAGTATCCAGCCAAGAAAGAGCACAAGATGTAATTCCAGTGAAGGTTTTTTTTTTTAGAAGGACGGTAGTTTCTATTAAAGGGAATTGGCAGCGCCTGGCCTTTAGCCCTGGGCAGGAGATGAGCTTTGAGGGTGTGTCCCTTTGCTGCGGGGTCCGAGGTGCGTCTCTGAATTCCTCCAAACAGTGCGAAGCTCAATTCAAGACATTCCTTGCACGTTTGGTATTTTTATAGTTAAACCTGTGAAGCTTTTGTGTACGAAGCAGAGGTCCTGGGAAGGGATGAGAAACAAGCTATTTTTACTCCATCACAAATAGGGCTTGGCATGTTTATTTTAGACTCCGGAGCCGCTCAGGCCAGTGTGGGTTTTTTTAATAGCCTTCTACTGTTACTATCAGATTAAAAAATAAACTTGAACTCTGGAAATCACAGGAAAATAGGGTGCCCCGGTGTACTTGGCTCCAGTGAGGCTCTGAGGAAGCTGCAGGGAGGAGTTGGTGGCGTTGCCTGTGTCATGCAGCGTGCTGGTCTTGGGGTCTCCTGCATGCCAGAGGAGGCTTTGCTGTGCCACCAGTTGACGATGGACTACGTGCCCTTCTATTGTATAAACTGCCCTGCAGAGAAGCTGTTGCTTGCTAGGTGAGGTGTCCTAGCTGGATTTTAAAGTCCCCAGCAGAATAACTTGAGGAGCTCTGCGGAGCAAGAGCAGAGCTTGGCCATTAGGTGAGCAGGTCATCTGCTGCCTCCTGCTCTAGAGAAGATTCGAGTTGCCAGGTCACCAGCATAGCATTGAATCTTTTTTTTTTTCCTGTGGAGAAGTTCACCAGGCAGTGGGAGGTGAAATTAATGAGACCTGCTCATTTTCCTGCTGCCACTGGAGTCTGAAAGAGGGAGGATTTAGGTCAGTCCTGCTCGAAGAGTGGGAGGACCTGAGGTGGGCCCTGTCCCCAGCCTTGCATGGCCGGCTCTCTGGTCTTGCTGACGTGGTGTGGTTGAGGAGTGTCCCTTTAATTGCAGGTGTGCTTTATGCAGGCACTTCAAACTTTTAAGCTCTTTATCCTGGTTTACTATTAGAAGCTATTAGAAGTGTGGCCAATGGTCTGTTCACACCGTGGTGGTGGCATGCACGATTTTCAGTGGTGGGTCACAGCCTCTTCATGTCAGTCATTGTACAGACGTGTAACTCAAGCATCCCAGATTGCGTCTGCCCACGCAGGCTTAACCAAGTGCTTTTGCTTAACCAAGATACCTAGACAGCAGCTAGCCCAGACCTCCGGGCTGGGAGATCCTGGTTGAGCCCCTGGTCTGATCCAGCCCCTGTGGGGTGCAGGCTGGAGATGTAACTGATCCGTGAGACTGCGATGTTTATTATGAAGCAATACTCTACCGAGAAACTAGTCGAGTTATTGCCTATTTAATTGATTCACTAATAAACACTGCTGATAGTAATTTACAGTTCAAGCATTTTGCACACTTACAACTCTAAAGCTGGTAATTATTACTGCTAAATCTGACGAATGGCACTACTGCTGAATTGCAAATCTGTTACCCATCCCTCCCATGCTACTTTGGTTAGGGTGTGAGTTCGTCCCACTTTGCCCTCCCATAGCAAGTCTTCTGGACACAGACTGGGTGGAGAGTCCAGTAAGTTGTCCAGGGGGTTTCACCAGCATCCCAGGGGAGTTGGGCTTGTGCATTGGGGTCATGGCTGTCCCTAGGTGCCCCTGCTCCTACCAAAGGAAGATTGACCCTCCTTTGTTCTTTATATTACACCTTATTCTCCATTTTTCCCCCCCCTCTATTTCTGGACTCACCTCTTCATTGCCCCTGTCCCTCCCTTTCTCTGCCCAGACTCCCAAATAACAGCCCCTTATTACTTTCTGCTCATCGGATTCAATCCCGCTACATCTGTACCCAAATCTGGCGTTCCTGTTGCCTAGGCAATCTCAACCTTGTATGGCTGTATCACTGCTATGGTCATCTTGGTACAGGTGGCTGTGCAAGTCCCCACACCCCAAAGCTCCCCTACAATTATGTGGCTCATGCCAATGGCATGCTGGGTACCCTACACCTAAGATAAATGTCCCTAAGACAAATCCCTCCACTTTAGCCTCAATTCCTGTGTCCAGTTAAACAGTTTCTTAGGTGCAGTCCGCATGCCAGTACAACACATTAACATTTTTCAGTTTTTAGGTTTACCCAGCATCCTTACCCTGGAGCAGTTGGAACCGCTGCCGTGGCTCCCTGTGGAGGTCCCAGCTAGCTGTGACCAGTGGTGCTCCACCAGGACCTCCTGCTCGCAGCTGCCCCTGAAGAATTTACAGAGCTGTAAGGATGGGAAAGGAGATAGAGGGGTCATCTA
>NW_008824319.1:23390-29374 GCF_000699105.1 Pygoscelis adeliae
GCTGAACGGTCACGGAGCATGACTCCCCTAACCTGACTTAGCTGATAACTCGTGAGGCACGCTGGCAGGCAGCTACCTGCCCCGCATACCTGACCCAGCAGGCATGCCTTCTCTCCACCTCCCCGGCAGGGCTGGTAGAGATGACTGCAGCACCTTAGGGGTATTTTCCCCTCAATAGCAACCCAGAGCTTGAAGAGCAGGAGGTTTTGTGGTGGGGGTTGGTGTTTCAGCTTGGTTGTTATCTGTTTGGTTGATTTAAATCTGGCTTTCAAAAATAGGTAAGGCAACCAGGCTCGGAGTGTCTGGTCTGTTCTCCAAAGAAAACACATGCTTGGCCACAGCTGTGTGTTTTTTGGATTAAGCAGGCCTGGATTTATTTGTGAATATTAATATTTGTGTACTGTAAAGCACTGGTGGAAATCTATGCTCTGAAGGTTAAGCCGTGTTTTGTCGATATCTCCGGTGCACAAGAACCGCTATCCCTGATGGGGTGGGAGCTTGGAGGGGCAGAGCGACCAGCAGAGGTGGGGTGCAGGATCTGTCCTTTACGCCGTACCCTGCTGTTTGCTAGTGCTTTGGATCTCCCAAAACTGCCAACTGCTGTGTCTGGGTTAGATACCACTGTGAATGCAGTGTGTTTGGGTTGAAGAGGTGCATGGGTCTAGACCTGCCTTTGCTTGGCCCCATTGAAGGATTTTGACACAAACTTTTACAGGCAACCAGTTTCCTCTCTTTCTTAGCTCCCTATTTGCAGGCAGGGTACCCAGGTTGGGATGTAGGATGATCTCTTTTCCCTCTGCCCGCCACTTTGCCCTGTCTTTAGAGGAGGGGGACAGGGCCTTTGGGGAGCTTTGGCACGTCTGTGGTGTAGTTGGCTTGTTATGTGCAGTACTTGTGTCCTGGCAGCCTCGCACACTGCTCAAATGGAGATCCCAGAAATTGCTGCCAGTTGTATGTGCTGTGGCTTTGTCAATGACAAAAATACCTAGTTCTAAAGAGAGTTACTTTGCATGCAGAATTACTGGTGTATTTTCTTTTGCTTATTGGCCTGTAAAAAATGAAAAACCCCTAGATTTGAAAATAAAACCAGTGTTGTTGGTTCGTGAACAAAGATGTGTTAATCCACAGAACTCGGGCTTGATGTATTTGTAGACACCTAATGTTATAACACAGAATAAATGTGTTTGTAGAAAGCACCTGAAAACCCCAAAGATGATCCTATGCTATAACCTAGGTAACAGGGCACAGTTTTAAAAATCGGCAGCAAATTTGGCTGGCAGCCTACAGGTCTAAAATTTGAAGCATTGCACTGCACTTGACTAATATAAGAAGTTTTGAAACAAAGTGACTTAAAATACTTATTTGTAGAAAATATACTCGGGGACTGGAACGCGACTTGTAGTAATGCTTAAAATATCCCTGGAAGAGTTGCACGGCCGGTCAGTGTTAGTTTCCCAAACTCTATTTTTGCCTCTTCCAAACGTTTCCATAGGTCTTTCAGACAGCTTTTCCCTGGCATGCCGTACCCCTAGGCTGCTGCTGGCAGGCTGGGAAAGCCGGCATGCCGGGAGGGCTCTGCGCTGAGCCCCCCAGCACGGCAAACCCGCAGCTCTTGCCCGGCGGGCCCAGAGCAGGGTGCTGCCGGGGCCTCCCGGCGCTGTGAGCCCCTACCCCGGCTGGCATGGGTCCCTTACCCCGGGACAGGTGCAGCTGCGGACTTGCCCTCCTTGTGCTGCCAGAGGAATTCAGCCCTCCGGCCAAATGACTCGCTCCTTTCCTGGGACGAGCCAGCCTGTCCCCTGGTGAAACGGCCCTTCCCGGGGTCCTCGCTGCCAGGGGCGCTCCTCCCGTAGCTCAGGGTGACCTCAGGGAATGAGCATCCCACCACGCACGCTGGTCCTCCTTATGCACCCTAAGCAATTTGCTTTATTTCTTTTATTTCCCATGTTTGCTGCACTGGCTTCACCCTGGCTTTTCCCATCCTGGTTTTCTCAAAACTGGGAACCTGTCAGGTGCATTTTTATCAACAGAATATCCCTAATGGGCAGCTCTTACCTCTTAAATAATCCTCTTGAGGAAGAGGAAGCCAGGATGGTTGGGAACAGTGTCTATAACCACCTCATTGCTTGCAGCTTCGAGACCTGGAAAGAGCTGAAATCAATGTGTTTGTCGCTCCCGCAGAATAAACAGCCTTGCGAGGACTTTGGCAAGCGGAGCCGTGGCTGTCTTTCTGAGGCTGTTGTATAGTTTGCTTTCTGGGACAAAGGCTACTTAGACATCCGGATTGCACTGGGGATTTTAGGGGAAACATGAATTTATTAGTTTGCTGTGAATGGAGAATGACTTTGATCGCTTCGCGAGCATGCTCTCACCAGCTTACTACTGCACGGGCTAAATCCACGTTCTCCTGCTTCGGAAGGAGAAACTGCAACTGTGGAGGCTGTTTGCTGTGCCCTGGGAACAGGGGGCTGAGCAGACCTCTCCTGACCTTCTGGTGCGTTGAGAAAACATGCTCATTTTATGGGTAGTTAATTTATGGAAGTTCCTGTTTAAATTTCCTCCAAGAGCCGTAAAACCAGAGGACAGCTGCACCCATTAGCCAGCTAATCGAATGCTGCTCACACCTGGCTCGCCCTCCCCTTCCCCTTGCTGCTGCTAACTTTTGGCTCCTTCGTAAGAGCAAGTGTGGCAGCTTTGGGAAATAACCTCAAAAACTGGTTGGGAAGCTGCTCTGCAGAGGCGGGGGGCTGGCCAGTGCTCACGGTGTTTGGGGTGTCCTGCTTGCCGAGCCACAGCTCTGGGGGCTGGGCTTTGTCCCCCAGGAGTGTCTGGGATAAGTCAGATTTTGTATTGCATTCACCCTGGTTTATAAAGGCACCGCTACGCTGTCTACCTTAAGGAGTGGTACTGCCTGTCGATGGAGATAACCACCCTGGTCTGAAACAAAAAGCTGGTTTGCATTTTGTGCCTCTTCCAGGTGTGGGGAAAGCTGCATTTATTTCCTGCTGCCTTCTCCCTCCTTCCCCAAATATGGCAGATAAGCAAAAAAACTTGTAGACTTGTTTGCAGTTGCATTTGTGCCTCTTCCAGTGAAAGAAAATCACTTTTAGATGGGTGCTGGGGCACCCGAACTCCAGAAACCCCGCTTCACCTTGGCTCCCTGCAGCAACCAGGCTGATAGGATTTCAGTATGCGTACGCGCTCTAATAAATTTGATGCTAATAGCTAATTTTGATCAAGTTTGACAGAGGGGTCGGGATCTTAAAGACACCGAGCTCTTAAGAGAGCTCCTCGGAGCTGCTTTTTCCTCTTCTGACAAACAAGCAGGCTCATGTTCCACCCCTCTGCTTCAAGGCTCCGCTATAGTTGGATGGATTTATTTTCCTTCACCTTCTTTCCGTGTTAAAACTAACTTGAAGAAAAGGAGAAACTTCCAGTTCATGTCCAGGGCTGAAAACCAGAACTAAACTCCTGCTCCCTCACGCCCAGAAATACCTGTTGCTGCTCTGACCAGCTGTCCTGCCCGGTCTCCCGGCTGTCCGTCCTAATCAGCTCTCCGCTGTGGGCAAGGCAGTGAAGCCTTCACCCTTTTGGAGAGGCTAGTGTTTTTTCACCCTTATCTCCCTTTTATTCTAGGGGGTGGTTGACTGCTGCAGAAAATTACTTTGGCGTGAGCAGCTGGAGGGTAGAGAGACTTTTCTGGAGCCCCATGCTTTATCTGCCAGGAATTTAATAGAGGTGTGGTGGCGGGAATGAGCAAAGGGGAGCACTTAATGCCCGTTATAAGCTTCTGAACCTGCGAGGGCTCCTGGAATAAACCCCTTCAGCAGGTTCTCCGATCTGATGCAAGAAAACTGTCTTTGGCACGCTCGGGGCCTGAAATCTCTTCGTTTTGTTTAAGCTGGGGCCTGTTTCCCTTCCTTTAAATCTCCTCTGCAGCAGTTGATAAGCAGCCGTCCCTTCTTGGGGAGAAAATGCTGCAGAAAGAAATGCCAGGAATGTGAACAGCAGGTGGGGACTGGCAGATGTACTTATCAATCACGGCAGGGGGGGGGTTCTCCTCTAAAGAGCTACTGTTTGCCTCCGGCTTGGTTTGTGCGTGTCCTCTCCAACCCCCGCCCTCTCCACCCCCCGCCTCTGGCTTGGTTTGTGCGTGTCCTCTCCAACCCCCTCCAGCCTTTACTGGGGTTGAAGATAAAAGCGGAGTAGTTTTCCCATTTTTTCTGGGGCATGGTGCGCTCCGTGCAGGACTCCCTGTTCCAGGAGGCCAGGAGAAGTGGGGTGGTGGAGGCAGACCCCCTAGATCATGCCGGAAGGGTCGCAGCAGCATACCTGGTAAATAGCGTGTTTCATCTTGGGGATAGGCTTTGGGAAATCTTGCTTCCCCGCTGCCCAAGTAGAAAGCAGACTCAATTAGTTAATTGAATTTGCTGCACTGTTGCTTTTCAAAACATGACTTCATATCTCCAAGGAGTCTGGAGTTATTTCTGCGGACGAAATCCTATTTTAAGGTGGTGATACTTTGAGGAGATCACCTGCATTGACAAGTGAGAAGACTGTGCAGCTCCAGACTGCAGAACTGCACCTGTAGAAAGGGGAGCAGGACCCTCTGGTCATCGGGGGGAGGTCTGAAGGGATTCAGCCACCGTGTGAGTACTTGGTTTTTGCTGCTGCTGCTCCTGATTTTTTTGTTTTGAGCACCTTGCACTTCATATGGGGATGCCTTTTGGTAGCAGGACAACCTGATTTACATGAAATAACAGGCTGAATGGTGAAAAGCCTTTATCTGTTGATTTCTACGCAGCTTTCCCCGATGTATTGGCAGTGTGTCTTACAGACAGAGCAAACCTGCTGTCACAAATGACATTATGGATGTTTTTCCCAGCCTCTAAGCTTTCATTCTATGAATACGTGTTATCCGAGTGCTTCGGATTCACTCCAGTTCTGTGCACAGGTCCTTGCAAAACCCAGAAGAAGCCATAGACTAGTAGGTGATGTGATTAGACCTCTCCTTAGATGGCTTGTCGGTTGTTTTGCTAGGCTACTTCAGCTGGCCTGGATAATGCTGTTGTCTGCAGTGCTTCAGGGCACCCATCTCCAGTCTCAGTGATTTGCCTTCATAGAGCGACTGCTGATGTAGATAGTTGAAATATTTAAAAAAAAAAAAAAAAAGAAGGCACATCTGCCCTGAGTCCTCTTACCGGTTTTTCTTCAGATTGTTTCTTGGTTTTGTGGAAGAGCAGTGTAAGAAAGAAATAGGTTTCCTAAGGAAGAAAAGCAATGAGAATAAGGGAGCAGGCAGTACTACGGCGCAGAATAAAGACTTTGGGAACGTAACTTTTTGCAGCAGCAAAACGTTATTTTCAAACTCTGCTCAGACAGCACCACCTTGCCTAACCAGGGCTTGTATTGGGCCGCGCTTCCTTCGGGTTTTAAAGTAGCTTAGATTCTGGAGCAAAGGCAGCAATTTAAGCAGTGATGCTAATCAGGGTGCCACTCACGTTGCTACCTAACTGCATTCGGCCTAGCACCTTGCCTGTGGACTCAGTTGGAGGCCAGCGTCCTGACTGCGCCCCGCGGCTCTGCTCCCTCTGCCCTGTGTGCAGCTCCGCAGCCCTGCCCGGCTCACGACTGGACGTGGGTCGGCTGGTGAGTAATGTTCCCGTGGAGCTGCCTTCGAGGGGAGTTATCAAGCGGAGGCTGGGACGGAGCAGGGCGTAGCGGCAGTAACCAGGGAGCACGCACGTCCAGATGCTGTAAGCCCCTTAGCACATTCCCGAGAAGTTGCCTCCCAGTTGCAGTGATTTGGCGGGAGCTCCCTGTTGCGGGACTTCCCCGAATTAATTCCCATTTGGAGTGGATTTATTCTAAACCTCTGGGCGTGGGGTAGCCTGCTTTAGCTGCCGTGGCAGTTTTTCCTCTGCAGGCCTGCGTGGAGGAGCGGTGAGTGTCTCCGTGGCACCGGTCACACCACCTGCTGCCGA
>NW_008824319.1:29466-48290 GCF_000699105.1 Pygoscelis adeliae
TTAAAGGATAAAAAAAGCTTTAAGTTGTCAGTATTTAAAAAACTAGACAGAACCTAACTGCTTGCATTGAGAGGTACTTGGTCTGGCACAATGGCTGGAAGGTTGGCAGCGCCGGGTCTGGTTGCAAAGGATGTGCCATCTCCTCTCCCAGCAAAAATGCCCCGTATCTTGTGTATCTTATCAGGTTACAGGCGTCTGAAAGGCTCCCAGTTCACCAGTGCTTTGTAGACTTGATCTGCCAAGTTAAGGTTTTCAAAGATCCTGTCGGTACAGGACCTCCTCCAGCCCGGGGCCGGAGGGGCTGAATCTTTGCTGGGGGTGGGAGGGAGGTGCTGCCACCGGCCATCCCCTGCACTGGGAGCAGGATCCTGTCTCTCCTGGGCTGCTTGCTGACAGCCATGGGTGGGTGAAGAAGGGCTTGCCTGCCTCAAAGGCAGCGACAACAAAAAGCTGAACAGGGGAGGAGAGTAGAAGTGAATTGTGCTTGCTGTGATCAGCTCACGGAGAGCCTGAATTCTCAGGTATTCTAACCTTTTTATTATTTGCAGCCTTGAGGTTTAAGTATTGTTTGTGTTACCTAGAGCAACATCATGTGTTGTTGTGGGGGGGGTGGTTAGGCTCAGCCTACAGCAATGAGCAAAGTTCCCGGCTGGCATAAGGTCTTGAGGAATAAATGAGAGGCAGTCTGTCTTCTGCTGCTGCCCTGTGGTGGGAGGCACCGCTGTTATCATTGAAAGCTTTTTTCCCCCCTGTTTTTTGTGGAAGGTGCTTCAGTTCTGTAACCTGGTTTTGTTTGCTCCGGACTTTGCCGCAATAGGGTAGCGGAGACCTTTGGAGAACAACACTGAACTTATGATTATATATGAGAAGTCCCCAAAACTGCATCATTCTTGATCATTATATCACCCGTCTCCCTACAGCTGCTGACCAGCTGTTGTAGCTGTTGTCATAATGACTCTGGGAAGTGCCAGGTACAAAACTCTGCCTGAGGGGTTCAGCCTGTCCAGCAAAGGCTGAAGGCGCAGCAAAGCTGCAGTAGAGACCTTGTCTGAGCTGGAAGAAAATGCTTCCTTTGGGGAGGCTGGCGATTGAGTCCTGGCTATCTACTGCTTTAAAAACCGCTAACTGCTTTATGTGAAGCACCTTTGTGATGTAGGGGAGGGCATCCTCGCCTGTCCAGCGCACAGCCAGTGACAGTGGTGATGCTGTGGTGCAGACACATTGTGGTCCCTGATCAGAGACCTGCTAAGTGAGTGCTTGGTGACTGTAACTAATAAGCCAGGTTATTTTTGGCATAGCGTCTCTGCTCTATAAGGGATGGCCCGAGCTGCTAAAGCCACATTTTTCTCCTACAACGTGTTATTAAGCCCAGGAGAGGCTCAAGCACCAATCCGGAGTTGCTCTTCAGAGGTGGGCTGTTGTGGAGCTGGAGGCTGATCCTGGCTGCAGTGTAACCGGTTTTTTATTTTTAAACTTTAAGCCTAGCCCCCTCCAGGTGAGGAAACGGTGGTTGTGACCAGGCTTTTGTAACTGGCTCTGCTGAATGACTTGTGTAAGTCACCCGCCCACACCTGGACCGTTCTGCATCCTCCAGATGCCGTGCAATGTGCCACTAGGTCCTGCGGGACTGACCCGTCGTCCCTGAACCTACAATCTTTTAATGACAGCAAGCCAAGGAAATACTACATAACCGTTGAAGTAAAATAACATAAGCGAAGCTTTGGTGCACGTAATTGGGTACCTAATTGCAGCGCTTGCCACCTGGGGATTGGAATTGCTCCCCCGCTCTGGAGGCTGAATGGGCCATACTGTGATAAGCAGTTTAATTGTTTCCCCGCATCTGCGGCAGCGCTGTAAAGCGAAGGCAAGCTGAACACACCTTCAGAGCTTAAGGGCCTCTCTGCAACTCCAAGACTGTGGCGCTCGAGCATCTCTTGTCGTACAGCCCTTATGCTCTCGCTAAACTGTTTATGTTCTCCTATGCTGTTTGATAGCGATGAGCCATCAGGTTTTTCTGGGAAGCATTTCGGATTTACTGAGATATAAGAACAGCCATAGGCATATGCCTGCGTGAGCACCGAGGAGAGTCCAGTGGGTGCTAGTAACGGGATGCCCTCTTTAATTACTGGGATTTGGGCATCGCATTACTAATGAAGATCAGGCAAGTGCTGAGCAGAAATCAAAGCAAGAGTGACTTTGGGGGGGGTGGATTCAGAAGAAAAGCTTGGAGTGATTAAGGACAAATGTATTTGTCTGCTGTTACATGCTCTCAGGAACACTTGGGACTGTTGTGGGTGGTTGCTAGGCTGGGAAGTGGGGTTGTCCTTGTTTTGCTCCCAGGGTCAGCATAGACTGTGCCTAGGGCTGGGCTCTGTTCTGGGTGCCTCAAGGCAGAGAAGATGGCTCTATGGGAGTAGAGCTCGAACTAATGAAAATTATGAGTGTAGAGGCACTGCTCTGTGGAAAGGATTACAAAGTCTGAGTATGCCTAACTTGACTAAGATATGCAGGCATGAAGGGGAGAGTGGTTTTTGGGTGTCCAAAGTGTATGTGGGGAGCAAGAAGAGATGGTGCTTGGCTTGGAGAGGCTCAAACTGGTACAAAACTCAGCTGAGTGCTGGTTTAATTTTCCTTGTTGCTTCAGAATGGTGTCCGAGTCTGTTTTCCTGGGGCATACACTGGAGCTGTGATGACTTTGCCCCCATTCTTGGGATTCTTGCAGAGGGAGTAGGTAGTCATCACATGCTTTGCCTTGTTACTTTGCACTGGGAAGGAAGTCAGTACAGGATCTGTCCCATCATCTTATTCCAGTTTTTTCCTCTTTACAACTTAAATTCATGTTTTAATCTGCCCACTTGAGTCAGGAGGACACAGCTGTTGCCATCTTCCATGTCTTTGTGCAGCTCTGAGTCCATGCTGCTGTCCCTTTACAGTTGTCCGGACTGTCACCTTGGAAGCTGGGACACAGTGTCAGCGCGCTGGGAAGGCAGGCTGCAGTCTTTTGTTCTCTGTGTAAAAACTGCAACGGCAAGTCAAAATAGAGGGGTGCAGCCTGTGCTCACACTATTTGAAATACACTGTAACTTGGGTTTTTTTCCCCCTCAAAAACATGGAGGTCTTGTTTCCAGCCTCTCTGACCTATACAAGATAGATTTCTTGTGAGGAAGGGAGAAGTCTGAATTTTTCTGCTGTGGCAAAACCTCAGGACTATTTCTTGAGGTCTGATACCAGATGCTGTGCTAGCTAGTTAACTGGTGCAAATGTGTTACACTATGTGTGGGCTCTGTGGCTGCTTATGGAAGAATAACATCAGTTTTCCTTGTCTTGTCCTTGCTGTCTCTCTGCCTTCCCTTTTTCCTGCACGTACTCTGCCTTTACCCAGGTCTCAGTTTTAAATAACGTGTCTGGTGGCTGAGCAGGTCAATTTGAACCTTTTTTTTTTCAGTTATCTGCTGGGCTCTCCCTGCCAGCAGGAAAAGTCAGGAGTCTACAGAAACTCATGTTAAGTGTCTTTGCTGCCATATGAAGACTTCCATTTAATTTAAGCTGAAACTTGTCAGAAATGGATTTAAACCCATGCTTTCTGGAAAGCAATATTTTTCAGTCCCTTGGACTTCGGACTTTCTTGTTTGTGGAATTTGGGCACCGGCAATGGCCGGATGTGCTTGTGTTGGAATTGCTGCAGGGGGGTTGCTTGGAGCAACCCTTGAAACGTCTTTGATGTGCAGGTACAGTGCTTCGCTGCTTGCAGAGAACGCCATGTTACCCTGCAAGATATTTAGTAGATCGTGCTGGCTTTGTGCACATCAGGGTTGATTCTCTAAAGGTAAGCCCTCTTTGGCCAGATCCTGAATGAAGTGAAGTAGTCTGAATGGTCTTGCGTTGAAATAATTCAGCTTGTCTCTTGATTTCTCAATACCAGAGCAGGGTGGGGAGAAAAGCTGGAGCTATCTCTGTCTTGGTGGACCTGCGATGAGCAGCTCCAGCCTTCCTCACTCCTGGCTGAAGCCATGAAAGCCATGGTTAAATCCAGATGAGAGTTATTTTTTAATTATGTAGTGCAGGTAAACAAGATAATTTAGCTGAAAGATAATGCAGTGAAATTAATGCTGCAGGAATGTGATGCAGACTCTCATAGCGTCTTGTCTTTTAATGTGCTCATCTTTGCTTTTTCATTTAAATCAATCTTCTTGCACCAGAGCGGTTAGGAAGCAGATGGACCTGCGAAGCCACGCACTGTCCTTCTGCCTTGGTAAGCTTGTGCTGTTGGTGATCTGTTGTTTTCAGACTTATTATGTGAACGAAAGGCTGGCCAGCTCGGGCCAGAGGTTATTGTGAAAGCAGACGGTTTTACTGAAGCAGTCCAGCCCTTTGCTCCCTGGTCTCTAGCAAGAGGAGAAGGCACCTATAAAAATGTGCACCTGCAGGAAGAGGTTATCAGTTTGGTGGTTTTTGATTACTCCTGAATTTCTGCAGGTTTAAGGGAATGCGCTGCCCAGCTGGAAGCTGCTCATCTTCAGGGAGTTAATTCCTCCTCCAGAAGCTTTCTCTGTGGCATGGGAGCAATGCTGCTTCATTTTGCAGCTCTCCCATTTTATGCTTGATGGTTAAAGTTGGAACACTTATACCTCATTCTGCCAAGAAGCGTTTAGAATAGTTTTCATGAGAAACATCGAAAGTTGCAGGTCCACGGCTGATGCCCTGGCTGCTCTGCATAAATCACTGGCTGGTAAATATATTTAAATGAAGAGCTATGGCAGTCTTGCTAGCTGAGTAATAAATCAGGGCTGAGCAGCTCCATAAAGTTGAATCTTAATGTCTTGGCTTGGAGTTGTAGGGTGGGGTGGTAAAGCTGATGGAATGGTCAGATGTTTCTAAACAGAATGTGCCTGCCCTTAGTTACGCTGCCACAAAGAATATAAACGATGCTGCATATGTAACTGAAGTGCTGAAAGTGGCTTTTTGTTGGTGTTGCTTGCCTTGTTTTGTGTGTCCGCTTAATATCAGTTGTTTGTGCTTTACATCTCTTTGGTGGCAGCAGCAGACCTTGTGCCTGGCAGTCAGGTCCCTGGCAGGCAGGGGAGAGATCCTAAGCCTTGCTTTCCAGTCCTGTGCTTAGTGCTGAAGCCCTGGTGCTGTGACATCAGCCTATAGAAAATTACGGTACTTAAACACTTTCAAGGACCTTCTTGAAATACTTCATTATCTGAGGAATTTTGTGGAATACCCAGAAGGTGATTATAAACCCTTGGAATGCGGCTGCCTTTCCATAAAGCAGTCCAGCCAAACAGCAGTTTGAGGCAACTCTTGAATATGAAATCTCATCAAGATTTTCTTTTTTTTTTTTTTTTCCAGATTTGGTTCCTGCAACCCTTGGGCTGTTTGATCCTCACACTAGAGGAACACCTGCCCAAGCTGCCCACTCTCGGGTGCTCCAGCGCTTCGCTGCCTGCTTCAGTACCATTAGCAAAGCTCACGCTTGCCTGGTCGCTGCGGTGTTGGCATGTCCTAGGGAAGCCCGAATGCTGTTCTTGGTGCACAGGGCTGTTCTGGTGATGAAAAAAGTATTCTATCATTGCATGGCCAAAACATAGGTCCGGCTGCAAGCCCTCTGGCCAGGCTCAGGTGTACCACCAGAGCTGGAGCCTCAGAAGGGTTTCCTTCAGAACAGGATTTGGAAGTATGATCAGGTTTCCTAAGAAGGGGCTTTGCAGGACTGCCCTGCCCATCAGTCTGTCCTTCACCTCTCTAATAGCTTCTGCTTGCTAATTTGACAGAAAGAGCTTATACCTTTTTTATTTTTAAACAAATAGGCAGCAAGGTAGGTGGGAGAGTTTTGGCTAAAAGGACACACCAAAGCTCACCTCTCTCCTCTGTGCAACTCGTGCAATGTGTAATGTGCTCCGAAAGCCAAACTGTGGTGGAAACTTGAGCGAGATTTCCTGCCTTGCTAGACATGGGAGTTTATCCCTCAGGGTCTTTCTCTTTTTGTGTGGACTCTTTAGTACTTAATAAGACAAAATGTCCAGTGGAAGCTTCCTCTCTGATTAGGATATTCGTTGTTTCTCTTCCGTGTGGATTCTCTGAAGCCTCAGGGGGTTTTGTTCAGCCTCTAATTCAATTAAGAAATCAAGCAAGAGATGCAAATCTCTTTAGCCTCATTGGTTTCGCTGCTCATGACTACATCTGAAGAGAACATCTCCTTCGAGGTACAACAGGACAGCTTAGGGAGGAAGTATTTTTCAGGCTTCGGCTGAGATTTCAGGTGCTGCTGGAGGCTTGTGGATTTTGTCCCTTAGGAGCACGGAGTGGAGGAAAGACTGAGGTCACCTGTTGGTGACGGTGCCTTGGTTTAAACCCATTTCTGAAGCAGCACCTTCGATAGAAACCTGCTTTCCAGCTGGGTGACTTCTATCAAAGGTCGTTAGCTGGTGTGAATTAGACTTGAAACAGCTGGTGGATGGTGAGTGATACCAGGGGACAGGACACACAGTGGTGACTGTCACACCGGCTGCTCTTGCACATGTCCTTCAGTGCTAGCTAGGGAACCACCCGCCTGCTGAGGAATACAAGATCAGGCTCTGATGCCTCATAGTCCTTCCATTTAAAAAGTGACATCTTGTATCTTGCTTCCTGCTGGTTTGTGCTTTCTCTTCTTGTCGTCGGGTACCTCAGCTGTGCTTTCTGGCTAGAGCTGCTGAGGGGTCATCTAGATACTGTGTTAGACTGCCTTTGTTAGACAAAGCTTATTTTGCTTTTTTAGAAATCATCATTTGTGCCTTTCACAAATGGGAGTAGCTGAGACACAGTCTGGGCTCTTAGTATCCTTGGGGAAGGCAGAGGCAGTCTGGGCTGATCTTGGTATACTTGAGGACTTGTATTTTGGTACAGAAATCCACGTTAGTTTTAAAACTGTATAAAATTCAGCTTTGTCCCTGCAAATTCACGTGTAAACCAATTGGATCCCCATGTAAATAATTTCTAGAGAGTCCAGAATCAGACTTCAGTGAACACAAGCTGCTATGGCACAGTGAGCCCATGGAGGGCCGGGGAATTTCTCGAGAGTCCTACATCTTTTACTTCCAATGTTTCTAGCAATTAGTGCCCCTCAAATCCGAGCGCGGTGTCATGGGGACTGGTCTGCTGCCTTGTGTATGCTAACCAGTGAGAGAACTCTTTTGTGGTCCAAATTAAAATTGCTCTAATTTTTCAGAGTGGTGCTTTGGTCTCGTCTCTGTCGGCTGCCTATCCAGGCGCTTCTGCCAGCCCGAGTTTCCTCTGTCCTGGGCTCTCTCGCAGGATGGCTTCTGCTAAAAAGCTTTTCTGTAATGCCACTGTCTTGACTTCAGTATTAACTTCAAGCAAATTCAGCAAGATATGCATCTTTCCTGACAAAAGAGAAATCTAGAGTCAAAAATACCTATTTTATCTTGGTGCCTTGAGTTCTGGTTTTTACTAAATCTTGGAAGCTGATAAAGTGTTCATATGCATTTATATATATACACATGCCTGTTGTGTTTGTCTTAAATATGCATTTTTATAGCATTTGTATGGAAGGAGCTCTTAGCCCCATCTTTTTTGGTTGGTTGTTTTTTTTGTTTTAACCTTTTGTAGTTTCATTTCCTGTGGATTTTAGTACTAGCTTTAGCTTACATTCCCTTAAACATAGAATTAAATATTAGGATTTTTACACTCTCTCGCTCTGTTTCCAGACAAAACCAGGAGTTACAAGTAGAGTTTTGAGGGGCTTGCTCTGGCTGGCTGCGCACTGGAAACCCAAGTGAAGCCAAAGCCAGGTTAAACTGCATGCCCTTAGGCAGACAGACCCTTGCTCTGCCCTGCTACAGCTGTATATTTAGCCTATATGCCCTTTCCAATAACAGTCGGGAGAATGTTATTGAACAAGTTGGAGAGGAATGCGAGTCATCGTTTCCCTGAATGCCGTCCCGGGATCCTGCTATCTGTCACGAAGTGCTGCTTGAGCCAGAAACGCTGCCTTGGTAACTCTGCCTCTATAAAATTGTCCCATCCCACCCTTTTTTTTTTTTTAAACATTCATGTTCACAACCTTATTGGGTCCTGGGGGAAACTCTCATTTTGTTTGGGTTTGAGCCTGGTTCAGGTTAGCTTGGCTTCTGGTCCTTTTGTTAGAGGAGAGCGTGGGCTCTTGTTCCCCATCGCCTTCATGCCCCAGTGCATCCCACTTTGTTCTCCTCCAGCTTCCTCCAGGCAGGATCCATTTTCTACCGTTGATGATCCCCGTTGCCCTTCTCTGCCAGCCCTCCCTCAAGACTGGGCTCGGCTGGAGGGTGCGAGTGGTGTTTAACGTGTGGGGCGACACTGGTGAAGCTGTCCTCAGTGATTATTTGGAGTCCTCTGCTTCTTGATGGGTGTTTATATCCTAATTTGCTTGCTGCCAGCAGCCAGGAAAATGGCAGTTCTACCTGACTGCGATGTTTGTAATTACAGGGGGAAAAATGATCTCTGAGGCCTTCTAAATACTTGGGAAGATAATATCTGAGTTTCCTTTCAACTGAATGCAGTTGAAGATACGATCTGAGTTGGCTGTCTGGGAATAACAAAGTGGGAGGAAGGGATTGATTGTGGTTGCAGAAACTTTCATCAGAGAGTCAGAAGTCTCGCCCAGCCAAAATCTGTGGCTGCCAGTCACAACTGCAATGTGGCTGCCAGTCACTGCTGCAGTTCAGGCGCTGCAGCCGTTCGAGGCATGGCTCAAGCATAGGACAAGTAGCACACATGGGCTGCAAGGGGCTACTCGAGCAGGATTGACAAGCCGGGGGACATCCATATGGTCTTCCAGCAAATGTGTCGGGTCAGCGTGCAAGTGCGTAGTTGAGAGGCGCTTGTGGGTACCACGCTCATCCCCTCCTGCCTCTCCAGGGCTGCAGGAGGCTGGGGAAGGTGCTTGCCTCCACAAGTCTTGTCGCTGCACCTTGCAGGGGAAATGTACTCTGCAGGGAAAGAAAAACACGCTCCGTGTCCAGCTGGCAGAAGGGCTCTGGTGTCCTTTGTGTTTCTACTGCTGCTCTGCGGTGCCCCTTGCACATACCTCTGCAGGAGTGCCCCTGACTGGGGGATCTGGGGGGCTGCTTCCTCCCTGCCACAGCTCTTGCTGGAGGGAGGGCTACCTGGGAGCATGTCCTCCGTGCTTACCTTCTCCAGGGCAAGAAGTCTTCCCGGGAGCAGGGTCCCCAGCTGGGAAGGGCAGTCTAGTGGCCCAGCTTCTGGACAGGCAGATGCAATACAGGGATAAAAGGGGAAATTCTACTTTTTGCGTCTTTTCTCTCTCTCAGAGCTGCCTGTGTATTCCCTCTGCAGGAAGTGCCGGAGATCACACGTCCTAATGAACACAAAACCTGTGCGGTGTCTTGAGCGGTCCAGCTTCCCCTAGCTGCTCGCTCAGCACTCCGCTGTCTGTCAGTCAGAGCAGAGGCATCGGTCGGTGTCTCTGGTCCCAGACTGCAGGAGAACCGGGGACAGGTTTTGTCGGCCAAGGAGAGACATGAGATGCAAATGAGAGGGCTGTGGGAAGGCTTCATCCCTTCTTGGTGGCACGAAACTGTATTTTTCAAATAAAAGGTAATGGAAGATAGTAGAAAGCTGCTTCTTAGCTACAGGAAAGTTAAATATCTTGGTGCTTACTCTAGCAGAATAAAAACCGCTGTGAGGTGTTGATTACCGTGACCACTTCCCGTACAAGCTTCATGAAGCTGCTTGTGGCATGTGTGACTTGAAGCAACAAGTCAGTAACAGTTTGCAGCCATGTTCCCCGTCAGCAGGAGGCTGCTGCTTGTTTCCCTGCCCGGCACACATTTTTAGCACTGCTGTTTTGGGTTTGTTTGGTTTGGTTTTTTTTTCCCTTAGATTGTTTTTCAGTGTCAGGGTTTCCTGTTACTGACACCAGATGTGCTGGAGACGAGCAATGCAGAAATAGAAGAAGGGACGAGACTGAAAAATGTGTCTTTTTCATGTGTGTGTCCTTTGAGCTAGGTGTCAGTTCCGTTGGGCATTTAACTTGCTGACAATACAGGGTGGGCATAGCTGCGGAAGAGCATGTTGAAATGCAATTTTAGGGCGAAGAATCAAGTACAGCCTGGTCTGTACCTCCTGGGCTGATGGCATCTGGGGTGGCCAGCTAATGATGGCAAGCTTGTCAGCTGGCTGGGGGGGGCAGAGGGTGGAAGGGGCTTCAGGAGTGCTGATCTGGGGCTCTCCGCTAAGGCAGCTTTCTCTTGCAGTCCCATCTCTGATGCCGAGCTGCCTGCTGCTTTGGTTTTGATGTACGCATGGCTATAGGCAGGCAGCTGTGATTGCAGCGTTAAGCCAGAATCTTGTGAATGAACTTGTCTTTTAGACATCCAGTCTCCGCCATCCCTGCAGATGCCTGGTTAGCGCCGTGCGGGACAGGATGCTGTCGCTCTGAGCACAGCTGAGCGGGGAGCTACGGCTAGTGGTGAATCTTCCTTCCTCCGCCTTGCCTGTTCTCTTGCAGCAGCTGCGTGCCAGTTAGTCTGTGTGTGACGAATGCGTCTCTGTGCAGTTGCCCTCCTGTACTTCTCTTTCCATAACTCGTCCCCGACACAGCAGTGTCTGGAGCCTGGGTCATCTTCTGCGAACGTATGTGGCTGAAGCCATTGGGGTTGGAAATGACTCAGTCATTTGCAGCATGTTCCTGTAGCTTATAACATAGGCTGTTGGAGGGGCTGCTGTCTTTGTTTCAGGGTATGTCCGGAGCTGAGCAAGTGCGGAAACTCTTACTGTTTCCTAAATTTCACGCTCCAGAGTGTTCTTTGTGCATATAATGTGTCAAGCTTGCAGACTGGCATGCTCTTAGTCTTGAGGAGACTGTAGCTGTTAGTTCATAAACTGGCATGCTTAGTCTTGAGGAGACTGTATCCATTAGTTCATAAATGTGGTGATGGGCTGCTCTGCCCAGACATGCTGCCTCCGAGCTGTTTCTCCCTCCTGCTCCCCTCCCCAGACTCCTTTAGCCCGGCGCAGACGTGCTCGGAGCACCAGCCGCCTCTGCCTGGACCGCGCCGCCAGGCTGGCACCGTTGGTGCCTGCTGTCGTGTTTTGGACTGGGGAGCATGTACGGCAGAGTGCCATCTTTGTGTGCCTGGCCGGTGACGCTGGATTTCATCATTCTTCCTGCTCGCTACCTTGACACACAGACGCGCAGTAGCTGACGGGGCTTGCCCAGCGATCCTCCTGTGGAAACATGCACAAGAGATCTTTGCAGAGACAATAGCTCTGTTCTGGAAGGTTGCACTGGCCCTTTTTAGCCAAGTCTGAGTTTGCTTCCTTAGAGAAAGGCCACTTGTTTAATGCTTCCTTTAATGAGGATATTGTTAAATAAGCAATCAGGTAAGTGGGATTCCTCCTCACTCTCCTAAATACCTTTTTATCTGGAGTAGAGAATTGCACGACAGTTACCTGAGCTTTCTGCATGCTCGGCTCAGTGGCATTACTATGCTGGCAGTGATTAATGACCGCAGCCCAGTGATGTGATTGTGCGCTTGAGCAATTGGATTAGATGTAGCTGGACGGAGACTTCACTTTCACTGGTTCTTCCTGAAGTGGTGGTGGTAATCAGCCACAGAGGAAGAAGGATTTCTAGGGCAGCCACGGCCCTGCTGCCAGGATGCTTTCCCTGGCCCGATGCTCCCGATTCTGTGGTGGGCAGAAGGAAAGGTCTCTGGGAAGATGCGTGGCTAGGAGTAGCTACTTTGTCCTGCTCTCAGTCCTTCCTTTCAGTCCCATCTTCTGTCCGCACTATTCTGCGTTCCTGAATAATGAAGGTAGAGCATGTCCTTAACATGTTGGCGGGCCTTGTAGCTGCATGGAGAAGGAGCAAGCTCCAGCATTGTCTTGGCAAGTCAGCATCATATCAAGCGCAGCATCGTATCAACATAACTTCACCAAGCAGTTCCGTGTCTGAGATGGGGGTTTGGCACTGGAGATCAGGCATGTGCACCGAGCACTAGGACTGAAGCAGATGTTGATACTGACTTTGATGTTTCATCCAATGCTCTGGAGGCTCAAAGTTGAGACCAAAAGAGCTCTCACAGAAGCAGGAGGATAAAGAGAAAGTCGTTTCTTTCAGAAGATCACACGGAATGAAACAGCCTGAAATTCAGGACTAACCTGAACCTTTGTGTTTGTTCTGCAAAACTGGGCAGTACAGATCCTGCTGGAAGGAGCACTGTGCCACGTAGAGAAGCTGGGGTGGTCTAGCCTTCACTCATAACTTGAAAGTGCCATCTAAGTCAGGTGGCCCTACGGCCTGATGCTTCCCATAGATCAGCAGATGACCACTGCAGAATGCCATCTGTGTTTGAGTTTTGGCCCTGTTTTGAGCTTGTGTGAAACTGTGTGAAGTGTTGAGATTTTTACTTCTGGGGAGCTCCAGCTCCATGCCACTCGCTGGTTGTCGACGATGATCCTGAAACACTGACTTCTGCATACGACTGGGATGATGTCTCAAACAAGTCAGTCTGTGTTTTGCCCATGATAGTACCGTGTGAAATGGTGTGGGCTCTTGAACTTGACAGAGGCGCCACGCAGGTCCCCAGTGCTTGTTCCAGCCTCGCTGCAGGTACCGTTCGCTCTGTTCTGCAGCTGCATCAAGACCTGCAGTGCTGGTGGTCGGCGGACTTGCTGAGCAGGACTACTGCCTTTTAGGCAGAGGACCTCCTATCACAAAAAGCATTCTGCCTTGAAGCAATAGTCCACGTGGACCTCAGTACTGCGGGGCAATGCCTTGTTCCAGCTATCTGTAGAGCTGCACCACCCTGCCTTTCCTTCTTAGCACACACAGTGTGAGAGGCTGGCACTATTTCAGCTTCTGTCAGTTGTTTGTTGAGGTGGAGCTGTGTCAAGAGATTTTTTGGCGGTGCAAGTTTGTTCTCGGCACTTCTGTGTAGATAGTCCACGTGGACCTCAGTACTGTGGGGCAATGCCTTGTTCCAGCTATCTGTAGAGCTGCACCACCCTGCCTTTCCTTCTTAGCACACACAGTGTGAGAGGCTGGCACTATTTCAGCTTCTGTCAGTTGTTTGTTGAGGTGGAGCTGTGTCAAGAGATTTTTTGGCGGTGCAAGTTTGTTCTCGGCACTTCTGTGTATTTTTTTTCCCTTTTGTTATCAGCTACTGAATTCCTCCTATACTCCCTGTGTGCTCCGCTTCCATATGCAGAGACTGTTCTTCTGTAGTTCCCCTAAAATGAAATTCTGAATTTGTGCAACCTGCAAGTGTCACATGAGATCTTTGCAGCCAGTGCGTGAGTTGCTTGGCTGAGGGGCACGTATCATACAGGCAGTATTTGTTGCCTGCTCTGATAATTGTTTCTGAAATGGGTGATGACTTCATCTTCCTCTTCTGCTTGCCACAGATATCAAGAACCTGCTCCTTTCTGCCCAAATACTCCTCTCCATCCAACAGAAATGCCCTAGGCCAGATCATGTCATTTGGCTGAGCAACACAAAGCTGCACCACACTCGTGCACGAGCTCCACTGCAGCCGTGACAGGCCAGGGGCAGGGGCTGCCCTGAAGATGTGGTGCTGAACCTCTCCAGGCACCTTTGCAGCTCCGTGCAGTTGTATGCTGGATGTCTGTCTGTCTGGTTGTCTGGGGCGTTTCTCCTCTGCTCAGGTGTGGAGGCTCAGCGCAGCTGTGAGAGGCAGCCATGTTTCCATGCTGATAGCATCTCAGTCCTGCAGCAGCCACAGGGCTGCCGGGTTGTGCTGCTGCCACATTCCTCCCCCAGCACCCAGCGAGTCTCTGATCCTGCCTGTACTTGCTGTGCGGGTTGCTTTCTAGTTCCTTGCACAGCAGGACTTTCCAACGAGCAGGCTTCAGGAGAAGTAGCTCACAGACAAGGTGTCATCACTGCAGTGTCCGTACCCTGGACTCCACGGAGGCTGAAGGTGGTGGTTCCTCTTTGCTTATTTAAGGCAGTGTGCAGGGATGAGAGTCCCCCAGTTGCTTATTTAAGGCAGTGTGCAGGGATGAGAGTTCCCCAGTTTCCTGCTGTGATGATCAGTGGCCTCCTCGGGACCTCTTGCAGAAGGAGGCTACTCCATCTCTGTAGCTTATTCACAGCCTGTTGGATATTCTCCACCAGACATCTGCTGTGGTAGACGTCTACTTGCTGAGGTGACTCTGGGTTCATCCACAGTCAATTGGTGTGTGTCACTCATCCTCTGACCATGCAAGGAGCTGGTAGGAGAGATGTACCCTGTAGGAAGTGTGACTTGTCCTTACCTGCCCAGCCACTTCATCTTTTGTGATGATAATCTCTGGAGAAGCAGCTCAGGCATCTCACTCCAGGTGAAGACCACCATGTGCTCAGTTGCCTTTGGGAAGAGCCCGGACTTGGTTTCCCCGTTGTTTTATCTGCTGTATCCCTGTTCCAGTAGGTTCAGGCAGTCGTAAGGACAATAGCAGTGCGGGAATGGGCTTTTTTCTGGCACTGGCATCTCACACCAACCATCCTCCCATCTGTCTTGTGGTTTCCAGCAATGTTATTCTGCCTCCGCTGTTTCTTTTGCGTTTCACTTGAGATAGGCTCTCTGTGACTGACAGCGGTCAGATCAGATGTCTGCTTTGTGGATGCTGTAGCCAGAGGTTATTGTATTCAGCTCATGATTTCCACTACCCACAGCCCCCTTTGCTAGCTGTGACTGTGCTCGCCGGACCCGTTACCAGCAGGTATGGGATGGGAGATGTCGGCCCCCGCACGAGTGGTTGGTTGTGAAATGGCCCATCAAGGGGTGATGATGTGCTAGTCCTTGCGCGCAGCCTCTCAGCTTCTCTAGAGCACAGGTTTTAGGTGAGCAACCAAATCTTATCTCTCCTATTATTCCTAGAGCCTGCTGTGGTAACCTTGGGCTTGGTTGCCTGTGTGGACAGGCCCTCTGCCTGCTTCTGCAAGCCCGTGGTGGGCAATATGCGCTTGCCTGGCTGCAGCAAGGACTGGGAGCCAGTGGTTAGAAGTTGGGCTGGGTTTGCTCTGGGAATTTGGAGCTGCTTCTCAGCCTGAAAAAAAGGAGTTGGTTCAAGATGTGCAAGTGCCTGGCCTGAGGAAGCCCAGTCCTGTGTGCGCCCAGGGGACTGAGCAACACCCGCTTGGTCTGTGTGTCTGTCCTCCAGTCCTGCATAACCCACTGCCCGGCTCGTTACTGCAGATTAGTTAGAGGGCTGTGCTAGCTGCAGTACGGCTTCCCCCGGAACCTCAAAGGGCTCTGTCCTCTTTCATGAACCCACTTGCTCTCTTGCAAACAGGCTGTGAAGAGGAACATGGGGGTGTGTACAGGTCTGTGACTCCTGTGTGCCATGGCTGAACGCAGTCTGGAGGGAGAAGCAGCTGGGGAAGCGAAGGAAATAATGCACCAAAGGAACAGAGGAAAGAAAGGAGAGCTGTGATCCGGGGGACCAGAGAGGGTGGGGATGGGGAGGAAGCGAGTGAAAGAAGAAAACAACAAAGTGAGGGAGAGCTGGAGGTGTTTCTTGGCAGAGTGTGGGGACGGGCGAGCTGTGCAAGCAGGAGGGAGCTGGGCAGCGGGTAGCAGTGTGGGACACAGTGTAGGCATAGCTTACTCCAGTCTGATTTTGGGGTGTGTATTGATGGCCCCCCAGTCAAGTCTAAACACACTAATACCAAAAGCTGGAACTGAGAGGAGACCTGGCTTGGAAGCCAGGCTCATGGATCAGAGGAGCAGAAGCATCTGTTGTGCATCAAGCTGTCAAGATGGCAGTTTTGGAGTACCGAAGGTTTCTTGGGACCTTCATACTGCGTAGCTGGCATTTAAATCCACTGATGCCCCAGCCTGACTTCAGCTTGCCTTGAAAGGTCACCTATTACCGCTGTGCAGAGCACAGCCTCAGCTTCGGTTGTATCTGCCCTGTCTCCCTGCCTGTGGCTATCTCAGGGTGCTGTGGCTCCAGAGCAGCAGAAACATGGTTGCGTGCATGGAAAAGCAGGAGGATCTTGTTTCTCTAGAGATGCTGTACATCAGAAGAGGATCTGAGAAGCTCTTGCTCTCTTTAATGGTAGTGGGCGCTCTTGCAGTTAAATCAAAAAGCTGAAATGAAGAGGGTAGCGTGGCAGGTAGCCCTCTGTCCATTGCAAGGAGGTCTGTGTGTGTTAGCTGGCTGGCTTGGATATCGTAATTAGTGTGTTGATTGGGTTTCCTTTGTTTAACCAGGTTCCCAAGGCTCCTAGGATGAGGCTGCTGTGAAGGACTGGCGGATCCCCTGCCTACGCTGCAGTGCCTGCAGATTCCCTGTGGTCCCCTTTCCAGCTGGAGCACCGTCGCTGAGGCCGCCAGGAAGAATGACTCTTGGATGCCTACTGCAGCCCCCTTTCCTGGGGAGGACTTGGATCCCTGTGCTGCTGCTGGCAGCCTCTGCTCACTGCCACTGGCCCAGCGAGCCGGCAGAAGTGGTTCGGGACTGGGAAAACCAGCTGGAGGCCTCCATGCACTCCGTGCTCTCGGACCTCCGGGAGACTGTGCCAGCCGTGGTGGGCATACCGGACAGCTCTGCCGTGGTGGGACGCTTCTTCAGAGTCTCCATCCCCGCGGATTTAATTGCTTCCAATGGAGAAATCGTCCAGGTGAGAAATGCCATTCCCTCAGGCTTGTTTTCATTTATATTCCTGCAGGAGTCGAGCTAGTCACCCCACTAACAGGCTGGGTCACGAGGGTGCTGTGAAGCAGCCTTAAGGTTTTGTAGGACTATGGGAGGATTTAAAAAAAAAAATTCAAGTCCTCACCTTATTGCAAAGTTCCTTTCTTCTATAATGAAGAGAGGAGACTTCTCAGGGATGACCGATCAGGTTTTGTTGGCTGTATTTAAGCTGCGAGATACTCGGCCCCTGGAACGATGAGCACATTCATAAGGAGATGTTGCCTCGGGATCTGGGGAGCCACGGATTCCCTGGGGCTGCTGCTCTGACACTTGGGGAGTTTGCTTTGCTGTGGTAACAAAACATTGCTAGACAAATAAACCTTGTTCTGCCAGCGGGGCTCTGGGCTGCCTTTGACACAGTCTCTCTTGACCTCGTCCCTAAGTCCTCTTGGGGAAAGGTGGGAGCCTTTCTCTTTATCTGACTTACCCTCCTGCCGCTGGCACTGCAGACACCTGAAATCTGAGTTTTTGAATCGGTCCTGAGGGCAAGCAAGCGTCAGAATAGCCCAGAGGAGGGTAGGCACGCTGCCGAACACACGCTTGCTCATCTTTAGTCCTTTCCTGGGAGGGTGCTGGGAAGACAGCTTCTCATCTGCTTGCTTGGATCATGTGGAGTCTAGAAAATTCTGTTCTTAAAAAACAGAATTACCTTCTAATCTTGGGAATTTTTTTCAAAGAGCAAAATTGAAAAATAGTTTTAAAAATCCATTTTTAGAAAATATTATGAAAAGACAACCTTCTGCTGAGTCTTAGAGGGAGATGGAGAGCAAGTCAGGAGAGTCTGACATCTCAGCTTCTCCTTGAAGGCAGGTTTGTTTTAGCTCTGCGTACTGTCACACAATTATCTCAATCCAAATACATGATTTCACTGGCTCCAGCGAGGGTGCCGGGACCACGATGTGCCAGTGGTAGGCAGAAAATCTGAAGAATGCATCTGTTATCGACAGACGGTCAGATGGGGAGGAGGAAGGTGGTGGGTGAGCCCCTGGCTAGAGGAGTCGGAGAAGGGGATGAGCTGGTTTCAAAGCAAAGGCTGTGACATTTAATTGCCTCTGTGGCTGAGGAGACCGGCTTGGACAGGAGGTGGTGGTGCCCGCCCTGTTTTAACCACTACCTGTTTTCTGAGCGCGGGGCACCTATATAGCACTGGGCTGCAAGAGTCCAGATGGGTGTGGTGAGCCCAAGATCTTATATTACGGAAATTATAACTTTGGTTTGGGATTTTGCATCGGAATGGCTCCTTCTGGTGTTGTCTAATGGCTACTTTGATGGCAAGAATAATTTTCAGTGTTTGTATAACACTGCAGCTTCCTCAGTCTCCTTTTCCTGGCACAAAAGTAATCTGTGATAGCTTCAGCAGGTGCAGGAAAATCCTCTGATAGGTTATTCCCACCCTACCTGATAGCTTCAAACAATACCTCTGCCACTTTGGTGTTGAGGCATGTTTGCTGACACCAACAGATGCCTGAAGAGATGCAAACGGACTGGGCTGGAGCAGGACCCAACAGTTGCTAGTTGTGTGTAGTTCAGCAAATGCTGGGAGCGATTTTCACGCTTGTCCATGGGCTTGCCCGAGTGCATGTTGCATCTGTTCACCTTGAAATTGATTTTTAAAAGTGCAGCAGGCTCGCTTAGCTGGTGTATCTGGAAGGTCTCTCCCTTGCAGAGAATGAGCGTTGGCTACTGAGCACAGCCAACCTTTGCTACGGGGATTTGATTCCTGGCTAGCGAGAACTGCGTAGGCACTTTTGGGTGCTGGGGTGCATTTTTGTTTTACTGGAAAGTTTCAGGACAAGCTGCTCTGGTCTTTTTCTCAGGCTGCCTTGCATTTCTCAGCCAGAACAGTAAAAGCGTAATACTTCTGGATCTTGCCAACTGGTGTACTTAAATCCTAATAAGAAAGAATAAGGGCTGTGCCCTTGGAGATGAAGCAGTGGGTCGGAGTTTACAATGAGATGCGGTTGCATCTCATTCAGTCCCCTTCAGTTTCTAAGAAATTGGCTATAATTTCTTTTTAAAAAAAAAAAAAACCCTGACAGTTGATGTCCCCAAGCTCCAAGGAGCTTCCCATCTGGAGCCTGAAGAAGGTTTGATTGCTTCATTTCTAGAGA
>NW_008824319.1:48352-62067 GCF_000699105.1 Pygoscelis adeliae
TCCGTTTGTGTTGTGGTGGGGATCATCTTGAAGCTGCTGCTTAGATCCTCTCCCTGCTTGTTAGCAGATTCCAGCCGGCTGTAGACAAAATACTTTTCTCTGCAAACTTGGTTGTGGGATGGAAACAACGCCAGGCATCTGCAGCGTGGCGGAGGAGTGCCTCGCAGGCACGCACTCCTGCACAGATATGTGGGCTCTGTGTGTAATCAGGTATGTGCTCCTGGGAGCAGTCGCCAGTGTTTCCCTGCCACCCCCAAGCTGCTCGAGAACAGGTGAGATTTTTATGGTTAAGTACAAAAGCAAGTTTATTCTAACGCACTCAAGATACAAAGGTGGACGTGCAGAAAAGTAGTAGAAAAAACCTACTTTGTGTCTTAATTTCAGAGCCTCTTTTCTGCATTGCTCAGAGGCCACAAGGCTTTGTGCCCATTGTAACTCATGGCTGGCAACTAGAAACTCCCTTTGCCTGTGCCTTGTCTTGCTGGGCGGGTGCCTTGCTCAGGCATTAATGTGTCCTCTGAAGGGCGGCTGCAGCTTGCAGGTATTTCAGCTGTTGAATTTGGTGGCAGTTCAGTCCAGATGCTGTCCCGTAGCTTCCTCGCTACAGCAAGGCTTCTCACTGCAAGATTGCTTTCCTGGTGTCTGAAGGTGTCTTAGAAATGAAAAGTTTTTGTGCCTTCCCAAAAGGATTAACAGCTGCTTGGCACCTTGCAGCCCTTCTTGCTGCATTTGACACCAAAACCTTGGCATTTTTACAAGAGTTTGGCTAAAACATCCGATCTCCACATATCATACAAAACCCTTGCCGTGCAGACAGGTAGTGCAAAGGTGTGCAGGTTCCCACTAGCTCCTGGCAGACGCTGGCTGGGAGCAGGATAACTGGGGGCGTTGGTGCTGGTACCCTCACCATGATCGGCTGTCGTTGGCTGATGCTCTCCTTATCCCATTTCCACCGAAGGCTGCGCGGAGTCTGACCCTTTACCTCTCAGCTTTGTCCTGTTGTTGAAGAGCAGATCATGCTCAGACCAAAGACCAGGTGGATATCCTGTTCCTGCCGCTTCCATTTGAAGCTGCTCCAGAATTTGGCTGCTCTGATTAAAAATGCAGCTTCTAGCCTAAATTTAGAGATGGCTAGAAGTATTTACATGTGCTGCCCTTTAGCTTAAATCAATTCTACCTTCATAATATTTACTTCCTTTATGTATTTATAAGTGACAGGCATATTCCCCTGTCTTGATTTTATTTGGTTAAGCAAGCCAGCCTCTTTAGTCTTTTTCATAAAATAAGCTTTCCCTTCCGCTCCTCATCTTTGCAGCTGTCTTCTGCACCTCTTCCAGCCTGAGTTTATTTTTCTTATGTTTGCATGACCACAGCTACAGAAAATACTCTAGATGAAATTTTACCAGAGCCTCGTATAAAGGCATCAAAACTTCCTTTTCTCTTCTGTAAATAACCTTGTTTGATACAATTGTTTGCTTTTCCATGTCTGCCTTACTTTGGCTCAGATGTCTTGCCATCGGTTGAAATACCCAGGTCTGCGGGTTTTTTTCTGCTTCCAGTTGTTGAGGTCCCAGAAGAGGACATTAGGCGAGGTGCGGGATCGTTAATTTTGCAGTGCTGATCTTGGTCTCTGAGGTCTGCTAGTCCTGTCTCTAAGGCTGTCCCATTTTTCTTGTATGAAAAACCTAAGCCTCCCATCGCTGTCTGGGTGACGACACAAATAATCAAGGTGAGGACAGTGGCACTAACACGGATAGCACCTCTGTCAGTGTTTGGGATGGTGGCTGTCGCAGTAAGCATGGCTCTCCACTCATCCCACCGGTGACGATACCCTGCCACAAATTGGGAAAGCTGACACTGGCCTTGGCCCATGAAAGAAAAAACACACAAAGGACGGCATTTACGTGGTGATTACCTCCATCCTGCATGCAGGTCATTGATCTGACTTGGTGCAGAAACCGCTGCAGAAAGCATCTGGTGTCTCCCAAGTCTGCGAGAAGGGCTTTCTGACTAGAGGCTGTGATGGCGTTTCTCTAGGCTGGGTGCAGTGAACAGGAGACATCTGGGCTGCAGGCGCCTCTCTAGAAACACCAGGCACTGCACTTGGATCAGAGTATTAAATATAGTCGCTACCTGGCATTGCTGTGGCAATACCTGCACCTTTCCCTTGGGACGCAGGGATAAATCCAGTTCCCTCCAATACCAGTGTACCCACAAGGTATTTGAGCCCTTGCACGGTCCAATATCCTGCATATGCCCACAGTATATAAAGGCATGCAATTTAATGGCTTTTGTCTAAAGGTGGATCTATAAAGTATGCTGGAAGGAGAGAAACTCCTGGTGTGCACTGCTTCCCAAGGCACACATCCCTGTGCCAGCGGGTGATTTGCTGTGTCTTCCTTGAAGATACATAAAGCTGCCGACCTGCCCTCATCCTGGGAGTGTTAGGTATGGGATGGATCCCACAGAGCATATCTGCTGCTCAGGTTCGTTAGCCGATGCTAAGGAGAAGTTCTCGGATGAGCACAGCGAAGTCTTACTGTCCTTGGCTGTGTCTTGGCTCCCGATTTATTTTCGTTTTGAAGTGCATGGTCTCACCAGGGCTTGTCGGGAAGACAGATTAAACACGTAGCAGGGGCCCCAAGAAGCTGTCGCTGTATGCAAACATAGCTGGTGGCAAAGTGATTAGAACAACGGAATTAACTTGTGTAGTTGATTTACACGGTGCAGCTATGCAGCAGGTTTGTGGGGTTATCGGAATGTTGGATATTAATCTGGGCAAAAAGGAGTCTTGCATTCCAAGCAGGAGCCTGATTTTCCAATGGTTGTTCTATTTGCCATCTGTTAAAGTGGCTTTTATTGAACAGCTTTACTCTCATCAGACTTCAGGGACCTTGTTTTATAAAGAGGATCCGCGGAGACTGGGTTGCAGGAGTCCTGACATCGAGTACCTGCTGCCAGGGCTGTGCTGCATGCCTCAGCCCTGCTCTGACCCCAAAGCAAAGGGCTGGATGTCAGCAACCAGCCTGCAGTGCCAGGACACGCTGAGTTTCAGGGAAGAAAAACACTGGTATTGTTGTTTTGGGTTTTTTTTTCTCTTGCAATGATCCTTATTTCAAAGAGTTTTGACTGAATGTGAATTTTATTATAGTGGTATTTCTCAAAGGAGGAAGACAAGCAAAGAGTGCTCCTGAGGGGCTGTGTCATCAGGTTGGGTATCTTAAAAGGCTCTCTGTGTTGAAGCATGTGAGCTTCATCTCCTTCCCAGGGTCCCCAGTTTTACTGGACTTTGACTAACCAGAAGGTGTAGCAACAGCCGCTATTTACAGGGGAGCATGCTGGGATAAATAGCAGCGTCTGGAACAGGTCCAGGCAAAGGATTTCTTGGGCAGGGCTTTGCGTAGCTGCCATGCCGCAATCTTAGCGATAAGATGAGCTGATAAGATTTCTGCTGGGGGGGACGAGGGGGCCACTTATCTTTTTCCTGCAGCGAGACCGAGTCAGGGAATTTTCAGTGTGCGCTTAGGAACAAGCTCTGAATTTGGAGGAGTGGAAAATGTGACTCAATCTAATTATAAACTAGCTTTTCAGGCGGGCTGGGAAGTTCCCGTGTTTTGTCCTGCTTTTACGGGTTGTTGCCCTGAGCATCCGGGGAGACTGAGGAATGCGACAGTAAGGAGAATCCTGCGAAGGAGCCGACCTGAGATTGCGGGATCCGGCTCGCCTTTCCTTGCCGCACTCTTGAATGCCAGCTTTCCAGCAATCTGCTGATGGCAGGAATAAATTGCCAGGGCTGGTTAGCTGCACGGCGGCAGCACTAAACCCCCAGCACTTGGCATCCCTGCTGTGTGGTATTTTTGCTTCCCTTTGGCCTTTCGCTTATAAAAAGTCACGCTGAAAGAAGAGCCCGACTGAACTTTTTAAGCTGTTTGAGGCTTTTCCTGCCCCGCGCTCGCCCCCCGAACAAGGGAGAAAGCGGGGTGTGGGCAGCCCATGCTGACCCCAGCCCTGGCGCGGGCGGGCTGTGCCTTCCCTCTCCAACAATAAGGCTAAACAAATCCTTCCAAGCTGCTTGCATGGACTGATGAAAGGAGGATTTCTTGGGACACTCAATGTTTTGTAGTGACCTCCCAGTGAAACAGCTGTTGTGTTCCCTTGCGCAGGCAGAGTGGGACGCTGAATAGTGCCCTTATAGCAAACACAGAGGCGCATCTGGAAAAGAAGCCGTCATGGTAGGAGTATGTGAGGATGGCATGAGCTGGGCGTAGCCGCTCAGCCTGCGCTGTTGCGAAGCCATTTTACTGATCGTAAAGAAGTTGGTGAGACAAAGCACCGCTCTTCGGGCAGGCTGTATCCACGCAGCGCAGCTCTGTGCTTGCATCCGCAAAGGAGGGGGGTTGCTTTCTGTGCGTGAGGCTTTGCTTGCCCGCTCGATGGCTGGAAAATGCAGATTAGCAGCAGACATGTAAACTTCTCGTTCGGGTTTTCATGAGTGTGTAAAAGTAGAACAGCTACTTCAAGTAGCTTTGCTGCCTGGTCCTTCAGGGACTGAAGTTTGAACTCGAAGTCAAGGGCCAGGACCTGTGATACAGCCTCTGCAGCCTTGTTCTCCCTTAGCTCAGCCTTCTGAGCTGAAAGGTTTGATTTTTCTAAGGCAACAGCTTCAGTGCATGGAGACATGCAGGAAGAGCTTTGCAGGGCTTTCGCTGGGACCAGCCGAAATGTGGGATTAGTGTAACCATCCTGACCTACCCTGTGCACAAAGGAAGCACCAGTTACCGGCTGTTCCTATATAGCTTTCGGTCTCTCAACAGAGGTGGTGAGCTCCTGCTGGTAATGAAGAGTCGGGTCACCGAGGCTAACATACTTCTGAGAACCAGTGAAGTCTCTGGGCTGTTTTTAGACTTTCAGGGGCAGATGCATCTGCATGAAATATTATGGAGCAGCTTGTTTTTGTCCATGAGCTCCTGTGCCTTTTGTCCAAGGCATGTGGCAAAAAGCTGAGGATACCCAAAAGCTCTGGCAGGTATCGCAGTCCCCTCTGCAGGGAAGTGCATGTGCCGCGATTCCTCCCTGCTCGCTGTGCCAAGTAAATGCAACTTTCCTTTCTTCAGACTGAGCTTTCCCATAGTGCAGGACTGTGTGGTAGCACTGTGTGGTGGCACCGTTGCTGTGCCCAGCGAGCAGAAGGCTCTGAGAGGTGCCCATCCTCCTTTCACTGTTTTCTGGGCCTTGTGTTTCTAGGCAAGACCTGTCTGATGTCCTAGTTTGTGGTTCTGCTGTATTTGAGGAAAGGAAGGGGGATGTAAGATTGGAGGCTCCTTTTCGCATCTTCTCCTGGTTGCATACAGGCAAGCCTCCCTGTCTGGGCTGTTCCTTGGGGCCAAAGACAAGCGGCTGTGGTGGTCTGAGGGTTGTCCAGCTCCTGCCTTGAGCCATCGTGTTCCCCGACCCAGTGCAGCAGCCTCTGCTGCTGCAGGACCTGCCCGGGCAGTGGTGCCCGGACGGCTTGACAGCATGCACACCCCACGCCTGCAGTCACTGGCTCCATCTTCGTGTCGGTGAAGAAGAGAAATGCACCTGATGGACCCACGGGCAGGGCCAGCCTCCCAAAAGAGGACTTGATCCTCTGACTTGGAGCCTGCAGCCCCATGTTCTCATTGTTTCTCTTGGCTCCTCGTTGGCTGTGTCAGCACCATGAATCATTGCAGTGCCCGTGGTTCCAGCAGCGCTGGGGCGGCTCTGAAACCCATGTCTCTACCACCGCTTGTCTGGCCCATGTGGGACAAGGCAGCCCAAAATCTGCCTGCCCACATACCTTGTTTGGAGCTGAGACTGCCTGTTGCTTCTGCTGACAAAACTGCCCTGTGCTGCTGCATTAGCAGGGGGTTAAGATGAAGCTTGGGTTCAGGCAAACAGCTTAGGTTTGACTCTTTCTCTGCAGCTGTATTTGCATTTGAATTGTCTTCCTTTCCATTTTCTTTCCCCTGCCCACTGGTTAATTGCTTGCAGAAGCCTGAGCACTGCAGACTTGGTTTAACACTGGTTAGCTCAGTCAGCTTGAGCACAGTTCAGTTTGCCTTCTGCTCAGATGTGGAGAGGGCTCAGCCGGGGTATTTTTCATTATTGGCCCTGTGTGCTTAGGGTAATGCTGAAGGAGCAACCGAGAAGGGGAGTCTGTCATACAGCAAACTCTCATCAGTAATTATAATCCAAATGAAATCCCTGGCACGGGGTCTGTCTCAGAAACAGCTGGACACGGGGAGGAGAAGGGAGTGGTGGGAGATCTGGCAGGGCTGCAGGAGTATCCATGCTCACCCCTGCCCAAAAGCAGTCAGGACTTTTAGGACTGATTTGCAAGGGCGCAGGAAGGAGCAGAGTCCCTGGCTGCTGCTGCTGCCCACGGGAAGGTCTGGCAGCATAGGCTGGGGAGATGCCATGGGATACCTCCAGGGCCGGGAGGATTTCATAGTGATGTGCCAAAGGGACACCTGTGGCAGGATCCTACGGTACCTGTCTCCTTTTTGGAGGATTCATCAGGAGGAGGAGGACTAAATACTTGGAGGATTAGAGGATACTCTTCTAGGCAAGAATGTGGGTTTTGCCTGAATTCCCTCAGAGGCAGCAGTTTTGCTCACTGCTCCTTTGCTTATCTTTGTCTTGTTGGCTACAGGGCTTTAAGATCTAAGTTTAAAAAAAACAAATCAAACCGAGCTATCTTCTCTCATGAGCTGACTGCTCTTGGCTGGCCTAAAAATAACAGGCCATGTATATCTGAAAGGACTCTGTGAACAAGGTCTTCAAAGCCAGCCAGACCACTGAATGTATTTAAAATCGCAAACATGGCTAATTTTTTAATGGTCTTCAGTACGCTGCCAGGCTTGTGTAATCTTTACCCGATAAGCATTCATTTGCAATTATCTCAAATAATGGGAAAACAAAGGCGGCCTTTTGTTTCTTGGGCAACGGAAGAGTTATTTTGAAACCAGACCCCTTGAGGGAAATGGCAGGGCTTAAGGCTGATATTTATTGCGTACATAGAAAACTGGAAAACTTTTTACATGAAAACTAGAGATCCCAAATCATTAACTATGCATAGCCTTAACAAATACCCTTTGAAGCAATATTTGAAGGAAACATTGCAAGAACAGAGTCCAGGGCTCCCCGTTCCCGCTTTCATGCCACCACGAACACAGCAGCGACCGTGACCAGAACGGACCCATGCCGAGGGCTCCGCTGGTTATCATTCATTGAGGGACAAGTATGTTTATTCAGCCCGATAACTGCTTTGATTATCTACTCTAATCTTGAGGGGCTCTTCCTTTGTCACGTGAACATGGATGAATTTTGCTGCCCTGTTTAAAGCAGAGCCGTGGCATTGAAGACTTGTTGCCTTCCTAAAGCTTTCCCAGGGGAGGCACAAGCATCTTCATGGGTTTCATACGCGTAATACACATAAATTTGATTTCCTGAATCACCTCGTGCAGAACCCTTAGAAACAGTCCACATCTCCTCACAGGTTGAATACAGCTGAACTAGCTCAGCTCTTTTTAAATCAAGTTTAAGTGGGTTTATAAATGTTTTGCAGCCGTTGCATCCTTGCTAGAACAAGTTGTCCCAGTAGGTGATTGCCTGGCCTGTTTTTGTTTTTCAGGAGAGCCTAGTTTTTGGTGTGAATCTGTCTAGCTGCAGTTTCATTTTCTAGCGTGGGCCCTTAAGAACGTGAGCTCAGATGTAAACCGTAGGTTAAAAATGGGTTTCCAAGCAGAAATATTCAGACTGGCCTGTGCCTCCCTCACTGTCCTTTTTGCACGTGGGGTTGGCCATCTTTCCCAAATGAGTTTGGCTATCAAACGTAGGAGCATACGTGATTGAAGAGAGAATCACCTTGTGACATAAGATTAAAGGTAATGCTTGTTGTATGTGTCCTCATGCGCCGTGCCCGGGGAGGAAGGAGCAGCAGCAAACCCCGGCTCGCAGGAAAGCTCTGTATGGAGTGTGTGATCCTGTAATTAAGGGCTTTTGTAGAGTGCACGGAAGGGGAAGATTTGTTCCAAATGTAGCCTGAAATTACACATTCAGCGTGCATTTAACCACTCACTATTAAAGATTTTATTCTTCTTGATTGTGTAAGCCTCAGTAATGCTGTGGCTTTGTCCTGGCTTCTTATGTTTCTGTTCCTAATGTGTGCCCAGCACTGCTCTTCCTCCTCCCCAGTGGGCAGGTTAGCAGCTAATTTTGGCACGAGGGGATAAAGAAGTGGCACCATCCAGCTCCTGCTAATGTAAATGCTGGATTGCACTGGGCACTGTCCTGGCATCTCGGTTTTTAGAGGGTGTGATAAAATTATACTTTTTTTTAAAGAAGGAACACAAGTGCAGGTCAGCCCCGCTTCTGGCTGGGCAGGATCAGACCCTGCCTTTGTCCTCTCTTGGCAGAAGAGCTGCCAAGGAAGGACAATTTGGTCCTTTGTTTCCTGCGTGCCCCTCTCAGGTGAAGGGCTGGTTTTCCTTCAGGCTAGCTGGGGTAAAAGCAGCTCCTGTTCTTGCTGCGGTGGAGCAGCAGCAGTGCTGCCAAAACCCACTGTTTTCTGCCAGACACATGGGTAAAGAGCAAAGCTGAGTGGAAGGATGTTCGCATCTCAGCGCCTTGGTTCGGGTGGGATACATCAGGGTGTATGGCCTGTGGGGTGGCTTTCTCTGTCTGGTGTAAGCAGGAATCTTAATTTCCTGCTCTCGGACATCGCTGCTGAGGAGTTAACTAAAAGCTGTGCTGACAGCTTTAAACTCTGCTCTATAAACTGTACCCAGTGTGTGTCTCGTGATGTGCTCTCCAGCTTGTCCAGGCTGGCCAAAAGCAGGGCTGATCCTTTGCAGAGGAGAGGAATGGGGGTGTTGCCCCTACGGTCGTGGCCGAAACCCTCTGTGGCTCTTGCACAAAAGCTTTCTCATGCTGCTCTCGCCAAAAGACTTGGGTCCTACGCTACCCTTACAGAGCTGCGCGTCCAGACCCTTCAGTGAGTGTGCCGAAACCCACAGCGGCGGGGAAGTCTGTGAGCCCTGCTGCCCTGCCTTTCAGTGGGCTGCCTAATCCTCCCTGCAGCCGCGGGGGTGGGAGAGGTACCCAGGACTCGCAGTCTGCCCAGCCCTGCAGCACCGGCCATCGCTCTTCATCTGTCCGTCCCAGGGGCTTTCCCCAGCAGGACCTGCGATTAGGCAGGTCTGGCGAGTCCGGCCCCATCTCTGCACCCACTGCCGGACAGGGGGGGCACTCCTGCCAGGCAGATTTCCTTGTGAAGCTCCTCGTCCAGCTTTGCGTTTGGATAAATTATGAAATATGTATGAGCTTTACAGAACTGCAGAGTAACCAAAGCACCCTTTCAGGAGGAGAGCTGGAGCGTGGCTCTGCATTGGACTGCAGCAAGCCCACAGCCTCGACCAGGCTGCTAAATCGGTCTCTGTGGGCCCCAAATTGCCCTGTTTGCTCTGGGTGTGGGGAGAGATACCTCATGGTGAGCTCTGGAAAGCCCAGCCGGGGCACTTTCCAAATGGCAATGCTCAGGTTACTTGCCATGGGGTACCTACAGCCCCAGGAAATGTCACAGCCTGCCAAGCTGGCAGTGTCACCCCTTCCACCGTGCAGCCCGAGCGGCTCTGCTGTGCTTCGTGATCGGTGAGCGGCTGTAGCACAGACGGACGGACATCAGCTGCTGGGAACAGGAGGCTTGGGGGGTTTGTGTCTGTCCACCCTTGGCTATGGCCCGGGGTGGGAGGCAGGAGTGCCCAGGGCTCCGACACGTGTGGCTTTCCCCCGCACGGGGTGGGGAGCGCCTTGGCAGGGTGTCAGCCATGCTGGTGACGTTTTGGAAAGAACCAGCATCTTTTCCACAAGAGCAAAATGGCCAGGGGACCCGAAGGGTCCGGACCTGGGCTGGCTGGGCAGGGGACCCGAGGTTGGAAGAGGAGAGTGGGCTCAGAAGGGCACAAATGAGTAAGTTGGGAAGCGGAAGCAGCTGGTGAGGTTACCGCCGGCTCCCTCCTCTGGAGCGTATTGAAATGCCATCGTTGCGTACGCTGCCCCTGCTGTTGGACCGTGCAGTTCCAAGGGGAGGCTTGTGCTCTTGGGCCGTGCTTCACTAATCTGCGCCACAAGTCGTGTGGGAAAAACAAAACAAACAAACAAAAAGTGTTGCTGTTGACCTGAAAGAGGTAGTAAATAGTGCGTTGGAGTCCTGAGGTGCCTGCGGTCTGGGCCAAGGCCGCCCATTGTTTCTAGTCTGCAGAAGCAAGTTGTTATCTGACAGTGAAATCCTTCATTTTAAGCTAACTCCGAGTATAAAGCCAGGCTGGTGCGCTGTCCTGTGTGATGTCCAGCAGTGCCCCGGCCCGTGCGCTGTGTCCCTGCCTGCCCGCGCTGGCCATCGCAGTGCTGTGCTGACCAGATGTCGGGTTTGCTCCGCTCCTTCGTCCCCAGCTTGCCATTCCTCTGGCAGTGCAAGAGGACGCCATGATTTAAGCGGCTGCGTAGCTCTCAGGATTTGCTGCTGCTCGTTGAGAGCTGGTGTCCTCCAACCAGGCAGGGGACTCTGAGCGATAGTTTGCCAGCTTCTGGCCCCTCCGGCTCAGCCTGGCTGCTGGGGGCAGCGGGACGAAGCAGAAAGTTAACAGAGAAAACACATGTTCTGCTGAGGTGCTGGAGCAATGGGCTTGCAGGGTGTGATCAGGTGAGGAAAGGAGCGAGATGGCAGGGATGGGAGAGGAAGAAGAGGGAGTGGGAGGAGGGCAGTTGTTGGATCAGCTCTCCTGTATCACATAACTTCATAGCTTCGTAGCTCTCCCCGTGGCTTGAACTCCCCTTCTGCCCGCGGAGAAAATGAACCGCTTGTGCTTAGTAGTTGCACAGCAAGTGCTAGAGAGCTGGTACCTGCAGGCGAGGGACCTTTGCAGGACTTGATGACCTCCCGTGGCTCCTTAAGCCCTTTGGGACCAGTGTACCCTACAGAGCTCGTCCTTGCCACCATGCAGAGAAGGAGACACAGGCTGTCCCGCTCTGGCCAGGATGTTCCTTCCCCAGTTGTTACGCTTCAGATTTTTTTTTCTTTAATCCTTTAAATTAAGTGTTATTGCTGTTAGAACCTGTCCTAATGCTGTTCTTCTAAAGGCACCTTCTCTCTCTTATTTGGTAGATCTCCGAAGCTGGGAAGGACTCCTTGCCTTCTTGGTTACACTGGAATGCGGAGAGCAGCTCCCTGGAAGGGCTGCCCCTTGACACGGATAAGGGCGTCCACTACATCTCGGTGACCACGCTGCAGCCCTTTCCGAACGGGAGCTACGTGCCGCAGACCACAAACGTCTTCTCCGTTGAGGTCCACCAAGAAGACCACAACGAGCCTCAGTCGGTGCGAGTGGCCATCCAAGACACGGGTGACGCAGCGCCATTCGTGTGTGGCTCGGAAGAGCCGGTCACTATCCTGACTGTCATTTTGGATGCCGACTTAACAAAAATGACACCAAAGCAGAGGATTGAACTCTTAAACAGAATGAGAAGCTTCTCGGAGGTGGAACTTCATAACATGAAGTTGGTTCCTGTTGTAAATAACAGACTCTTTGACATGTCGGTGAGCCCTGCTGCCCTGCCTTTCAGTGGGCTGCCTAATCCTCCCTGCAGCCGCAGGGGTGGGAGAGGTACCCAGGACTCGCAGTCTGCCCAGCCCTGCAGCACCGGCCATCGCTCTTCATCTGTCCGTCCCAGGGACTTTCCCCAAAATGACACCAAAGCAGAGGATTGAACTCTTAAACAGAATGAGAAGCTTCTCGGAGGTGGAACTTCATAACATGAAGTTGGTTCCTGTTGTAAATAACAGACTCTTTGACATGTCGGCCTTCATGGCTGGACCGGGAAATGCAAAGAAGGTGGTGGAAAACGGGGCCTTACTCTCATGGAAACTGGGATGTTCTCTGAGCCAAAACAGTGTCCCCAACATCAGCAAGGTGGAAGCTCCAGCTAAGGAAGGAACCATGTCTGCCCGCCTTGGCTACCCTGTTGTTGGCTGGCACATTGCTAACAAGAAACCTCACCTCCCAAAGAGGATGCGGCGGCAGATCAACGCCACCCCTACGCCTTTGACTGCCATTGGGCCGCCCACTACTGCTGCGCAAGAACCGCCGACCAGGATCGTCCCCACCCCGACGTCGCCTGCCATCGCGCCTCCCACGGAGACAACGGCACCCCCTGTCCGGGAGCCCATACCACTGCCAAGGAAGCCTACGGTCACCATCAGAACAAGGGGTCCCATCGTCCAGACACCCACTCTGGGACCGATCCAGCCAACCAGGGTAGCAGAAGGCACCGGCACGGTCTCCGTGCCAATTCGCCCCACGATGCCCGGGTACATAGAGCCCACGGCAGTCATCACACCGCCCACAACTACCACCAAGAAACCGAGAGTCTCCACTCTGAAGCCAGCCACGCCGTCCACGACGGATTCCTCCACGGCGACGACGCGAAGGCCTACTCGAAGACCCAAAACGCCCCGTCCGACGAAACCTCCCAGCACGACCAGATCCCCCATCTCCAAGCTGACAACGGCCTCCCCGCCGACCCGCGTACGCACCACAGCTAGCGGGATTCCCCGGCCCTGGGAGCCAAACGAGCCACCCAAGCTGACGAACCATATCGACAGGGTCGACGCATGGGAGGGCACCTACTTCGAGGTTAAAATACCGTCAGATACCTTCTACGACAAGGAAGATACCACCACTGACAAACTGCAGCTGACCTTGAAGCTGAAGGAGCAGCAGATGATAGAGGAGAATTCGTGGGTCCAGTTCAACAGCACCAGCCAGCTCATGTACGGCATGCCGGACCACAACCACATCGGGAAGCACGAGTACTTCATGTATGCGACTGACAAAGGCGGGCTTTTCGCTGTGGATGCTTTTGAAATCCACGTCCACAAACGCCCGCACGGGGACAAGTCTCCGGTGAAGTTCAAGGCCAGGCTGGAAGGGGACCACAACGCGGTGGTGAACGACATCAATAAGAAGATCATGCTGGTGAAGAAGCTGGCTCTGGCATTTGGCGACAGGAACAGCAGCACCATCACAGTGCAGGACATCGCCAAAGGCTCCATCGTAGTGGAGTGGACGAACAACACGCTGCCCTTGGAGCCCTGCCCCCGGGAGCAGATCCGGACTTTGAGCAAAAAAATTGCGGATGACTCTGGCGGGCCGAGCCCGGCTTTCTCCAACGTCTTGCAGCCCGAATTCAAGCCTCTGAACGTGTCGGTGGTCGGCTCTGGCAGCTGCAGGCACGTCCAGTTCATCCCCGTGACGAAGGACGGAAGGGTGATCTCAGAGGCGACGCCGACGGTGGCAGCAGGCAAAGACCCCGAGAAGAGCAGCGAGGACGACGTGTACCTGCACACCGTCATCCCTGCCGTGGTGGTGGCCGCCATCCTCCTCGTGGCCGGCATCATTGCCATGATCTGCTACCGCAAGAAGAGGAAAGGGAAGCTGACCATCGAAGACCAGGCCACCTTCATAAAGAAAGGCGTGCCCATCATCTTTGCCGACGAGCTGGACGACTCCAAGCCTCCACCGTCCTCCAGCATGCCCCTCATCCTCCAGGAGGAGAAAGCCCCGCTGCCCCCCCCGGAGTACCCCAACCAGAGCATGCCGGAGACCACGCCGCTCAACCAGGACACCATCGGGGAG
>NW_008824319.1:65404-67613 GCF_000699105.1 Pygoscelis adeliae
TCCTTCCAGCTGGGGTGGGTTGGGGTTTTTTTGGAGCAAATCCCAAAAGCTGCCCCGGAGCAGTGCCGGCCTGGCCAGCCCCTGCTGTACCCCCGGCAGTGATGGCTCCCCCCATCCTTGCCCCCTCAGATGCTGTGCGACGTGGACCAGGTGACGGCGGTGCGGTTCATCCTGCGGCAGCCCTCCCCCGTCTGGCTCCACTTCACCATCGAGGAGCTGCAGATCTTCCCCCCCGGACAGAAGGTGAGCGGGTGCCGGTGCTGGCCTCCCTGCCAGGTGCAGGCAGGGGGTCCAGGACAGGCCACTGTCCCCAGCCCTGCGCCTGGCATTGCTCCCTGCAGCTCCGGGGGCTTCAGGCTCCCTCCAGAGGAGACAGGGGTGTGGGTCCGAGTCCTTGTCCCTCGCTGGGGTGCTTGTGCGCTGGGGGCCGGGGGAGGGACTGCTGCAGCCAGCCCCAGCCCTGCCCGTTTTGGAGGTGGGTGTTTGTCTGAGCAGTGGGATGTAGCTGGAGGTTGCTGCAGCAAACTGGGGGTTGCAAACACCCACCCTAAACACAAAATTCCCTTTAGTAATGGTAGAGGGATACTTGTACCCATGCCAATATAAATACGGGTGGGCTCCAAACTGCGGCATGCTGCATGGTGTGAGGGATGGAGGTGGGACTGGGGACACCCCTTGTGTGACCCTCTGGATCTATTTCAGAGTCCCCAGAAGGATTTCCCCTCCTGGCTCTCCCAGCTGACCCCTCTGGAGCAGCCAGCCAGCCTGCACGGGGTGAGTAGTCCCTGCTGAGGTATTACGGGGAAGGAGGGACCTGGGTGGGGTGCCAGCCATGGGCACGAACGTCAGTTGTGAGGCTGCCGGCCCCATCCCTGCCCCATCGGCTCCAGGCTCCCACCAGGAACAGCTGTGGAGCCCTGAAATGCCCCGCCTTGTGCTGGAAGTAGTTTGCAGCGTTCAGAAGAAAAACGTCTCCAAGGGGATGTGCGATTTGAGGTGACACTTAAGTCTACCTGCCCTCTAGTCTGGGGACAGGAACGTCCTCGTCGGAGCGGTTGGTGCGCAGCATTGCTCAGCTGGCTGGCGGGACATGTGGGGACGGGGTGGCCTGGCTGGTCCCCGGTGCTTTGCAGAGGGTGTGCCCTGCGGAGCGTGTTGCCCAGCTGGGGCGGCACGTGGGCAGAGGGAGATCACAGCCACGGCGCATGTTTACAGCTTGCGAGCCGCATCTGCCCGGCCCAAAGTCCAGGCAGAGCATGGCAGGGGCGGGCAGCTGGCTCGCCCACGGAAACCTGCTGAATCAGCCACTCGTGTTGCCTGTAGGAGCAGGCTCTGGGCCGGGAGCAGCGCCACGTGCCCCAGTGCCTCCGGGGCAGTTCTGCCGCCAGGCTTCGGTGCTACGGAGCTCGCACCGCCGTGGCGGCAAGGCTTCTGCCAGCCCTGGCAGGTGTCGGAGCTCTGGTCCGTGCCCGGCTGTCCAGCAGGCTGGGGAGGACACCCCGGTCCCTTGCCGATCGCTTGGATCGCATCCCCCTTGGCAAGGGGTAGCCCGAGGGAGATGCTGGGGGTTGCTCTGGGCTTGGTTGTTCCCAGCATCACCACGAGGCACCCACCAGCGGCCCGGCGCCGTGGGCAGGGCTGGGCAGGGGAGAAGCGGCGCAGAGCTTTGCCCTGGCCTGGAGAGCTGCTGCTGAGCCTGCGAGTCCCGCCTGGCTAAAGGTCCCTGGGGGGACTGGCGTCTGCAGCTGGGTTTCTGTCGCGAGGTCTGGTGAGCGTCGCAGAGGGAGGCTGTTGGGAAACTCTGGACTGTGCGATTAGTTTTTTAATCATTAGCCAGCGATCTGCTTTCTGTACTCGCCCTGGACGCCTGCCAGGAGAGACGGGCTACTGGTGCCGGGGCTCAGGGTCACCCATTTCCCCAGCTGACTGTTTTCCTAGAGTGGGGCCCTGCTCACCCTGCGTTGGGAAACCACCAGCAGGTCGGGAGCGTGGGCACCATCGTGATAGTGCCCGGCTCTCGGGGGGGGGGGGGCACGCAAAGCCAGCCGCCCCCGCCGGTGCCCGAGCCCGGGGCGATCCAGCCCATCCGGGCCATATCCCCGCTCCAGCGTTGTGCCCACTTCTTTCCAGGAGCTCCCTGACCCGGAGAAGGTGTCGACAGAGGTGTAGCAAATGTGGGTGCTGACGGAGGTGATCCGGGCTCGCCAGG
>NW_008824319.1:75657-76226 GCF_000699105.1 Pygoscelis adeliae
CCCAGCCCCCCGGGCCCCCCGCAGGCGCCTACTTGGAGAGCCGCTGCTTCCGCTGCCTCACGCCGCTGCTGGACTCGGGCACGGAGGGGCCACGGGGGAACGTGCTGGCCATGGTGCCCCATCTGACCAAGCCGCTGGAGCCGGCCGGCGCCCCCGGGGATGGCACCTTCCCCCTCTGCACCCTGCGGTACTTCCCCCGCACCATCCAGCACACGCTGCAGGTAGGCTGTGCCACGCTGGCCCCGGCACCCAGCGAGGAAGTCCTGGCACTTTTGTCTTCCTTTCCTGTTTCCCCCTCCGGCCATGGTCCGGCAGTGGACCGCTGGCAGGATACGGCCCCAGCTGCTTCCTGCTGGCAGCCTGAGCTCTGCCGCCAGGCTTGGGCTGGGGGTCCCGGGGGGCACGAGGGGGCAGTCCCAGTGCTCAACCCTTGCTCCCCTCCGCAGTGGGCCCGCGATGAGTTTGAGGGCCTCTTCCAACTGCCCACAGAGCACGTCAACCGGTTCATGGAGTGAGTGGGCTTGGAGGAGCGGTGCCGGGAGAGCGGCTGCCAGCCCTGCCGGGGAGCT
>NW_008824319.1:76684-76942 GCF_000699105.1 Pygoscelis adeliae
CTGTGCGCCCAGGCCGCGTGCGGCTGGCGGCGCGCGCCCAGGACCTTGTGCAGCGGAGACAGGAGCTGGTAGGGGGTGAGGAGGCGCAAGTGCCCCTGATGGAGCCCATCCACTTCGAGAAGGTACCGGGGCCGGGCAGGCGGCTCTGCTCAGCTTGGGGAGTTGGTGGCTGCTAGTCCCCACTGGATGCCGATGTCCCCACAGGAGGCTGATGTCCCCACGCTCTTTCCTGCAGGACAACAACATCCACGTGGACTT
>NW_008824320.1:0-321 GCF_000699105.1 Pygoscelis adeliae
CCATGCACCAGTATATGCTGGGGGCCACCAGTGTATGCTGGGGACCACCCAGCTGGAAAGCAGCTTGGCAGAAAAGGACCTGGGGATCCTGGTGGACACCACGTTGAACATGAGCTAGAAGTGAGCCGTTGAAGCAAAGAAATCTAACAGTATCCTGGGCTGCGCTAGGCAAAGTATTGCCAAGTGGACTAAGGGAGGTGTTCCTTCCTCTCTACTCAGCACTGATGAGGCTACACCTGGAGTACTGTGTCCAGTTCTTGGCTCCTCTGTACAAGAGAGACATGGACGTACAGGAGCGAGTCCAGTGAAGGGCCAGGAAGA
>NW_008824321.1:0-1319 GCF_000699105.1 Pygoscelis adeliae
ATCCCCCCACTGCTGCCAATTTGCAGGCAGCCTCCGAAGGCCGGGAGCGATGAATTACAGTTATTAGCACTATTACTACCATTATTCTCGTTATTGTTATTGTTATTATTATTATTTAACAGCCTTTTCATTGCCTGGCAAAATCCAACGTGACCTCTTGGCTTGAACGAGTCAACCCGAGCGCGCCACGACGGCGAGAGAAAAATCATAACAATAATAATAATGGATGGAAAAAAACACAGGAGGAAAAAAGTTCGAAGCAGGGAGAGGAGCTAAAACCAGGCAATTTTCTGCAGGATGGAAAGAAAATAAAGAGGCATGACTGGAAGGAAACCCCAATCCACAGCACTTGCCTGAAAACCCAGATTTCTCCTTCCCCCCCCCCCCCCCCCTTTTTTTGAGGTTGGGAGGGTCTGAGATTTAAAGTCACTGGCCACGTCGTGATGTCATAAAAATCTGGAGCTGAGAGTTATCTTTAGGTTTGCTTAAACTTAACTTAAGCAGTAACCTGGTGCACATGGGATCCATTGCACATCGTCCCAGCATTTTATTATCCTCATTATTATTATTTTGGGGCGGGTTTGCGGGGAGATGTGGGGATAAAATAAGTCACCAGACATAAAAGTAAAACTAATTCACACTGACTGGTTTATTGAACACTGGGACTTTCACATACACACTAAAACTCTTTATTGCAAGTTTACAATGATCATGTAAAATCAGTCCAAAAACACAAATAACCACGACAAAAAACCCTAGCTACTGACTTTTTAAAACCTTCTTCTGCTTTTATTTTTTAGGTATGTCACTCTTTCTTTCTCTCTCTCTCTCCCGCTCCCCTTTTTCTTCTCAATTTCTCAGCAAAGACTCGTCCACCCTTGTGTGCCGTTTCGTAGCTGCTTTTTGTCTGCCTTTTTTTTCCCTCTCTAAACCGTGATTTTTTTTTTTTAAGCTTTTTTTTTTCCCCCACATTGCTACAAAAGAACTTCGTAGCTCCTTCGCTCATTGTGCATTTGTGATGCAGAGGGGAAAAAAACACCTACATTCGCCTTTTTTGTTCGGTTGGTTGGTTTTTTGCCGTCAATATTATCATCGTTCCTTCGTTAAATTCACCCAACAGAAGATTTACCTCTTCCTCCCCCCACCCTGCCCTCCCTCCCCATCCCCCAGCTTTAAAAAATAAATAAAGCCCTGAAATGGCGTAAAAAAACCCCTGCAGGTACAGACACCTGGCCTCATGCTATCTGACATGCACCTAAAGCCCGTGGTCTTGGGGGAGACCCGCTGTTTTTTATACGCACAGGAAAAATAATAATAAT
>NW_008824321.1:1558-3057 GCF_000699105.1 Pygoscelis adeliae
CAGCTACTAGGAAGGAAATTAACTCTATCCCTGCTGAAACCAGGACACCTTGTTTGTACGGAAAACCATAAAAAGGCACTTCTTTGAAGTATCTGAAGAAAGCAGTCTAACCTAAGGTAACAAGAAGGTTCAGGAGATCAGCAGATGAGAAAGTGACATTGTTGAATAGCTTTCGGGAAATCATTATGTCCTCAAGAATTTTATGCATACTCATTTGGCCTTCACATTTCTTCTGGTACTCAGGGAGTTCCTTCCACAAAATACGCTGATTTTTTTTTCATCTGTTTGGATGGAACACAATGATCTTTCCATTGCATTCAGACTTAACCACAGGGAACCAATGTACATTTGACCTTTGGCTCAATTATAATTCTCCGTACCTGAAAAAAAAAAAAAAACAAACCAAAAAAAAACACAAAAAAAAAACACACAAGGAAAATCAGCGTGGATGGAGAGAGGGTCGGGAGAGGCGACTGGAGGAGCCGGGGGGGGGGAAGTAATAGTCTCAATAGGTAATAAAGAACTTTGGGCAGCTCAAGAGTTTCTATTCTAATAGGAAGGGGTTTCCCTGGCTCAAAAGACTGAATTATTTATGCACCCCTTACAAAGCTTTCGGAGTTTCACACATACATAACAGAACGAGCCACATGGCTAAGGCTGCCCACAGTAGCTCGGCTATAAAATTTATGGTGGGTGTAATTACCCATTCGGAGTCGTAAATCCAGTTCAATTGTGCTAACCCAAAGACTCTCATGGAAGGGAAGGAAATAAAAAAAAAGAGAGAGAGAGAGAGAGGCGAGAGGGAGCGAGCATGGTGTGAAAATAAGAGAGCGGAGAGACAGAAGAGGAAAATAAAAGTTGCATACCAGTACTGACGTGGATTTTTTTCATCCAGGGATAGACTATGGGCTGTTTGGAAGCTGTGCTGTTGGGATGGTCGGGGTTTGGCTGGTTGCAGGCTGGAGGGGCTGGGGAAGGAGTGGTGGAGGAGGTGGATAGAGCAGCCTGCTCGCAGAGCTGCTGTGCTTTCTCTGAGAGGTGTTGGCCTCCTGGAGTTTGCCCGTGTCCCCTTTGGAGCGCGGCCGGGTTGCCGGGAGCTTGGAGACCCCCGCAGCTGAACGGGCGGTCGGGGAAGGAGGGTCGTGGCACGGGGTACAGCTCTTGATGGTGATGCTGGTAGCTGGACTCCCTTGTCCGGCTATAATATTCCGGACTGTGGTCTGGGATGTAATTATTTTGCGAATATTCCTCGCATGGAGGAAATTTCGGATCGATGTAGTTAGAGTCCATCAAATAAGAGCTCATGATCATTAATTTCTGGAGTGGAAAATAATTTTTCTCGCTTTGTCGTTTTTCTGCTCCATAAAGCCCTCCTACTAGCTGGCGACCCCGTAAAGTTACTTTCACCATGTGACATCCCCGGCCAATCACACCCGCCAGCCCAGTCCCCGGATAAGGAACCAAAAGCTTCTGCAAAATGTACCCAAATTGGGGGGGGG
>NW_008824321.1:4133-4898 GCF_000699105.1 Pygoscelis adeliae
GAGCTGCAAATGGATGGCGGCATTTTGGGAGGGTTTTAGCTCCCTCAATTAAAGCTTCTTTTTTTTAATCTCCACCTCGCCCTGAAGAGAGGGGCAGAGGAGGGAGGTGGGGTATTCCCTCCTTGTGCTTGATAACAATTATAGTCGAAAATCATAGCTTGCAGGGCATTGCCATATTTTACTTGATAACAATAAAAGTGACACATAAAGTTAACTGTTTATGTTTTATTTATTAGACTAAATGTGCCAGCGGTGTCGAAGGCTTTTGGCTGGTTGTTACAGCTTTTTATGGGGTTGTAAAACGCCATAAATCAGTCACTGCGAAATGGTCGGGGCTCTTTGTGCTCTTGGCTGAGAGTTGCGTTTGCGGTGGCTGCTGTTTCTTCTGGAGACGAAAAGTAATAATGGGATTTTATTTTGATTATTATCACCCCCACGCACGCCCCAATCATCGCGGCGATTTTGCTTTCTACCTTTTTTTTTTCTTTTTTAATTATTATTATTATTGTTGTTGTTGTTATTAACAAGACCTGGCAAACAGCAAACGCCGCTCCCGCGCTTTGAATAAACTACCTATAGAACATGACATCAGCAGGGTCTGAGGATTTAATTAGGGGCGCTGCAATTAAAGGAAAGCAGAACTTTCCAAGGCTCTGGCATCGCCCATATATTCCCCTAGAGACGAATTTGTGACTGGGAGACGCTCACACAAATTCGAGTCTACAGGGTACATATAGGCGACGGGGAGGGTTGGGGGGGCAAGGG
>NW_008824321.1:5849-7133 GCF_000699105.1 Pygoscelis adeliae
CCCAAAAAATCCCATTTCCCCCTTTTTATTGCTTGTGGATTAATGTTTCCCCCCTCCCCTTTGCTTTTTAAGCGGAGTTTAGAGCTCTGCCTCTCGCTGAAGTGTTTGGATTTTTTATTTATTTAATCCCCCCCCCTCTTTTTTTTTTTTTTTTTTTTTTTTTTCTCTTTTTTTTTTTTTTTTTTTTTGTTCCCCCTCTGTAAAATAAGTCTGCAGGGACGTGTGAAGAATAGTTGTACAAGAATCTGGCTCTTTTGTCTATAAAGCAGCCCTCCCACCGCTCTCCATCCCTCGTCCCCCCACCAGCACAACCGTGGCGAGAAACACTTCGGGAGGGACAAAACCCGGCGAAACGCAGCACCTCGGCGGAGAAAAAGCAAACAAAAAAATTAAAAAAGGGGGGAAATGTAAAAAAATCCCGTTTTGGGGCTTGATTTCCTTCGCCTGCCTAGGATGAGGGCTGCGAAATACAGATCTGGTTGCCGTCGCGGGGACATTTTTAAGTACAAAGCGCCTTTTTGACAGTACTGAAGAAAAATAAGTGTGCATTGTCTCTCCGGATTCATTGTGTTGGCTATTACCATACTGACCGTTTGGTAACCTGTACCTCGGCCCATTAGCAATCTGTGCTTTCCAGAAAAAAATGAAGTACCTATCTACTGGGGGTTCGTTATCCCGTGTTTAATAATAATAGGGAAAGCGGGGTGGAAGCTCGCGGTGGATGAACTCTGCCTCCTGGAGACGCGGGAGGTGGGAATCGGTTCGGGAGCGGAGTTTTATTCCGAGCCTGCTTTGCGGTGGTTGTTGCACAGTTGGCGGCGGGAGAACCGAAAACCTGCATCTGTATATTCTTTTTCAATATTTTTTTTTTTTTTTTAGGAGTTGGCTTCTCGCCGCCGGAGGCGACGACACGGAATTCATTAAATTTTATTTTTTTTCCCCCTACCAACTTGAAAGCAGTGAGCGCAAAGAAGACCTTTTCTTTTTGTCCCTTCCTAATGCGAATAGACAAGGTCTAATTTATGCAAAGAAATATGCAAATGTTTAATTGATTTTTTCCTTAAATCTGTTGTCAGTAAAAGTAATGAATCGGCCTAAAACGATTTTAATAAGCAAAGCCTGTCACCCGAAGTCCTAGCCTTCACATTTTTCTCTTGAGCCTCTTTCGCCTCAAAGAAACTAATAATGTAAATATTTATCCCTTCGTTTTAACGCATTAAAGACGAATCCCTCTTGTTTGCGAAAGAGCTAAAAAAAAATAAAATAAAATATGCAAAACATTTT
>NW_008824321.1:9275-10709 GCF_000699105.1 Pygoscelis adeliae
GACTGCCTGTCCCCCTTGCCCGCCCCCCGGGGGTGAGGGATGGGGAGGGATGTCCCCTCCGCACCCGCAGCCGGGAGCCTGGCGAACCGCTTCGCCGAGCCCTCACATGTATTTAAATCTCAATAATAATTGCAATAATAATAATAATAATAATAACGCCCCGGGAAGGCGGCGCGGCCACCCTGGAGCGCGGGGGACCCTTGTTTTGGGTGGGAAACAAGGGATTTAACGCTAGGAAAGGCGCTCCCCGCTCCCTTTAATGTTTATTTATTTTTTTTCACTAGGGTACTTTCAGTTTAATCTTTCGCAGTGCAATAAACTATTATCTTAGTTAATCCCCAAGGCGAATCCATCAAAACCTTTTAATAAAACGTTCCGTGGCTTCCGCGGGGGCCTCCAGCAACAGGGGCTGAAGAAGGGCGAGCCCTGGGGTTTTTTTTGGGGGGGGTCTCCCTAAAATTTCCTGCTAGTAAAATGGGGGGAGAGGGTGTGTCCCCCCCCCCTCGGTGGGGCCATTAGGATTCCGGCGGCATGGGGAGCTGCGGGAGCCATCACTCACGGCCCCGGGAGCAAAGGGAGCCGGGCTGGAACAAGAGGAGCCGCGGGGATGATATAGAGAAGCAGGCCGCCGGCATCAATCCCGGCCTGATAAGAAATCGGCTGCTTCCCTGGGGAAAAAAAAAAAAAAAAAAAAAAAAAAAAAAAAAAAAAAAAAAAAGAAAAAAGGGGGGGGAAAAGGAAGGGGACAAAAAAAAAAGGGGAAAAAAAAAATCACGGCCGGCTTGCCTGGGCCGTAGAGGTTTTGAGGGAAAAATCGCCTTTTCCCAAAGCTAAAGGTGCCCCCGGTCCTTTAGGTTTGCTGGGAAAACGGGGAAAGGCGAGCTGATTTTTTGGGGGGTCAAAAAGGGAAAAGAAGGGGAAAGCAGCCGTTCGCCCAGAGGACACGGTGAGGGTCACTGCAAGGACCAGCCTGCGAGGGGCTGTGCAAACCGCAGCTCCCCCCAAAACCTTCTTTTAAACCCCAGACCTGACTCGAAGCACCGCGTTTGGGGCTTAAGTGAAGAATTAGGCGTTGGTGCCGCACGCTGAAAGCCTCCCATAAAATATAGGTTTGTTCATACTCCACTTCTCCCCTTACACATGACCCAGCCGCTCCAGCCCCAGCCGATTTTTTAAAGCCTTCTATTTCGCCACAATATTACAGAGAATTAATTCCGACAAGAGACAGGTACCGAGGAGGAGCAGACACAGATGTAAAGTGTCAGCTTGAGTCTGCAGGTAAATATTTCCCCCTTTTCCAACGTGCAAAAGGGCTTCATTCTGCCTCGGAAAGGAGAGAAAGGAAAACAGCAGGAAAGAGGGATTTTTGTTTGCGCAGGACACGCGTGGACACGCACAAGCCCACGCAGCCGAGTGGCATTTCCACACACACAC
>NW_008824322.1:0-503 GCF_000699105.1 Pygoscelis adeliae
ATTAAAAAATAAGGCCAGGGAGCTGGAGAAAGAGAGACATACGTGTAAGGAAAATTTTAAAACCAACAGGGTAAAGGAACGAGTGAGAAGATATGAAAAACAGGGAAAGGGAGACAGGTAGAGGAAGGCATAGAGAAAGAAAGTTTGAAAAGTGATGGGGTACAGGGCAGAGGGAGGTATTAAAAAATAGGGTCAGGGAGCCAGATAGGGGAAGACATAGAAATGAAATTTAAAAAGTAATGGAGTACAAGGCAGTGCAGAAAAACAAAAATAGGGAGAGGGAGCTGATTAGAGAGAGGCATAGAAAAAATTTAAAAGGCAACAGGTATTGGGCAGAGTTGGCAGAAGAATAACAAGTTTTCAGGAGCCATACAGGTAGGTGGGCAGGCAGAGAGGGAGGTGGAGGAAGGGAGGCAGGCAGACACCTGGAGAAGGGTAGCAGAGATGGGCCAGGATGCAGAGAAAAGGACACGCGACTCACCACAGCTCCTGGTGCCGGCAGG
>NW_008824323.1:0-907 GCF_000699105.1 Pygoscelis adeliae
TCCCTGCATAACCTCACAACATCTTTGTCAATCAGGTAATGCACGGACACAAGCTTTTCAGGAAGGACTAGCCAAGAAGGCAAGGAGGAGGAATTGCCTTGTATATGAGAGCAGCAGAAATGCATGGAGCTCTCCTTGGGATCCTTCCCCTCTACTCATCACTGGTGAGAAACATCTGGAGTGCTGTGTCCAGGTCTGGGCGTCCCAGTGGAAGGACACAGCCAGAGAGGTTGCAGAGCCTTCATCCTTGGAGACATTCAAAACCCCACTGGACATGGCCCTGAGTAACCTTCTTTAGTTGACCTTGCTTTGAAGCAGGGGGTTGGACTAGACAGTCTCCAGAGGTCCCTTCCAAACTCAATTCCATGATTCCGTGATTCTGCAATTTGTACCCAGTCATAAAATATATATTGGCCATTCAATTTAAATTCCAAATTCAAATTTCAAAAATTCCAACTACCATCTACTCCACTATGCATGAATAATAACATGCATAAACAATTATACCGAAACACACAGATCATCCCAGGTTAAACTTTTACTAGTATAAATCAAAATATGTTTATTAAGGTCAATTCAACCTATATCAATTCACAACAAATATGGACTAAGTCTCTCATAATTAATGGACAAGTAGTTAATTTTTTTATATAAGCACCAAAGTTCTCACCTCATCTCTACATATTGCTTAAATATTACTAAACCCACAAATATTTCTATCATATTTATATAAAAATAAAACAAATGATGTAATGAAAATTCCAAGAATTGCTGGGAATTTCATATTTGAATATCAAGGAATCAGCAAATAGGAAGAAAACTTAATATATATATGGCCGCAATCGAAAGCAGAAGACAAATCCTTCACTATGATTACAGTGCTACTTTAGTAGAATCATAGAATCAT
>NW_008824324.1:0-1284 GCF_000699105.1 Pygoscelis adeliae
TAGGGGCGAGCGGCGCAGCGAAGCCTTAGCCGCCTTCGGATAACCCCGTTTTGGTGATTCAGTGCTGTATTTTGGGAGCTTTAAGCTTGACTTCTGGGAGAGCCTGGGCCGTTTATTTTTTAGCGTTTAATCCCAGCGTAGGGCAGCGCGGCTGTAGAGCTGGGGACGGAGCAGCTCCGGCACTGGGCCCGGCCTTCCGAGCAGGCTCTCGCCTGGGAGATAAGCTAGTCTTAGGGAGCTGGCGGGGAGCAGACGCGCGCTCCGATTGTGAGTAAACGCGAGGGAGAAGGTATGGGCTGAATTTTTAAAAGAATAACCCAGTTCAGACGACCTTCTCTTGGCTTTTTCGTTAAGGTTTATCACTTAACCCGATCCAGGTTCTGGAGGACTTGCTATACTAAGAAAGCAAATCGAGGTTTAAGGTGTTCTGAGCACCCTGCCCGTCGCCTGGGTTTGTGAGGGCGGCATTAAGTCCTGCTGGTAAGAAGGGAACAGGGGAGTTAGTTCTTCAGGAATGGTGTCTTTAAAAAAAGAAATGACCTAGAGAGCGCAGGGTGAGTTCCGGACTTTCTTTTTCCTCCTCCCCATGTCAATAAATTATTAAGTAGGGAAAAAAAGAAGGTTTTGGGGGTAAAAAAAATTGGGTGGCTTCTGGCAAGTCGACCAGCTTTAACACTGACCGCCGATACCCGACTCTGGCAGTTTGGCTTCCCGCTACAAGAGCCGTACGTGAAACTCTCTGTAGGAGCTTCCGTGGTTTTGTTGGGTATTTTATTTAAAAAGTCAAGGAGAAAAGGGGATAGAAGACGTCTTAAAAACACTCTCGCTTGGCTGCTGTTTGAATCGTGGATATAAGCAAGACCAGAAGAGCTCCTCGCTAAGGTGGGTGTTCCTGTACGTATATTTTTTTTTCCCCTAACGTACTAACGATTCGCTCATCCCTCCTCTCCTGTAAGGAGCCGCTCGCGTCAGCCTCGTGCCGTCGGGACGGATCGGGAGAGGCTCCGTCCTCCGCGCGTGGGGCCCGGCCTCACCGAGATTTGTATCTCGGGACCGATGGGCGCCCGCCTGCGTTAATAACTCCGCGGTTGGCCCGACTGTCCTGGCTCGGAAAAGTTTGGGAAGCTTGGCTGCAGGTGAATCCTGATCGGGCGTCCTTTTGCTGATGGAAAGGGCGAGATTGGTAAAGCCGGCCGCCCGGTGCCTTCCCGATGAGCTGCTGGGTGCAAACCAGGGCTCCGGAGGGGACCTCGTGGCCCTGCCCGGCGGACGACCGGGGGCGGC
>NW_008824324.1:2343-3536 GCF_000699105.1 Pygoscelis adeliae
GAGGTGCCTGGGGCGACCGGCTCGGGAGCCTGTGGCCCGTCCGGCGCGGTCCCGGGCTCCTGGGAGAGGAGCCGGCTGCGGGCGGAGGTTTGGAGCCAGGACTGCCGTCCCGACGGGACGGGATCCGTGCCCGCCGCTTGCCGCGTGCGTGCGATGAGCCATGGGGTGGCTGAGCTCTTTTCCGAAGAAGGAGAGGAGAAGAAACCCGTGTTTGGCGTGACGGCGACCGCAGGAGCTGTCGGGAGGAGAGCTGGGGTGAGCCGGGCAGCCGGAACCACTCGAGACCAATTGCTTTTTGCAAAGGCAAGTTTCAAGTTGAAGGTGTCTGAAGAGGAGAGGAAGAAATCTCCTGGTTAACTGCTGCTGGGGCGGTGAAACCAAAGCGTTTGGCTGTTTGTTTCTGTTTGTGTTTCCTTCTCTTTGATAATGGAGCGCGTTGGGAAAGTTGGTGTTTGGGTTCTGGTTCCGCCTCGGGCTTCACGCGTCTGCCGAGGCTCCGCCGTGCGGTTCATCCTGCTCTGCCGCGGCCGGTCCTCGCCCGAGCTGAGCAGGATCAGGTCTGGTCTGCAGCAAAAACGCGACTAGGTGTCTCCCTCGCATCTGTTTGCAGCGTGCCGGGCGGAGGAGGCTGGGACAGGGCTGCTCCGGAAAATTCACCTCACAGCCAAATTTTGACTTGGAAGTTGGTGTTTGTGACTTCTCTGCCCATCCGGGCAGGAATGTGCTGTCAGGAGGTGGGTTTTTGTGGTAGCCACCCGAACTTCAGCGGCAAAAATCCCCGGCATCCGCATGGGTTAAGTCAGATGTTTGAGTAAGGCTCGGACTGATTAACTGAAGAGCTTTGTAGGCACCAAAAGCTTGTTTTTCCTGTTCACCTTAAATTATTCTAATGATCCTGGAGCGCTGTGGAAGGTCTCCTCCTGAGCGGGTGCGATGTGCTGCTTGTTTGTGCCGAGGGTGGGCAGGGGTCTTCGGGGACGCGTGTGCGGGGTCTTGTCACTTCTGCCCCGGTACGGGAGAGCCAGGGCGCGATTCGGCTAGCCGGGGCGCGGGCAGCTCCTCGTCTCCTGCTGGGAGATCGTTCCCGCTCCGTACGCTCGGGACGGGGCCGTTAACCTTGAGGAAAATCAAAGGATTTTAGGTTTGGGGTTTTTTTTAATGTATGTGCGCAGCAAAGAGCTCCAGCCTTCCGA
>NW_008824324.1:7433-8557 GCF_000699105.1 Pygoscelis adeliae
GGTTTTTAGGGAAATGCTCCTTTCGGCCCGAAGTCCCGCCTGGGGTGAGATGCCGTGGGCAGCCCCAGGGCCGTGCCGGGGAGCGAGAAGGAGCCGAAAGGGTCCGGGGAAACTTGCGGCTGCGGGGCTCGGTGTGGCGTTGGTGCTGTGCTCGATGTGCCGTTGGCTTTGGGGGAAACCCGCTCGTCCTCTTGGGGCCGAGGCAAGTTTGGGAAGGTGACCGATGCCCTCCTCAAGCTGGTGCCGTCAGTCCTGCGGTGTGGGGTATGCAGAGAGGCCGGAGCGGGAAACCCGTGTCCAAATTCAGATTTTTTTTTTTTTCCCCCCACCCATTTTCCAGTGGGATGCCCCCAAACCCTCCTCTTTGAGCCACCCTTTTTTCCCCTCGCTCCCTCCTGGCTCGGACACCCCAGAAGTGACATGGCCCTTCGGATCTGGGTAATTTGGTGGGTTTTCGGTCACTTCACGGAGCTGCCAGGCTGAGCTGACCCTCTGCCCTCCCACTGGCATGGCTCCGTGCCTTTTTTTGACTGAAAACCTCGATTTACAGTTCAAAGAGCCTAACCCAGATTAACCAGAACCGGAGGAGTCACGAAGGAGAGAGCACTTGTTGCAGGGGATGCGTAAGGCAGCCGCTCCAGCAGGATTCAACCTCTGAAATTTGCATCTTCGCTTTAAATTAGGATAATTGGGCTTTCTTGGCAGTTCCAGGCTGCTGAGTCTCCCCGGTTTCTGCTCGCATCGTGGGCAACAGTGCTGTTCCCCGCCAGCGCTTGGGAAAGCGGTGAGCGCAAGTATAGGCAGGCATTAAAAACTCCCCGTTTTTTGGGGGTGAGAGGAGGGACGGCAGCGCTGGTGTGAACAAACCCTTTGAGCCGGGGCTGTCGCCGGGAGCGCGGCCTCTGCCCTGCCAGGGGGGAAACTGGGTTGGGCGGCTTGAAAATCAACGGGGTTGGGTTTTTGTGGTTGGTTTTTTTTCGCTCGGTTGCTTCTTAACCAGCATCGGGCCAGGGAGGGGCTGGGGACCCTGCGTTTGGTGGCAGCTGCTGCCTCGTGCCGCTCCGAAACACCAGAAACTTCCAGTCCTGATGGAGCTTGGGGGGGGGAGGCTGAGGGCAGGGCAG
>NW_008824324.1:8618-10062 GCF_000699105.1 Pygoscelis adeliae
GCCAGGAGGATTTTCCCGTTATCCGGCCTTTTCTGGGAGCCGGGGGTGCGCTCTCTGCCCTGTGTGCCGCTCACGGACGTGGCTCTGTCGGGGAATGGATCCCAGCCTGTTCCCCTGCCGTCGCTGCCAGCTCTGCTGCCCGCAGACCCCCTTGGCGGGGCAGCCGGCACCGCAGCTCGGTGCAAGCAGGGTGTAGGAGGCTGTTTACCGCTGCCAGCGTAACCTTCTGGCGCTCTTTCTCTGCACCAAGCCAAGAAAAACTAGAGGAAAAGGGAAAGCAGCGGGCGGGAGCGTTACACAGACCAGCTGTGCGGTGCTTGGATTCGGGGAGGTTTCCGGTGATGCCGATTCCACGAGGCGCACGGAGGGATCCATGGCTCTGCGTCCCCCCAGCTTGCGTAGGGTTTGGGGGTGTTGGAGCAATTTTTTTGGGTGTCTCTTGAGCAGCTTTTTCCTTGTTGGGTGCAAAAATCCAAACTGAAGGGGCAGTTGGCTGCTGTACCTTGGCTGGCTGAAGCCAGGCGAGCCCTCCCCGTGTCAGGTGTTGGTGTTTTCAGGGAGAAATGGATGGATTGATATTAAAACGCGATACCTGCGTGCGGTCCGGGAGCTGGAGGTCGGCGTTCACGTCTCCGTACGCCGCCGTCGTGCGAGGAGTGATGCTCCGTACCCGTGAGATCTCGTTCTTGCGATGTCTCCAGCCACGCTTGGGTGGAAACGGTTTAATTAAATGTGCAAAAATAGCATTTCAAAAAGCTTTATTAAGAAAGGCGCCTTACATGTGGTTTATAATGCGCAGCACTTTGCATTTAAAGAGGAGGGATTGGCTGGTTAAAGGAAGTCTCCTCCGGACTTAACGAGCTGACGCTCGTTTCTGGTTCCCGCGTCCTTCCAGCCCCTGCAGCGGCCAGGAGGTCTCCTCTCATTCTGCCTCATTCGTATTCATGGCTCTGAAAAGGGGCGAAACCCTGTCCCGAATTAGCTCGGCGAAGGTGGAGAGCGGCGGAGGCGGAGGGAGCTGGGGAGCTCCTGCAGCCTTGGCCGGCTTCGGTCCGGCGGGGATGGGAGGGATCCTGCCCGGGGACGGGGCAGTGCTCTGAGCTCACCAAACAGGACGAAAACAACCTGCAGAAAATGTCCCAGCCCTCAAAAACAACTCGTTTCACCCCATAATCTTTGCTCAGCAGCTTGACTCTCCTCAAAACCCCGCATCCTGCCAGCGTGTTGCTTCAAAGGTTTGGCCTGCTAAAGTCGGGTAAATAACGTAGGCTTCACGTGTTGGGCGTATGGCGGTTTATCCTAAAGCGTTTCGAGCAGCCGGGTCCGTCCCAGGGGCCTGGAGCTGCTGCCGTGTGTGTCCCCCCTCGCCCCCCAGCTCTGCTCTGCTGGGGCTGTGGGGGAGGAGGGAGGAGGAGGAGGAGCAGCGGCGGGGGCTGCTCCCCCA
>NW_008824325.1:0-1045 GCF_000699105.1 Pygoscelis adeliae
AAACCTCCGCTCCCCTTCCAGGTCCCGGCTGTAGGGAGAGGCGACGCTGAGCCCCTCGGCTCCCGCCCATGAGCTGGCTCTGCCGCTGGGGATGCCGGGGCTGAGGGCTCCAAGCCCCGGAGAAGGAAGATGCTCCAGACCAGCAACTACAGCCTGGTGCTGTTCCTGCAGTTCCTCCTGCTTTTCTACGACCTCTTCGTCAACTCCTTTTCGGAGCTGCTCCGCACGGCCCCCGCCGTCCAGCTCGTCCTCTTCATGTGAGTGCCAGGCGGGCGTAGCGGGTGGCGTGGTGGGGCAGGAGGGCCGGGGTCTCACCGCGTCTCTCTCCTCCTGCAGCATCCAGGACATCGCTATTCTCTTCAACGTCATCATCATCTTCCTCATGTTCTTCAACACCTTCGTCTTCCAGGCCGGGCTGGTCAACCTCCTCTTCCACAAGTTCAAGGGGACCATCCTGCTGTCGGCGGCCTACCTGGCGCTCAGCATCTCCTTCCACATCTGGGTTATGGTAGGCCGGGGCGGGCTCGGGGCTGCCGGCTTCTCCCGAGGGCAGGCAGCACGGGCAGTGGTCTGCTTGCTTTGCTGGCCTCAAGCCCCTGCTCCCTTCAGTCCCTCTCCCGTGAGAGGAAGGCCACGATCTACCACCACAGGGACAGTTCGGTGCCCCCCTGCGATTCCCTGCACGGAATTGCAGGCGTTGGGCTGGAAGGGAGCTGCCCCCGTGCCGGCCCCTTCCCTGAGGGCCGTGACCTGCTGGAAAATCCTCTTTCCTCAGGGGAAGCCCAGCAGCTCCGGCCCTGTGCTGGCACAGAAACCCACGCTTGGGGCCCCCCAAGTCCGTGACAGCAGCTCCTGGTTTACCTGGGATTAATCCCCGGCAAACACCAGCGCTCAGAGCCTGGGGGCAGCCCCCTCCCCGCTGGCATCAAGCAGCGCCCAGGGCTGTCGGGGGTCCTGGCTCTGTCCAGGCAGCATCTTTCCCCTTCTCTCCCTTGTCTAAACTCCCTTCTGTCCCCCGAAAGAGCGGCCCACACGCCCTGCCCAG
>NW_008824325.1:9093-9974 GCF_000699105.1 Pygoscelis adeliae
TCAAGTGGACCGCCGTTCGGTCACCGGCGCTGCCGAGCTGGCGGCAAGGGTTTACGCAAGCTCAGCCAGGCCGGTGGCAAGGCCCCTGGGCATCAAGGCTGAAACTCGGCCTCCTCCCCGCGCCCGGCGAGGCGAGGGAGAAGGGAACACGCCCTGCTCCACCAAAACGCGAGGGCAGGTCGGGACGCGGTCTAATAACGCCGGGCGCTGCCAAGCAGCGGATCACCGCCGGCACCGGCGCTGAAGGGAGGGGTGCGAAGGTCACAGCTATCCCACTGCAACTCGGCCAGGGCGCTTAGAAAGAAGGGCTTTCCTTGCGTGAAACGAGCCACGGGATCTACAATGACCACAGCTGGCCAAGACCTCCTCGTACACGCTCCTGGCCAAGACAGTCCCTGCGGCTCCGCAGAGCCCCCCGGCACGGGGCTGGGGCGTCACATCGCTGCGGAGTGAGGCGAGGACCACCTATTGCCATTGTAGAAAGCCCACGGCCAGGCCCCAGCTGGAATACTGCGTCCAGTGTTGGGCACCTTACCTCCGCAGGGATGGACAAATTCTGGAGGAGATCCAGAGAAGAGCTACTAATAGATATGGAGGGTCTTAGCTATGTTGATAGGCTGAAGAGCTTAAGCCCATTCAGTTTGGAGAAGAGGAGGAGGAGGCTACGAGGGATCTTCGCAGTGTGCGAGCACCTAAAAGGGGATCATAAAGACTCGGGTCAGGATCTAATCAGACTCAGCAGCAATAGGAAACAACCCCCAGAGTCTCCTGACAGCGTCCCCCCACCCCGAGGTCTCGCTGGGTTCGGCCTGACAGCTCTGCTGGGGATCTGCGGGGCCCGCGGGAGCTGCTGCGCAGCACGGAGGCCCCCCCCCCACCCG
>NW_008824325.1:10892-11262 GCF_000699105.1 Pygoscelis adeliae
CAGGGGCAGCAGCCGGTGCGAGGGAGGCACTACAGCCGCTTGCCCCAGCCTGGATCTGAAGCCCCTCGAGGCCACGAATCCCTTTCCCCTGAGGATCGCAAGGTCAAGCCCAGCTCACGACCCGGCTTGGGACGCTGGGGTCAGCGTGGATTGAGGAGGAACAGCACCCCCGAAGAGCCCTGCAGCCCCTCGGGGGTTTTTCTGGAGGACCCTCATCTGCGTACGCACGACAGGAGACCCAAGCTGCCCACGCAGGTGGGCTGGAGACCCCCTCGGCAGGCCAGCACAGCCAGGCAGTGGCCCCACTCACCCAGGAGAAGCTGCCCACGTAGACGGCGGCTCTCTTGTTGCGCAGCCCGCTGTACGTGTA
>NW_008824326.1:0-1953 GCF_000699105.1 Pygoscelis adeliae
TCAAAGTCAGGACATTGTAATTTGCCAAGAAAATGGTCCTCAGCACCTTGTATCAGGTCTGTATCAGTCAAGACAGTTTGTGTTGACAGTTTGGTGTAAGCTAGACCAAACCTAAGTACTCCATGCAATATTTCAAGCCATACAACAGGAAATCTTTCTGTGAACTGAAATGTGAGCCTTTCTTCATTTTCTTGGCTGTTTTACTCACATGAACATTCTAACGGGGTGGCAGATGAAAATTATTTTGGCAGACACTTACTACTTGTTCAGGCAGATCATAAAAACTTTCTATAATTTATACAGGAGAATACAATTTTAAAAAAAAATTAAATTCATAAAAATAAGACAGAAAATATTTTCCAGTGAATACTGAGATGTCTAGACAGATCTTTACAAAGAATAAGTTAGTAAGACTCTATACAAGCATGTCCACTTGAATCAGTGTTACTGTCCCTTGGTAGACTGGTGATCTGCTATTTTACCTTGTTTGTAATGACTTCAGAATTGTATGAAACCAAAAAGAAAAAAGTTTGCTCAAAATCCAGTTTGAAAACCACAGTTGGGATTGAAGGAAATATTTTGTTGAATATATATTTTTTTATTTGCTGACATGCAGTATGTTTTTAAATTTCAGCTTTTACAAATTAAAAAAAAATACTAGAAAATGGAACTTTTTTTTTCATTTATTCAGCTCCACTTAATGGCATTTCATAATAATTATATAGACTGAATATATTTACCTACACATCTCCCAGAAGCAGTGTGAGGAATAACTGATTTTAAAAGGCTTAGAGTGTGAACATTATTAAGTGATCGCTTCAGGAGTATTATTAGTCGTTCCTTTCTGAAGAGGCCAGTATGGCTTCATGGGGAAAACCTCCATTTTAATTGAAAATATGAAATAAACTAAGAATATTGCAATTGTTATGATTAAATGAAAAGCCCAGAATTACAACCATTTTGGCTCACATAATTTATTGCATTAGTTTAGCCTATTATATTCATTGCAACATATGAAAAATGGTGACTTTGAAGAATTAAGCATTTGTGGTTTTTTGCATCGCAACTGTATTATCCTCTCTTACCCCTAAAAGAAGATAACCAGGATCAGACATCAGATTATATATAATGAAAAGTAAACAACAAATGGTATAAATCAGATTATTAGGGTATGAACCAAGGGAGTGATTCATAGTATAAGCCTTTGAAATAAAAATCTATTTTACACCTTCAAAGCATTCTATTTATTTTCATCCTATTTTACAGAATATTTTATGAAGAAAGGTTTTTGATATATATCTTTCAGCAAAATAACTGGAGGGACAGCAGATCATATCCAGCATCACCCACAGTTTTCTCTAAGTATAATGCTAAAACACCTCATTTCTCTTGCTACGCTATATCAGACCCAGGGAGGGAACTAGCGAAACCATCAGGTGCGATTATTATGACTCTCCGTGCCTGCAAACCTCTTCATACAAACCAAAACTTGTGTTTATGTGTTCAGGGACCAGCACCTCACCTGCTAGTAGATTATTCCTCCCATTTGCTGACAGCAACTGGAGAGCAGCTCACCCCTGCAAGCCTCCGGCGTGCTCTAGCACAGCCATCTTCATGCCCTCATGTGAACCAGGACCCACACTTCACTATTCCCTCCGCTTTTCAGGTGTTGCTACAAGAGCACGTGACTGCCAAACAGCTGCCTCCAGATGCTTTTATGGGAATCAACAAATTCCACGGGATGACAGCAGAACTTGAGACAGAAAACGCTTCAGTTCTGCCCTAAAAAAAACTGTCAAAGGAGGCACAAGAGTGAAGAAAATGAAAAATTCAAAGCCAGAGAGGGTCATGAAGACCTGCATATTGCTTCATCTAGATGCAATTCAGTTTCCTTCAAAATACTTTTCACCAGCCTGCAAACCCCAGCACAGGTAGTAGCTATTCCAGCAGTTG
>NW_008824327.1:0-300 GCF_000699105.1 Pygoscelis adeliae
CAGCACCAGCTCTCTCTTCTGGGCCATAACTCCTCGTAAACGGTGTTCCCCCAAGAAAGGGGAACCAAGTCATGCCTATGCGTGCCTTCGTGGGCTAATCAGTGCTTTCTGACTGTCGTTGCAGGCGCCGTTTCCCTGTTACTGGCTAAACCGCTGTGACTCCTGGGCCCTGCCCGCCCCCCCCCGCAGTGCATGTCCGCAATAAAAGGATCTTTTCTCTCTTCTGACTGTGTCTGCCATAGGATAGTCTGGACGGGGGAGATGTTGTTTGGTGCTGAATCCTCGGGGAGGTGTTTGGGA
>NW_008824328.1:0-308 GCF_000699105.1 Pygoscelis adeliae
CCTCCTCCACTGAGGGTGTCTTCCTTGCTGCAGACTTTCCCACTGGTGTCAGGGACCTGGGATTCCTGAAGGACAGTCTTACCAGTAAAGACCGAGGCAGAGAGGATGTTGAGTAGCTTGGCCTCTTTTGTGTCCTTTGTCACCAGTTCACCTGCCCTGTTCAGCAGCATGCCCACATTTTCTCTAATCTGTCTTTTGCAGCTGATGTATCTGTATGTCGTGGTTTAACCTCAGTTGGCAACTGAGCACCACACAGCTGCTCACTCACTCCCCCTGACTGCCCCCGGTGGGATGGGGGAAAGAATTGG
>NW_008824329.1:0-631 GCF_000699105.1 Pygoscelis adeliae
CCCCCCAGCCCCAGGGTCTGATCCTGCTCCCCGCTTCACTGCGGGCTGAGTCAGAGCGGAGCTCCGGCACTGCCATCCACCTTGATTTTTATAGTTGCAATTAATTGCAGGGGCGCAGGGTTGGAGCGGGGCTCAGCTCCGACCCCCCTGGGATGGGGAATGGACTTCCCACCCGTGCCGTGCCACTGGGTAGGTCTGGCAGCACCCCTGGCAGTGGGGAGGTGGGAAGAGAGAAAAGAGTTTGCACCCCCTTGGTCATGCCATTGGTGCCATGGCCTGTGGCACACTTGGCGCTCAGCCCTGGGCAGGATCGGGCCCCTTCCCATCGTAGAGGCAGCTCCAAGCTGCTGCCCGAACCTGGGGTTGGGCCGTGCATCCGCGCCCGGAGCAGGACAGAGGCTTTTCCTCCTCGGAGCGCAGCAGCCGAGCTCACCCTGCACCCCGAGCAGCACCTTCATCCCCCCACCTTTTAATTAAAACACTTGATGAACTGTATAATGAGAGCGCAGCATCCCTGCGGGCTCGCCAGCGAGCTGCCTGTGCTGAAGGTGAGGTCCCAGCACGGGGGACATGCATCATGCCCCCGTCCCCTCCCCGGCGCCTGCCCCGTTTCTGCACCTCAACTGCATCC
>NW_008824330.1:0-256 GCF_000699105.1 Pygoscelis adeliae
TCGTGCCGGCCGTGCTGCAGTGATTTACACCGGCGCCGAGCCCAGGCCCCATCGCGTAGATAAATCCACTTCAGGCAGCAATAAACCAGCGTCACCACATCGGTAATCCGCAGCGCTCCCACCGCGGTGAAAAATCGAGGGGCAAGGCGCTACTGCCCCTGCTCACACGCTTGTGCCTGTAAATCCCGGTCCTGTGTCAGCAGGGGCGCGGGGAGGTCTCTGGGGTAGAAATCCCTGAGGGAGCCACAGCTGGAGG
>NW_008824330.1:1413-1640 GCF_000699105.1 Pygoscelis adeliae
GGTGGGGGGGGGCCCTGCCTGGAAAGCAGAAGGCTCCTCCCAGTAGCGAGCACCACTGTTTCCACAGCAACCTTAAAGGCCTACAGCTGCTGCCTCACTAACGAACCTGCGCTGGTAGCATTCTCGGGGGACGCTGAGCCCCATCCACCTGCCCATCACCCCAGCCTCAGACCATGGCACCCTCTCCCCCCACCTGCTAGCCCCCAACCCATCTCCCCCAGCTGGTG
>NW_008824330.1:1701-2389 GCF_000699105.1 Pygoscelis adeliae
AAAGACGCAGACCCCTTGCACCAAGCGGGATGGGCACTCCCAAACCACCCCTGCTCCCACCCGGACGGGCATGAGGAGCTGGCAGTGACCTACAAACGTCAGGCTGATGGGTTAATTAATTTACCTCTTCCTCAGGCTGTTATCAGATGGAATAAGACGTCACCTGAGACTGTTAATTGGGCTAATTATTCCAGTTTCAGATTTTAAATAATTAGTTACTGTTGTCTCCAGCCTTACTTCCACAATTTTCTAAAAAGGTCAGGTGGTTCCCAGCTCCCGAAACCCGTGAGACCGGGCAGAGGGGCTGCAGCGGAGACCCAAGCACACCAAGCTCCCCGTGCCAGCTGGGGCACTGGGGACAGCACAGTCCCCGCCAGCGCCACGGTGGGAACCCGTCTCGTGCTCACACTGGAGCTGGCAGGAGAGGGACGTCCTCTGCCTCAACAGCAACGGAAGGAAACAAGGAGAGAAGGGGAGATGAAAGCGGAGGGTGAAGGATGGGGGGCCGGGAGGAGCCGTCCCCAGCTCCTTCCTCCCTCCCTACACCGAAACGGTGACGCCTGCTTCAGGCTGAGCTCCCCCCGCCAGATTGAGCCACAGTAAACACCCCCAGCAGTGCCTGGGTTCCCCTGGGTACTTAATTCCTCCTTGTTTGAGGTTAGGCTCCCCAAGGGGAAAAATCTCAGCC
>NW_008824331.1:0-277 GCF_000699105.1 Pygoscelis adeliae
CCCCCCCCCCCCCCATGACTGACTATATGCTAAAACCTCCCTGCAGCTGATTAGCCTGAATAACCATGTTGTATTTACACTTTTCTGAAGTAATGTTTTCAAAAAGATGACATGAGCATACACAATACCCCGCACACTCATGAGATAGGTGTTATCAAGAAAAACTAACCAAACTTTTTTTTCTGTGGGCTGGAAACAAACACATATCTAAGGTAAGTTCGAAGGGGGTGGTGCAGTGAAGGAGAGGAAGGATTTTATGTAGGTTAATTTTAGCCCA
>NW_008824331.1:293-4017 GCF_000699105.1 Pygoscelis adeliae
TCTCTTCTGTTGATGATGATGATGGCAGACACTCCTTCAAGAACGCGTAATCTGAATCATCTGAATCTTGACTGTACTCAAGAAGATCCTGCCTCTCTATCCATTGAGTATATAGAAAACATATGGCTGTTAACCTCCTTGGATTAAAGTAGGACTTTGTAAATACTGCTATGCTGCTCCTTCCATTTTAGGAAACATAAGTAGCACTTTATTCTCTGATATGAGATCAAAGAAAAGCTTAGACATTGTGCTGGTTTTGACTGGGATAGAGTTAATTTTTTCCATAGTAGCTAGTATGGGGCTGTGTTTTGGATTTGTGCTGGAAACAGTGCTGATAACACAGGGATGTTTTCGTTACTGCTGAGCAGTGCTGACACAGAGTCAAGGCCTTTTCTGCCTCTCACCCCACCCCACCAGCGAGCAGGCTGGGGGGGCACAAGAAGCTGGGAGGGGGACCAGCCAGGAGCATATAAAGCTGGGGGAAGAAGGAGGAAGGGGGGGATGTTCAGAGTGATGGCGTTTGTCTTCCTGAGTCACCGTTAGGCGTGATGGAGCCCTGCTTTCCTGGGGATGGCTGCACACCTGCCTGCCCATGGGAAGGAGTGAATGGATTCCTTGTTTTGCTTTGCTTGCTTGTGCGGCTTTTGCTCTACCTATTAAACTGTCTTTATCTCAACCCACGAGTTTTCTCACTTTTACCCTTCTTATTCTCTCCCCCATCCCACCGGGGGGGAATGAGTGAGCGGCTGGGTGGGGCTGAGTCGCTGGCTGGGGTTAAACCATGACAGATGTATAGATAAAACATAAGGGGTTGCTTACCTCTTTGAACAGCTTTAGAAGAGTCTGGAGCTGGTTATCAGTATCTGATATGTTTTGTACAGAAAAAGAGGAAAAAAATTAATTACACTGTTTATCTCTCTGGTGGCTAGAAAATGCTGTCTTGGTGTTTTATAGACATGCTTTTTTTCAGTGATAACTAAGTATCCAGAACCCAAATAGTAATTCTTTTATTTGTGTAGACAAATCCAAATTAGTATTGTATTAAATAATTTTCCCTATATGTCTGGATTAATATTACCCTATCTCATAGAGCTACTGCTTGTACAGAGCTGCGCTGCATGTACTACTATTTGCAGGATCTTCATGGGACTGTAACACTGGGTATGTAGTCAACAGAAAATTTAATTTATACCAACATTTTTATTAGAACCTAATGTTATATAGTCACTTTTTAATATACAATCATTAAAATGACAGTAATTAACTAAAATAATTTCAATTTTCATGTAATTATGAAAAATTACCCATCCTTATTCTCCATAAAAACTTCACATGCCACTGGGCAGGGGTGAGGTTGCACAAGGGTTCTTTGACGAGGCACAGAATAAGTACATCTGTGTGTTTGTTACTTATTTACATCTTTTTTCCGCCGCATATGTTGGCCTTGACTTTGTAGACCTTTTCTAAATGACCCATAGCCAGAAAACCTGGAATTTAGGCCTGTCTTCATCAATGTATTGTCTGTTATCTAAACTGATGTTGTAATTTTAACCCAGGTGTCACCTGAGCTGGTTACGGTTTATTTAAGCATTTTAGTATACATGGGAAATAATAGGATCCCATTTGTACTACAGTAGTCAACTGTGTAGCAGGGAATAACAATATTTTAATCAGCGTCCTGAGTTAATTATAACTGTGGTAATGACGAAACTCAAGGGAGACTGGGGGGGGGCGGGGGGAATGTCTGGGATTGTTAATTTGACATAGAGGCTTTTCTTCTAGAAAGCAGTCTGATGCCATGTGGTCATTTCACACAGAGTACTAGGCAGCCATCAATTGATGCAACCTCTTAGAGACAAAACCTCCTGTATTTATATAACAATCCCTCAGCCAGGTCTCTTAAGGAACTACTGTGTTCTGAACGGGTGTCAGAAATAGAGCTGTCTTGTACCCACAACAGGTCTCTTAACAGTTAAGCACAAATGTTTCTCTACCTTAGGAAGCCTTGGTCAGTATTAAGAGAACTGGAATTGAGGATTTCTAGGGCTATATAGATGGAATATCCTGATATCAGAATATGTTCTCCTGTTGTTTGTGTGGGTGGTGTTCTCTGTCCCTCCCCTGCAAGCCTACCTTCAACCATAATCCACACCCCTTTCAGTCATCTTTCCTCATTGGCAATAAAAGGAGCCTAAGGTCTGGACAAATACATTTCCCTGTTTGAGCATTAGAGACAGCTGAACAGGCTGCCTGCTTTTGTTCATTTAAGTGTGAAGAGCAGTCTCTTCTGTCAGTATTGCTGTGTTGTAAACATGTAGGGCTGGACTTTTAATCTCTGGCTATAGCTGCTGAAGTCAAGTCCATCAAAAATAGGAATTACGTACCGAGTGACCAGGTGTGTGTGGTGATGGCAATCACAGTCATCATCAGTGCATTGCTGACATGGAATGATCTGTGGAAATTCACTAGCAGAATAACTTGCTGCTCTGTGAATACTTTTAGTCTCTTTTCCTATATTTTGCTTGGCTATGTGCTCCATGGCCTGCTTCACAGAGCTGTAGCACAGCGTGGAAAATTTAGCGTCTTTTTGCCACTAGAGTAACAATGACTGGTGGATGGGGTAGTGAGAAGGGAATACAAAAGGAAAGCTTCAATAGTCTTGTATACAGATCATTTGGGCAAAAATTTCCCCTAGTATCGAGTGCAGATCTGTGCATATAAGGAGCCATAAATTAATTTTATCATTAATTTGATTAGAGTAAAAATTACAGGACTTGACCATAAGAACTGGTTTCAGTAACTTACAAACTAGCAAAGTGAAGACATTCATTCCCTTTACTCTTGATTAATATGTTGTCATGCGTGTAGCAGCTTGTTTCTCGTTCTTTTAGAATTACTCCAATTTCTCCAGACACTTGCCAATGAGTAGCAAGAAAGCCAGCTTGGGCACGTTGCAATTTGGCTCCCACATCAATGTAACAGCTGTGGCAAAGATGTGAACTCCTAGAGCAGTTAGCTTGGAGAAAGCAGTTGTCTACTCCACCCAGACTGACACTTCTGACGAATTGGGCTGGGACTGGGGGTTGAGGGCTTCTTAAAGTTGTGACTTCTCTTTCTGTCACCTCTCCCTCTCTGGAAGTTCATTGACATGAAGCTCAGTGTCTGGCAATATCAGCCTTAAAAGTGACCGTGGAAACTTGGCAGGAGATAGTCCCCAAACCCTGAGTTTCTGTGGTAGGCTGCATACTCTAAGAGATTATCTGTGCACTAACCCTAGCTGGCATGCTTGCTGTTAACACAAACAAATGCAGCCTTGGTTTGTCTTCTTCCTCCAGATTTGCCTTTGATACTAAACAAACTGGAGATGAAAAATAACATGCAAGCTTATTGCAGTGAAACAGAAGTCTAAACTTCTGCTATGGAAATGGAAACAGTTATGACAGGGAAAACTAAAACATGGGTTTAGAGCACGTGACACCAAATCTCTCTCTTTCTTGAGATATGTTGCAGCTGTGAAGACAGTGAGGCAGCTAAGAACTTAATTCTTTCAGTGCACTTTGAAATTACCGTTAAGGCCAGTTTGGGATTGAGAGATAACTGGACGTCCAGCTCTTCTCTCCTTATGCACAGGTTGATAGCTGTTTGAGATCTTTCTCTCTCCCTTTCTTTGAAAACAGATCTTCTGTCTTTATCCACTGCTAGTCTTATCTAACTCTTCTTTCCC
>NW_008824331.1:4067-4728 GCF_000699105.1 Pygoscelis adeliae
AAAATATATATCCCTGACCTCTGCTCTGCAAGACATCATTAAGTTGTGTCTCTATCGTTTAGTAACTAGCATATTCCCTCCTGCCTGAATGCCTCCCATAGTGGCCACAAAGCTCTATAAACCATAAGAAACGTTCATTGTGCGTGCATCTTCATAAATTCATTATTTCCTCCTCATGCTCAGCTTTCATGGATGCTGCATGTAATTCACTCAAGGCAGACTCAGTATCAGAGTGCATTAGTCAAACTAATCTCACCTTTTTTTTAGGAGTCCCTGGGGTCAAAAATCCAACATTTTCTGTCAAGATGTGAAACACACCAGTGATTCTGTTCTGGTTACAGTTATCCCCCCTAGTCTTGCACAGCCTGGAGTAGAAGAACATGCTAACAGTTACATTTATAAAACATAGCTGTAACTGGAATATGTGGCAGGGAAATGGTAAATTTCCCCGAGGGTCTATATTCTCAGCCTAGATTAATGGCTAACTAAATATACTGCTACCCTCCTCTTATCCACAATTCCTGTGTCAAGATGAGAGCATTTTCTCTTGAAGCACTGCATACTCGTTACTTTGGAAGGTAGATGTGATGTAGCTGCCTCTTGGTTAGGAGCATCTTATTAACTGTAGGCTTGGGATAGCAATGGTTTGGGGAAGGAGGGT
>NW_008824332.1:0-1097 GCF_000699105.1 Pygoscelis adeliae
GTGTTGGGGACATTGCAGACACGGGAGACGCTGGCAACGCCGGGGTTCTAGGAGACACAGGAAAAGGGGAGGAAAGAAACGCTCGAGGAAAGAACCAAAAGAGCAGAAGAGTGAAAAAACAAACCAAATATGGAAAGAATGAAAGAGAAAAAGAAAGAAAGAATAAAAAAGAAAATAAACAGAAGAAAAAAAAGGAAGAAAAGGAACAAGTGAAAGAAGAGCTGGAGCAGCGACGAGCAGGACGGAGCCGAGAGGTGCGGGAGGGCAGGATGGGGAAGGAAGGGGCTGCGGGGCGTGTGAGGGGGTGGCGGGGCCGGATCCGGTCAACTCAGCACCGGGGTCGGCTCCTGCGCTGGCTGCGGCCGTGCCCGTCCCCTCCCCCTCTCCCCTGGTCCCATCCCATCCCTGTCTCCCTCCCGCGCGGTCTCAGCCCTGTCTTCTCCCACCGCTCTCCCGTCCGGTCCTGTCTCATCCCACCCCTGCCTCTGTCCCACCTCCGTCCTACCTGCTCTCATGTCCAGCCCATCCCTGTCTCCATCCCATCCCTGTTTCTATCCCCTCTCGTCCCACCTCCCTCCCGTCCCCCTCCCCGTCTCCCTCCCGTGCGGTCTCAGCCCCATCTTCCTCCTGTCTCCACCTCCATCCCATCCCCATCTTCCACCTGTCTCCCTCCTGTTTTCCTCCCAATTGATCCCGTCTGGTCTTCAGCTCCATTTCTGTCTCCATCCCGGCTCCCTCTGCCTCCGACCTCCATCCCACCTGCTCCTGTCTCCACCTCCATCGTCTCCATCCCGTCTGCTCCTGCCTGTTTCCATCCCTTCTCCACCATCTCCATCCCATCTCCATCCCATCTCCATCCCATCCCCATCCCATCTCCATCCCTCCCGCCCAGCCCCGCTCACCGCAGCCGCTGGATGTTGGAGGAGACGCCCGAGAGGCGGTAGATGCCATCCACCACCCCGTGCTGCTCCACGAACTCGGTGCAGCTCCTCAGCACCTGGGGCACTGCGGGACGGGCACCCCGGGTCCGCCATCACCCACCTCCCCCTGGCCCCAGACCTGCTCCCTGCCAAGAGACGGGGGTGACGGGGGGGACC
>NW_008824332.1:4625-5453 GCF_000699105.1 Pygoscelis adeliae
TGCGCTTGTGGTAGAGGGTCATGACGACGACGACGACGACGAGGACGCAGAGCAGGACGGCAGCGATGACACCCACCACCACCACCGAGGCCGAGACCAGGTCCACCTTGCGCACCTCATTGTCTGCGGGGACACCGGTGGGGTGGGCGGGCGCGGTGAGGGGGGCACGAGAAGATGGGGGAGTGGAGAGATGGATGGGTGGACGGGACGGACAGGTGAGAACATCCATGGACAGATGGATGGATGAGTCCACGGATGGATGGACGGACACACCCACGGATGGATGGACGGACACATCCACGGATGGATGGGTCGATGGATGGACGGACGGACGAGTACGCGGATGGATGGGTACGTGGATGAGCGGGTGGTTAGATGAACAACGGGTGGAGAGATGGATGGACAGAGAGGTGGCAGGGGGATGGATGATGGAAGGATGGACGGACAGATGGATGAGTAGACAGATGACCAGGTAGGTGGAGGGATGAGTGGACGGATGGGTGGGTGAGTAGAGGGATGAGTAGATGAGTGGGCGGATGAGCAGGCAGTCAGGTGGATGAAGGGACAGATGAGTGTACGGGTGAGCACACGGATGGATGAACAGACGGATAGCGAGACGTGAAAGGGGGATGGATGGACAGATGGACAAACGGGTGGATGGATGAAGAAATGGAGGGAGAGGTGGGTGGGTAGAGTGAGGTGGTGGCGGTGGATGGACCGTACATGGATGGACGGTCTGTCTGGCCTGGACGGACAAATGGAAGGACCAGAGGACGGATGGAAAGATGGATGGGCAGGCAGACAGACGGACAAACGGGGGAAGAGACC
>NW_008824332.1:8895-10842 GCF_000699105.1 Pygoscelis adeliae
TGCGTCCGGTACCGGCCCGGCAGCACCACGTCCTGGCCCAGCACCACCGTCACGCTGCGCTCCACCTCCACCACCCCCGAGCGGCAGCCTGTGGGCACCCAGGCTGGCACCAGTGCGCTCGCTCGGCGCGCTTGTGCTGCCGCGTGCTCACACGGTCCTCCCGGCACACTTAGGCACACCTGTGCTTGCACACACTCGCGCTGGCACTCACGTACAGGCAAGAACACTTGGGCACGCTTGTGCGTGCTCCGGCACGCTTGGGCACTTTTGTGCTTGCACACGTCCATGCGCTTCTTCAGGCACGCTCACATACGCTTGGGCACGCTTGTGCTTGCACACACCCATGCATGCTTGGGTACACTCACATACATGCAGGCACGCTTGTGCACACTCCGGCACGCTTGTGCTTGCACATGCACGTGTATGCTTGGGTGCACTCATATATATGCAGGCATGCTTGGGGATGCCTGCGTACACTCTGGCACGCTTGGGAACGCTTGTGCTTGCACACATCCATGCATTTCTTTAGGCACACTCACATACACTTGGGCGCATTTGGGCACGCTTGTGCACACTTTTGCACACTTAGGTGTACTCATGATACATGCAGGCACGCTTGGGCATGCTTGTGCACGCTGGTGCTTGCACATGCTCATGCATTCTTGAGTGCACTCACGTACATGCAGGCATGCCTGGGCACACTTGTGCTTGCACACACTCATGCGTGCTTAGGTGCACCCACATACGCGCAGGAACACTTGGGCATGCTTGCACACACTCAGGTACGCTTGTGCACGCTCATACGCTCACGTGTCCTTGGGTGCACCCACAATCACTTGAGTGCATTTGCGCACACTCAGGCACGCTTGTGCAGGCTCAGACATGGTTGGACACACTCGTGCATTCCTTGGTGCACTCACGCACACTCAGGCACACTTGGGCACGCTTGGGCACAGCTGCATACTCAGGCATGCTTGAACGCACTCATATGTGCTCAGGCACATTTGTGCACACTCATACAGGCTTGGGCATGCTTGCACACTCATGCACACTTGGGTGTGCTTGGACACACTCATGGGCACACTCTCATGCTCACGCATACCTGGGTGCGCTCACACGCACTTGGGCACGCTCGCACGTGCTCATGAACACTCAGGCAAGCTTCCACATGCTCACACATGCTTAGATGTGCTCACACACGTGCACACACACTTCAGCACGTTCGTGCATGCTCGTGCACGTTTGGATGTGCTTAGGCATGGTTGGGCACGCTTGTGCACACTTGGACATGCTCATGCTTGCACACACTCAGGCATGGTTGGGCACACTCACACACGCTCATGCGTGTTCAGGCACGCTTGCACATGCAAAGGCATGCTCATGCACACTTGGGCACACTCCAGCATGCTCAAGCACGCTTGTAGAAGCTTATGCATGCTTGTGCACTCCTGGACACACTCATGTGTACTTGGACATGCTCACACACGCTCGTGCACACTCACGCATGCTTGGAGGTGCTCGTGCATGCTTGGGTGTGCTTACGCATGCTCATCATGCTTGGGCACGCTTGCACATCCTTGGACACAGTCGTGCACACTCCTGCATGCTTAGGCATGCTTCTGCACGCTTGTACATGCTCATGTATGTTTGGGCATCCTTATGCCAGCACAGACACACTCATGCACACTTGGGCACACTCACACATGTGCAGGCACACTCAGACACGCTCGGGCATGCTTGCAGATATTTGCACACACCTGTGCGTGCTCATGCATGCTTACGCACACTTGGGCACCCTCACACATACACAGGCACGTCCACCCATGCTCACATGTGCTTGGGCACGCTCACGCACGCTTGGGCACGCTCAGGCACACCTGCACGCACACAGGCCTGCTTGCACGCTTGTGCTCGTTCCTATACGCTCCTATATTCCCCCCCCCCGCG
>NW_008824333.1:0-274 GCF_000699105.1 Pygoscelis adeliae
GCGGTGTCACCCAACGCTGCGGCGGGTGCAGGACAGCAGCAACCAGCCCTGCCTGGGGACAGCTGTCCCAAGCACTGGAGGTGCCACCCTGTCCCCGTCCCGCTCCGTGCCCACCTGGATGTCGGTGTCGGGGGTGACAACGTCCGTCAGACACTCAATGGGGCCCATCAGGAAGGGGCAGTGGTGGGAGAAGACCTGCAGAGAGAAGGTGGATGCTCATGGGGCTCCTGCTGACCACTCGGGCTGTGGGGCACGTGGGTGGGGGTCCCGTGGG
>NW_008824333.1:1564-2185 GCF_000699105.1 Pygoscelis adeliae
GTGGCCGAGCGTCCCCTCCCCGGCAGCACCCACAGCCCACCCTGGCCCCGCCACGTCCCACATCCCTGGTGCGGTCCCTACTTGGTGAAGCGTGTCTCCAGGTGGCTGCTGAGGTATTCGGCCGGCGTCACCGTGTGCTCGAAGACGGTGAAGTTGGGCACGTGGTTGAGGCTCAGGGACAGCTCGGCCAGCATCAGGTGCAGTTTGTCCATGCTGGGGTGGGGGGGACAGGCGCCGTTAGCCACACCGCGGCCCCATGGGGACAACATCCACGGTCACGCCGTGCCCCCACGTCACACCATGCCCACACCCGACGTCTGGTGGCCACCGCTTCCCGCCAGCCCCCTGCCCACCCTCGCCAGCCCCGGGTGGCTCTCACTTGGTGGTCAGGGTCCGGTCCTTCCTCTGGCTCTCGGCCCCCGGCTTGTCCCGCTCGGGCTCCCCCTTCTTGGCCGGCTGCTTCAGGGTCTTCTTGTTGCGGGCTTTGCTGATGGTGGAGGCGCAGTGCTTGGGCAGCAGCTGCCGGACACAGGCAGAGGGTTATCACGGGCCACGGCACCGAGGACAGCCCAACCGGGGCCTCCAGGACCAGAGGTCACCGTCCCCATGGTTGAACTGGGG
>NW_008824334.1:0-596 GCF_000699105.1 Pygoscelis adeliae
GCCACGTGCTCGAGCAACGGACGTGCCCCTGGCAGACGTGGCCCCCGCGCAGGCTTTGGGGTTAGGGGATGTTTTGGGACGCCCAGAGCAGCTTTCGCAGCACCCCTGTGCAGTTCCAGCTGCAAAGGCTGGAACCAAAAGCAGCCGTGGCTGCAGGATTTAAGGGAAAGAAAAGAGACAACGACGACATGATCCCGGCAGAGTTTGCTCCAGCACTTCATGCCTTTTTTTTTTTTTTGGTCATTTATTGAACATGAACATGCTTGGATACCCAAAATAACGGCAAATGCTGCTGCCAAAATGGCTCCTGCGGGCGACGATCCGATAACCTGTCCCACGAGGGCTGGTCTCTACGGAACAGCCCGCAGCCATGCTTCCTGGCATGTCCCATCTCAAGGCCAAGGGGACAAAAGGGGTGGCGTGATTCAATCTGGATTTGATTTCAATCAATCCCAGCACGCCTGGATATATATTCCCAGCAGCTGTTATCAAGGTGGAAAAGAATGGCCCAGCAGTACTGGTTTTGAGGGAAGAAGCCAGGCAGGTATTGTGGCCTCCAAACATGAGCATGGGCTCTGCTTGGACAGCCGATGCCC
>NW_008824334.1:1058-1563 GCF_000699105.1 Pygoscelis adeliae
GGGGCCCAGGGCACGGATAACACACAAGGAGAAGGCGGCGCGGTGGGATGCCCGGCGGCTCTCGCCAAGCCTGGCTATCAGCTCACTGACAGGTGGGGACAGAACGGTCACTTTAAGGTGCTCCAACAGTTTAATTATTAATTTTTCCCAATGAAAGCTACTGCCTCTCGGGGAGGCATGCCGCCTTGCCCCAAGCGCAGCCTGTGCCCTGCTACTGACGTGCCTTGGAAAGGGCTCTCTCTGTCTGTCCTTCCTTCCCCCTTTCCTTTTTCCTTTGCTTCTAGCACATGAAAAGGCTCCCTGGGGGTACCAGGTAGAAAATAATACTCTGCCAGGGCACTCGATGGGCCATTTGAAACCCTCGGCATTGTTTTCCCTGCTCCAGGCGGCGGCAGGGGATTAAAACTTCAGCCATTACGCGCATGTTTTGTGCTCCATTGTGCTCCGCTCAGCCGTCCCTCCGCATTAACATCTAAACAGGTCGCACTCCAGCCCAGAGCCCGGT
>NW_008824335.1:0-813 GCF_000699105.1 Pygoscelis adeliae
AGAGGCAGTGGGAGGCCAGGCACAGACAGGGCTTTTCTACCATCATTTATTCCCTGCCAAGAAGATAGCGAGTGACACATCCACTCCCCACAGCATCAGCTGCCACTACCCAGCAAGGGGCTGTGGAGCTGGAGCCCCACGCAGAGGCACTGCACAGCTCCTGGGGCTGGCACGGGATGGGGAGGGGGCCCACGCAGAGGGGACAGGACAGGGGGACGCTGGGGAAGGGTCACCTCCTGCAGCAGGGAGGAACAGATCCAGTACTCCCCCAGTCCTTCTCCAGCATCCTCCCAGCCCACTGGACCTCCAGACTCCTCTACTTCCAGCCTGAGAAGAAAGCAGGGAGCAGGTCCTCTAGCCAGGGCATGGGGATGCCACCCTTCCCATTGCTGCGTGGAGCCAGCTCTGCTGCCGCTCTGCTGCTCCCCCTGCCCCAGCACAGCCGCCAATTCTCACTTTCAGATTCACTCCTCCAGCCTTTTCTGGAAATCACAAAAAATAACAGAGACGGCAGCTCTTCCCACATGTGCCTCCACTTCGTCAGCAGCCGCTGCCCGTGGCTCGTTTGTGCCCTCACTCCAAGCTGTAGCCGGGCTCCTGGTGCCGGACTCCCTCCCTGCCCCGCAGCCCCCACACTGGCACCGTGGCTGAGCTGTGGGCGCAGCCCCTGACCCCCACCCATCACCATGCAGGGGAGCAGCGAAGCTGCCACAGTCCCCACAGCATGGGATCGGCCTTGGCCTCCCCCAGGGATTCTGGGTTGGGCAGCTGCTCCCCAGGTCTTGCCAGGGCTGGCTGGGGACCCAACCTGCC
>NW_008824336.1:0-1314 GCF_000699105.1 Pygoscelis adeliae
CGTCGCCGTCACCCAGCAGGTACCGCCATCCCGGGCGGGAGGGGGACGACACACACCGAACCCCCAAACCGCCCCCAAAATGGGACTATTTTGCCCAGTTTGAGCCTTTTTTTTTGCCCCATTTCCCTCTTGCGTTTGCCGCCGGCGAGCTGCGACGCCCGCCCGCCCTTTTTTTTTAAGCCCCAAAAGGGGGAAATTGGGGTTCGAGGAGAAAATCCGGCGTCTGAATCCGCTCCGGGTGCGGGAAGTGGCTAAAACCCTGCGTATTTTGGGGGGAAATTAGGACGGGTTTTGGTATCGTCCGCCTCTTCCCCTCAGGTCTTTACGCCCGCGCCAAGAAGTGCGGCAGACTGACGCCGGGCCGCCGCCTTCGTTAGGTGGTAATTATGCAAACGAGCTGGGTTTGGGCTGGCGCCGGGGTTGGGCCGGAGAAGTGGTACTGGGTTTAATTAAACTGGGTTCAATTCACCGGGTTCAGTTCATTGGGTTCAATTAAACTGGGTTCAAATCATCAGGTTCAGTTAAACCGGGTTTGGTTAAACCGGGTTCAATGAATCGGGTTCGATCAAAGTGAGTTCAATGAATCGGGTTCACTTAAACTGGGTTCAGTTAAACCGGGTCCAAGTCACTGGGTTCAGTTAAACCGGGTTCAGTTAAACCAGGTCCAAGTCACGGGGTTCAGTGAAACTGGGTTCAGTGAAACTGGGTTCAGTTAAACCGGGTCCAAGTCACTGGGTTCAGTTAAACTGGGTTCAGTTAAACTGGGTCCAAGTCACTGGGCTCAGTTAAACTGGGTTCACTGGGTTCATTAAACCGGGTTCAATTAAACCGGGTTCAGTGAACCAGGTTCAATTCACCAGGTTCAATTAAACCGGGTCCAGGTCATCAGGTTCGATTAAACTGGGTTCAGTTAAACCGGGTTCAGTGTAACCAGGTTCAATTCGTTGGGTTCGATTAAACGGGGTTCAAATCCCCGGCTTCAATTAAACCCGGTTCAATTCACTGGGCTCGATTAAACCGGGCTCGGTTCGACTGGGTTCGATTAAACCAGGTTCAGTTCATTGCATTCAGTTAAACCGGGTTCGATTAATCTGGGCTCGATTCACCGCCGCCATCCCGGGGCCATCCCAGGTTTGGGGACGGTGGCACCGTCGCCGTGCCGCCGTGGCGGTTTCGGCACATCCCCCGCTCAGTGCAACCCCATCTCATGGGGGTTTGGGGGGTTGGTGGTTTTGGGGGGGGTGTTTTTTGCCTCCATCCCGGCAACGTTTTCCAGCTCCCGGCACACCGGCATCCCCATGGATCTCCTTGCCG
>NW_008824337.1:0-610 GCF_000699105.1 Pygoscelis adeliae
GGACGGGATCCCGCAAAACCGAAAGCAGGTAGAGGCGCTTCCTGCAGGCAGAATTGAGGAGAGAGAAAGGGAGTTTTCCTCTGATCTCCCTCAAAAACCAATCAGGCCAGATCAGCCAGGCGTTGATTCTCCCTCCGTCCCTCCTACACCTTTCCCAAAGGCCCAATGGCCTTGTCCCTGTGGGAGATTGACTAGAGTCACATGAGCTGCACCAAGGGCAGGTAACTCAGGAGAGGGGAAGGGGAAGGGGGAAGGAAAAAAAAAAAAGAGAGAGAGAGGGAAAAAAAAAAAAAAACCCCAAGCCCAGGCTGGGCTTCTGCCATGATGTCAGAGGGAAAGAAACCCACAGCTTGCTAATTTCACCTCCCAATCAGCCCCGGGAAGAAGGAGATCACCGGGAACAGGTAGAGATGCAAGTTTTCTCCATTTTTTTTGTCTCAGACACCCTACCTCCTATATAGCTCTTTCTCTCCTCTTGATACTGTGACTCCTCGTTCGCTCCTTTCTCCTTTGATCACTTGGAGGTAGGGGGTGAGCCTTGTGGGATTTTTTTGTTCTTTTTTTTTGTTTGTTTGTGTGTCTGTCTTTTTTTTGTCTTTTTTTTTTTTTT
>NW_008824338.1:0-4650 GCF_000699105.1 Pygoscelis adeliae
TTTTACTGTGAGGGTGGTCAAGCAGTGGAATATATTGCCCTGAGAGGCTGTGGAGTCTGCATCCTTAGAGATACTGAAAATTCAGCTGCACAGTCCTGGGCAACCTGCTCTAGTGACCCTACTTGAGCAGGGATTTGGACTAGATAAGAGGTCCTTCCAGCCTCAATGATTCTTTAATTCTCTGAAGACGATGTTAAGAACTCCACATAGAAATTGCTAATTGGTGGTCTCACATTTTAACAGAATATGTTAAAACTTTTAGAATCCTTACCAGTATGTGTTTGTAAAGCATTACAGCAGAATAGCAAGAAGAAAATCAGTTCAAAGAATAAGAATTGAACTTAATGTTTATTCAAGCTCATCAGTTGAGAGAAACATACTTTAAACCTTTTTCATCTGAATCCTCAGGGTGAAAGTAAGTGCACGGAATCTCTTACATATAGTGAGATCAGTTTTTCCATTTGCTCTTTGGTTTCATAATGTCAAACTCAGTTTGGATTTTTTTGTCAGTGTAGATGATGATGAATAGACGGATAACTTTTATTAGCCTCCATAACATGTCTTTTGTTGCCTCTTGTAAAAGAACGCAGCAAACATCTCAGTCTTTCTGTTTAAGTTGTCAGTGTTGGAGACTCAAGGGCACAGTAACTAATTCTGACTCTGCAGTGTGGTTTCAATAGACATTCATTTTGAAGTTATTACAAAAGCAGTAATATGCTTTATATTCTTTAGTGTCCAAGACAATGTATAGTGGGTGTTTTTTGCATAAAACAGTAGCTTTGTCAAGACCAAAGTCAGCAGTAAATTGCATCTGGAGCTCCAATTTTCCCAGGCTCTATTCTACCTTTGAGAAATTCTGATTTCTTTTTTTTTCATTTTTATTCAGTGTCATAATCCTTTTTTTTTTTTCTCCTTCAGTGGGACAGAACTGGGATAGACAAATCATATAGGTCTCTCTCTCTCTCCCTCTCTTAGCAACTGAGGGAAGTGCATAAGTGGGGGGAACCAAACCTACAGTGTCTTCTGAGTATGGAGACGCTGGTATTCAGATGTGGGAACCGAACAAAAATGGATGTTTTTAGCTCTATCATGCAATTTGGGAAAGTTGTAAATTGATGTGAGCTATCTAAGAACAGAAGATACATAATTTGGGAGAATTCCTGTTTGCAGTAGATCAGTGTTGTCTCTCAGAGGTCCTTTTACTTTCTCTTGTTAGGCCTGCTTGGCTGACCAGGACCATATTCCTGCATTGCAAAGGTTTTAATGAAGGTCATGTGGCTAATAAATACAAGGAAACAACTGTGAAGAGTACTGCTTGCTTCTTCATGCGTAGTGCACTCTTTCTACAGATAAGGTATTTGCACAACTAGGATTCTGCACTTTAAAATTTGTACCAGAATACAGACATATTTTGAAAATTAGTGAGTGCCTGACTCAGACTGGACATGTAAATACCTTTGAAAATGAGTAGTCCATTAAATCTTTGTGATTTGGATTTTTAATTCAGTGAGAGTTCTGCCACGGATGTCAAGGAGACGGGATTTCATCTTCACCTATATTTTTCCTGTTCTGCTTTGCAAAACAACCTTCTATGACAGCTCTAGGAAAAAGGAAATTCATTAGAAAGCTAGGAGAATGCTTATATATTTTACAAAATATAGTATTGGGGTAAGCCAATAGTAATTTTTTCACTCAGACTCCCAATCTGTAAAACTTATTGTGTTTTGCTATTAAAATCAGCAAAGTCCCCACAGATTCTGAATGCTGTAAGCTGTGGAGGGGCAAGGTAGTATTACTAGGTAATCAACATACCATTTTTCAGATGCGTCTGTTACTTTGTAAGGATTATAGTTAGCTTTGCTATCAAGCTTCTTCAGGTTAGGGTTTATACTATGTCTTTTGTGTTGAAGTTAAATATGCAGGAGGATGTAACTCAGTATGAAGAGAGAAAATTACCTGAAAGTAAAAGCAAGCCACCTCTACCACTGAACATCGAAAACTACATTTCCACTTCCTTTGGAAGGAGAAAAGGATGACTGCCGAACAATACTAGAATGCACAGTGGTTTAGGGCAACTGACAGAAACGGGGACCGAAATATTTGTTTTCCAATTTTGTTTTCTTCTGGACTAATGGGCTTAGTGTCAAATTTTTTCAGTCTGCAAGCTCTGTTGTGTCTGGACAGCTATTTCTTCAAATTGGGCTTATTTTCTGGTTGTCTAAAGCTCTCCATCTACATTGTGGATAGAGTGCATTAAGTTATTTCCTGTGGTGCACAGCTGGAAGCTGTTCTGTGCTGCAACATTTTGTTTTGTTTTGTCCCAGTTTTTTCTCCCCACTGTGTTCCCACAGCCTAGCATAGCTCTGCGCTGCGGCAGACAAGTCTCTCTTTTTCCAGTGACACTTCTTAGAACGTCTGAAATTGACATATTCTCTTTTGTCTTTTTAGTACAAATTCAGTGGCAAACAGCTCTGCTTGACTGCATGAACATTTCAAAGTACTCTATAGACTAGGAAGATTGGCTTGAAAAGTTAGACGTATTTAGGCAGGCTGTTCTATTTGCTTCTTTGAAGAGACTAGGGATATTTTGAGAAGATTGAAGGAAATATACAGTGCCAAATATTGGTCTGTTTAGAAGAGAGAAGAGGAATATGCAGGTCTTAACAGAGCTTTCTTTGAAGGAGGAAAATATTTTCTCAGTTCTAATGCTTTAATAAGACACAAAGAAATCCCAGAGTGGGTAAACCAAAGTTTGTCTTCTATCTTGGAAGTATTTAAAAAATACTATTAAAAAACAGTAATGATGTTGTTTGTGTTAACACTTTGCTTATGTGTGCAGGAACTGCGATTATTTATATTAATTTTACCCTCAGTAAAATAGGGTGCTGATCTTATCACTGTGCAATCACAATCTAGACATTAAATAATACTAAATGCAAAATTTCGTGTGCCAACCATTATCTGTCAGGAAGAAAGGTTACAGAGCCTTCTTTCAGTATCTAATTGCAGTGGTCTTTCTCCTAAATTTCTTCTCTCTTTCCTGGTCTCCCCCACTCAGTTAGCCAGTTCCTTCCTTCATCTCCACGCAAAGATCTCTGCTGCTGTCTTCCGTCTCCTATCACTAATTGATGGTTCCTTGTTTCTCACTCAAGGTGGCTGCTGCTTCCTCTGTGCAGTAGCAGAAGCCTAACAGAGGTTATAATCTTGGTCTTGGTTCTTCCCCTGTGACTCCTGCTTCCATTGTAATGCTGGAGTGTCCTTCTATTGAGACGTATCCCACCAGTTGCTCTGTAGACGTAGGATGCTGATGTGATTGAAACAGTATTTGCAATGCTCTATGGGTTATGTGAAGGGAAGGAAAGGAAAGGAAAACATAACTGTCAGAATTGGTAAATGGTAGGAAGACTAATGTACAAGGTAATTATTTTGTTTACATTCATATCTATTTGCAGTACCCCTCCTTTGCTGTAGCTGCTCCTTGACATATTTTAAAAGCAGGTTACCCCAGTGACTATCCCCACTTCATAATGAACCTGTAATCACCATTCGGCAGCTGGATATAGTTAATATCTTTGATTTCCCGCTAGAATCCCTCCATCCTCTCTCAGCTAGGGAAATCAACTAGGTCTTGCAGTGTGCTCTGAAGGTCAATCAAATAGCGCTATTCGGGAGGAGAGTGAGAGTGAGAATGAGATTGAATTCAACAGCTGACAGGCTTTATGAAAATGTCTTGTACCTGCTCCTTATGTAGCTCATGTGCTTCTGCTGATCTCAACTATTGAAATAAAGCATGTGGAATCTGTCAGTTTGGCAGAGAAGTAGGTAATAGAGCATGACAAAATAGGGCAGGGTGCCAGGCATCAGATTGGTGGGTTTTATTCCACTGATACTCACTGGGTTTTATGAGCTGGAAGTTGGTGAGGAAATGTGAAAAGTACATAAAAAAACATGTGAAGCTGGGCTGTTATTTTCCTTTATGCAACGAGATTAGGAAAACATAGGAAAACGAATTAGGTAATTCTGCTTTGCAGAAATCTGCAAGGCAATCACCAATCTCAGAGAATGTTCTGAGGATCTGTAGAATAAGTCGCTGTTAATGAGACTCTGTGGATGCAAGGTAATGATGGGAAGTAGTATAGAGGACAATAGGTGGTGGAAAAAAATGAATATTGGCAAAAATATTATAGTTTCATTAGCAACGCCACACAAAACTAAGGTTACAGTTTCTATTTCATTTTGGGTGGACCTATTCCATTTTGGGTGGACCTTGATGTTGGGCTATATGTGTGTGCTACCAGCCTTAGTAAGAAACAGCTACAGGCAATATTGAGGAAAAATGTGAAAGAAGAGAAAGAGTACAGTGATGCCTCCCTGGATAAAACCCTGCAACAGCCAGTGATTTAGGGGTATTCTGAACTGACAATTGAACACCAAGCCCTTCATGTTTAACAGCCCCAGTTGAACCCTTGTTCTATGTATTACTCTAATTAGTTTTTCATAGAATCATAGAATCATAGAATCATTAAGGTTGGAAGAGACCTCCAAGATCATCGAGTCCAACCATCAACCCAACAACACCATGCCCACTAAACCATGTCCCTAAGCGCCTCATCTACCCGTCTTTTAAATACTTCCAGGGATGGTGACTCA
>NW_008824338.1:4696-15418 GCF_000699105.1 Pygoscelis adeliae
GCTTTTGGAATAAAAACATTTTATTATAGAATTTATTCATGTATTCTAGAACTTAATTTCTATCACACTGAAAAGCAGTTCCATTTATAAACAGACAAAAAATCCCAGTCAATGAAGAAAACTTCTGTATGATAAGTTGACTTAGCACCCCCACTTGGTGGTAGAAGGGTAACTAAACTTACCATGTTCACTTCCAGATGTTCACTTGCTAAACCCATTTATGATTTTATATACAGTTACGTCATTTTATACATTTCCCAATCAGTTCTTTTCCCGGTAGAAGACTCATAGCCTATTAATGTCTACATTCAGAAGTTGATCCACAGCTGTGATCTTGTCACACTTTATCTTTTTTAGTTTTACCATGTCCTTTTGGAGATGAGAAATAAGGAATATCATACAGTATTTGAGTTGTCATTACGGATGGATTTATGTGATAATGTAATAACACTTTGTTTCTATTCCTTGAGCTAATGTTTTCATTGAAATATCCGTAGTAACTCTTTCAAGGGTGATAATAGCTAGTGCAGAGCCTATCATATTTCCCCCCGTGTATTAATTTCCATTCCTTGATTTCATGTGCCATTTTATTGCCTAGACATACTATACTGTGAAATTTTTCTACCATTCTTTGTGGTCTGTCCTGATTTTGATTATCCTGAATAATTTATATCATCAATAAACTGTCACCTTACTTTTTATCCTCTTTTCTAAGTTACTTATGTAACTGTTGAGCAAAACAGGATTAAGCAAAGATTGCCATGGTTTTCCAGTATTAGTCCCCATTTTCCTTTTTTTGTTGTTGTTATCTCATGAGAAATCATTCCCTCATATGTCATGATAGCTTAGTTCCTTTAATGGCCTTTGCGGAATCTTGTCAAAATCTGTTTGTTAATCTAAATTTGTTGAACTCAGTGAATCACTCATACCTATACGCTTGCCAATGTCTACAAAGAACTTTAGTATTGTTAAGGGATGATTTGTGAGGCCTCTGTAAAAAAACATTGCTCCCAAGCATCCGCTATTTTTGTCTTTAAGATAGATATTCAGATCTGCTTTGATCCAGGAACCATTTAAAAAACTGATAATGTAGTTAGCACTTTGGTACCACACCCTACTTAGGTAGAACAATGGCAGTGTAAAACTTGAGTACATCGGAGTTTGTAGGCAAAAATCAGCTATTCCTAGCTGATTTGCTGCTTTTCATTTTTACCAGTTTTTTTCTAAAACTGTTTCTGTTCACAACGGACTTATCAGCACTAATTCTGTAGAAAGTTGAGCAGCTTTCTTGATTACCCTTGCATGGTACACCACCTTAAAGAATTTGATTAACTTCTGTGTTATTTTCCTTTCATAGTTTAATCACCTGTCAATACTAAACAAACTGTCTATCGGGCTTCCATGCTCTAAAAGCTCCATGGAATGTGTTCCATGCTTAAAAACCAAAGTGGAAAGCAGAAAGATGACCGTACCCATTTCATAGGTGAGAATCTGAGACTGTGTTTTTCTCTTCATGCAACAGAAGTCTGTTGAAAACCAGAAATTGAATCCAAACTGCTAAAACCACCGCCTAATTTTCTAGAAAAGCCAATCTTTTCTACCTATTTCCTCCACGCAATTGCTAGAATTTTGGTATTTTTTACAGGTAGAAATGAATGCTAATCTGTTTTTTGCCAGTGACACAAAGGAGGGAAAAGATTGATGTAACTGGCAGCTGAAGGGAGTAGAATTTCTCTGCTTGCACTTGAGCTACACAAGACAGAGATAATGTGTTTCTGACTCAGAGGTCTTTTATCCAGTGTTTGCACTGGAGCAAATGATTACTAAAGGTATTGGGCAATAAAGAAAGAAGAGCTGTCTGTAATTACAGCAGATCATGTTTTTGGAAGTATGCCCATAGAATTCAAGGTGGGATTGATAACTAAATAAACTTTATAATTTATCTAAGAGGTGCAAAACTAGTACACCAATTTTAAAATATTTCTTCTGTATGATTATCATCATGAAAAATAAGGCAAAAGTCTCTGAAAAAAAAAAAGAACTGTGGTGTCCTGAGCTCTCTTGCCTTTTTCCTGGGGATTTATGGTTGGATAGATGGGAATCCTAGAAAGGGTAAACAGTACTAGCATCATGAACATTCATATTTTTATTTCATATTCAAAGGGCCTAAATAAGGGATTCAAGACAACGCTTTCATCTTCTGTATTGCTAGAATCTCATGCCTATGTTGTGAAAGTATTATATATATTAATTGCTAGAAAGCAATATGAATAGTATTGCTTCCTCCATTCCATCAGGCTTGCAGATCAAATGTTCTTTAAAAGCAAAGCCTTATTTTGGGCTATACAAAGCAGTATCGTAGAATCATAGAATATATTGAGTTGGAAGGGACCCATAAGGGTCATTGAGTCCAACTCCCTGCTCCTCGCAATCAAAGGTTGTTCAAAAAAAGTTCAAATATGTAGTTGTTAATTGTAGTTTTTAACTTGTTAAAATGCCAGGGCTGGGGAATTAATGAATACCAAACACGAAGTGCTGGGTGCGGTGTAGGAGCACTTTGTGCATCTCTTGCTCTCTGCCTGTCCGATCCGCTCCTGTGAACCTGCAGGGAATGCAACGTGATGCACTTCTCTCTGCGGCACTGGATCTTGGCATGGCCTCTTCAGTGAAACACCCAATACTGGTTTCGGTGCCTGTGTTTGTACTGATTATGCGCAAGGCTGTGTGGTAGTTTTGCCCTAAGCTGCATTGTACATAAAAGAGGTCACCTGAGAGTGAAATTATGGTCTAATTGATGAGTTCCTTAAGTACTCTTCATTTACTCCTGTCTCTTACGTTTAAAATTTAAGTTAAAACTTAGAACAATGGTATGATTTGTGTATAGACATATAACGTAATATTTTTATAGCTGTGTGAATTTGGAGGTTTTTTGCCTGCTCTTTTTCAGCTGTTCCACTGTTTTTTGAAGGATTTATTCCCCTGATGCCATCTACTGCAATTCCTTGCATGTAGGATCATTCTGTCCTTTTTACGAGGTTCATTTTTGAGGAAATAAAATACTTAACTCCAAACCACATGCCAGACTCTGTTGAGACTAAATGATTACTGGCTTTTATGCTATTAACTTTGTACAGCCTAACAAGAGAATAATGAGGCTGTAAGTCACAGCTATTAATTCATCTACTCAGCTAATGCTTACACAGATTTTACCATGTGCCCCCATTGTAGAAGGCAGCAAATATCACTGAATGCATTGAATAAAAATACAAGAACAACTGTATAGACTTTCAAATGTGATGAAACAGGGCTGTAATCTATACAGAAGAAGCAAGCTAGACAATCAATAAAATCTCAACTATTGATTGACTATACAAATTGGACAGGTTAGTAACTACTGGGTTGCCTTGCTCAAGCAGTATGTTTAACATGTTTTTATGTTAAAACATGTTAAACGTTTAATGTTTAACATATTAAATGTTTAAATGTTAGAACGTTTAAAAACGCTCACATTTTTAAAGTGAGCGTGAGAGTCGCTGACTCACAGTGTCAGAGGACAGCTGTACCATGACCACCCAAGCTTGGTAATTAAATGGCATACACATTAATTTCAGAGACAAGCAGGAAACTGGAGTTGAAGAACTGAAAGGAGTCAGTTGAATAGTGTTGTCCATCTGCAGAGGAGGAAAATGAAAGTCATTATAAAGGGAGCTTTATCAGTGTACAATAATTGCAGATTCAGTTTTGATTAAAGCCTTATTTTAAGTTTATAATAATACAATAGGGTTAGAAGCTGAATGAATTGCAGAAGGGTGGGTTTGGGGCCAGTGGAAATTGTCATCAAATAAATCTGAAGATGATCCCAATCCATACCTCAGATTTTTTTGTTGTTGTTTTCATTTAACCTGCAGCCATGGCAAATTACGCTTTTGAGGACGCAAAACTGATTGATTTAATGTGAGGAGCTAATGTATACATTCAACATATCAGACCACTTTGTCTCCATGGATCCATTTTATCACGGCTCAAAGGTTTTGATCAGTATTTAGTGGGAAGGAGAGTAACCCACCTTAATGATTGTTCTTCATATAGTTTATAATCTTTATAGCTTACTGCTACGTGGAGCTCGGTTCAACAGAGCACTCAGACATTTGCTTAAGTGCTGTGCTGAATGAGAATTATAATACATCACTCAGCGTGTGCACCTGAAAAAAATAACAGTACTGTCGTAAAAGATATAATGTTGTATATATTATCCTCTTCTTGAGGAAAGGGAAACCACACATGACAGATGCTATTCATGTTGCTGCATGAATTACTTAGCTACTCCGATGACAAGGGTGACTAGGAGGCCCTAAGCAGAATAGTAATACAGTGTAATACAAGTGATGCAGTCTGTGAAGGAAAAGCTTTCCCATGGAGATGTAAGCAGAAAAGAATAATAATAAAGAGTTTTCATAGGTAATTTGCATACAAGGTTTCAAAGTCCAATTGGATAGGAACACAAGGTTTGATTATGAAACAAATCATTTTATGATGTTTTGTATGTTTCCATACTTTACTTTCTCCTCTGGCGTCCTGCTGTTGTTCAAGATATAACCAGAGGGTACCAATTTGAATTTTAGAAGGAAACCATCAGTATAATGGCTTTATTCTGATGTCTAAAGTCTGGATTCAAAACCAAAGCTGTTGGTGCTTTTCTGTGCTTCATTACTTCTGTAGTTGTTGAAAATGAAGCCTTTTGCTTTAATGTCATAGAAGGTGTTATGTTCATTTATGATTGCGCTGCTAAATTCACCTTTGTTGCTTTTGTTTATGATTTTATTTCATTTTGTTTGCAGGGTTGTTTCCTGCAGTGCTGAACCTGGCTACTAATGCTCTCATCACAACCAACGCTACCTGTGGAGAAAAGGGTCGGGAAATGTACTGCAAACTTGTTGAACATGTACCTGGACAGCCTGCAAGGAACCCTCAGTGCCGTATTTGTGATCAAAGGAGCAGGGTTCCACATCGTACGTGTGCCATTTTCATTTTGTTCCTTTAAAAAGATTTTTTTTCCAAAGGTTGTAGATACTCAGCAAACAAAACTGTAGGTCACGGGCTCGATTACTATGAAATGTCTGTCTCTTTCTTTTCAAATTAGGTTACTCATCTCTTCCATTGGTATTTCAAAATCTGCATGTTATGTATAGTCCTCAAACTGAACTTTCTAATTCAGATTCTTAAAGTGGAGCACCTAAATTCAGATTTAGAAAAATTAAGTATCTGCAGCTGTTGTTGAATTCTCTTGATATATACTGACCATGAATGAAAACCAGATGACTTTTACCTGCATACCTACATGTGGAATTTGAACATTTTGGCCAATCTAAGCAACATCTGAAATTTCAGTTTAGGGCCAACTCCAGTTTTATTTTATTGCGTTCTGGGATATTTTTCCTCTTCGTTTGATGTTAATTCCATTTCACTGAGCCAGCAAAAAGAAGATAAGATAATGGAGCACTGCTTGGTTTAATTGCTTATTTTTTCATATTGAGATTGATCTTTGCTAACATTGCTTTTTTTAAGACTACCCGGAAGCAAAACCAGTTTTCAAGTATAAATTTGTTATCGTCTGCTTCAGAGATGCATGTTTCTAATAGTTGGGAAGATTAGAACTAAGAAAATTTCTTAGTCAAGTCATACAAGTTTAATTTCATGTGACCTTGCAGTAAAAGACATGAATTGCATTAACGTTGTTAGATTTTTGTGGGTATATTGGCACTGTAGATGGTAGAGGGTGTAGAGACACTTAAGCTTTTAATGGAATATATAAAATTCCATTTTATGAATGGAAGCACTCCATTTATGAAGCACAGCCACAGAAGCATGGAGACAATTTCTCTTTTTTTTCCAGTTGTTTCCCTCTAAAACCTAGTTCAGATACATTTACACCTCATGGCAAAGCACATTTAAGCATCCACTTAAAACTACAGGAAAAAAAATAATGAAAAGAGAACATTTAATCTATCTGCTAGTTCTAGACAGGGTGAGCTATCTATGTCTGTAGCTTTCCAGACAGGAGCTTGTTTAGCTTCTCCTTAGAAACTGCCGTCCAGGGCCACCCTTCCTAGAGTTATTTTACTCATAGCTAATCTGCATCTTTCTTGCAGAAATTCATGTTACGTTTTTCCTAACTTCAGTCAACACAAGGAATGGATTATTCTCTTTTTCTTTACAAAAGTCTTTTACTTAGTTGAGGGTTGATGGTATTGCTGCTCTGTCTAGTTTCTACACTAAGCTATCTCTTTTCTTTCATTCTCCTCATAGGTCATGTTTTCTAGAACTCTAACTGTGCAAATTGCAGTTCTCTGAATGCTCTCTAGAGGTTTTCATCTTTATTAAAATTCACCTGAGCTCTTACCAGCACTGCATAGAGATGCAGTTTTGCTTAAGAATGAACAGAATATGTTACCGTTTACATGTTTTACTTAGATATTTCCCATTTTTAATGGTGTGACACCACTGAGAGATATAAAGCTAGTTGTCCATTACAATCCCCAGATGCTTTCCTGCTAAATGGCTACCTATCCCTTTGCTCCCCATCTTGTATTTGCAAAGCTAATTATAATTGCCCCAGTATAGACTACTTCATTTGTCTGAACACAGTTGCAACTATTTTTTTTTCTCCAAGATAGTTTCCACGTTTTGACGTCTTTTTTTAATTGTAGTAAATGCCGCCTTCTGAAGAAAAGTCACATGATTTTGTAGCAATATAAGCATTCAAATGCTATGTTACATTGTAGTAGTGTGTCTCACTCAGAGAACATTCCAGGGGCTTTTGGAACCATTCTGACTGGCAAACACTGTGTAATAGATTCCCTTCTTTATAGATGGGTATTTAGAGACGCATGCACATCATACAAGTTTTTTTCTATATCAGGTTTGTTTAATTCAGAAACCAAACCTAAAACAGAGCTGGATTGCTTTGTTCATACATCCTGCTTATGATATCAGATAGTGTACACTAATGTATGTGTATATACACAGACATACATATGTATATATATATAAACCCCATCTGAATGATTTATATTTGTGTTTCCCCTCAGTCCTACCCTCTTAAAAACTTGAATCTGCCCAGCTTCATAATATCTGGTCTTTTGTTGCCAACCACATCTCATTTTAAGGTTTTTAAATGTTCATTTGGCAGAAGGAAGTGCCTTATTTAAACAGAGATGGCTCATTAATAGGAGAATCATGTAATGTAACCAGACTTTAAATGATCCCCCTGGAATGTGCGAGTCTGGAGTGCCTCCCCTTAATTACTGTAGTAGGAAATGAACACAAATTCCCTGGTTAATCACATGTGAGCCCAAATTAAAGAGCACAGTTTGATGGGCTCACTCCATAAGTTCTCCCCCTTGCCATCCATCAGGGAGATTGGTCCTTGAACTGCATTTGCAATCCAGTCCTTTTTGCAAATATTATATTATTTTCCCTTCCCTTTTAAATAGGCAAAACATGCCAGCAATTAATCAGTGTTTTCAAATTAATTATGATTAAACTTTCATAATGGTGATTACAGTTAATTGTTGATTCCTCTCCCAACCCTCCTTCTCATGATTTACCTTTATATCAATTTCACCTGAAGAGACTTACATCAAAATTTCAAATTAGACAGCTTCTGTCACAATCACCAAGGAGCTCTGAGTTTGATTTACAGAAAATTTTTTCTAGCACTCATTTAAAGCCAACGTTTGTGAAAATGATCAGAGCTGTGGGAACTGACAACATGTAAAGTATGGGTTTGTTTTGCTTTTCTCTTCAATATAAAGATAGTTACTAATAACATCACTTGTAGCACCAGTATTCTAACTTGCAAATGTTGGTGCCCACTAACGCCACTGAATAATCTGATATTTAAATGAAATTTTTGGCATTTTCAATTTTCAGGGCTTGTGCCTTCCCTCACTCCCACAAAGCACTTTAATTGTATCTTTAAATATGTTCATACATTCTGGCTTTCCTTAATGAGCTAGGACTCCTGTCCGCCACAGGTGGTTGATGTAGCAAAAAACCAGAGACACAAAGACTATCAATCTGGCTGGTTGATTTAAGTAATAATTACAATAACAAGTAAATTAATCAGTTCATGAATTAATTATTTGCAATTCTAGGACTAGCTAGTAATGAAGCATATTCCAGTTTTATATCAAGAAAACCTGTCTGTTTAGAAAGCCATCCTTACTGAGAGGGGTAGGATTTCTCCTATCTTGTTATGTTCTTGCAGACAGAACTTGCATAGAAGAAACCTACTGTATTTGAATTTCCTTTGGGTTACTTTATCCATAATGTACAGGCTTGTTCTAGGCAATTAGGGACTTCAAAATATTGATCCTTCTACCTTTTAAAATTGAGGTTATGTTATTCTCCATTTTGTACAGGAGAGAAACACGAATTGACCACAAAAAGTAACCTGGAAATGTTGAGTGCGATTTTTCTCAGTCTAAATAACATTAAAATACTGTGTAAGCAAACTTCAATACTTGAGAAGATTTGAAATCTAGGAAGAATTCAGTTCTGGAGATAAATTCTTATCCCTATTATTTGGGATTCATTTGGGACACTGCAGCAGAGTAAATGTAGACATGAAAAGTAATGCATCTTAGACTTTGATATGGATTATAACCAAGCAAACCTTCTTTATATGCATGTGAGTCAGACAATTTTCCAGTTGAGAAATATATTCTGTAATGATTTCTGAATCATTTTCTCTGTAATGATTTCTGAATTATTTCCTGAATTATTTCCATGTGTGCTTAGAAATGCAAGTACCTGTATTACTTTAATCTCCGTTTTCCTTGCACACCATATCTCAGGTTCCTGATTTGTTGTTTCTGTTGCAACATTTAATGACTTTACAGTACTTGAAACTTTGGAAGACTGCAGAAAGTGTTCACTTGATTTAGATGCCTACATTTTCTGTGGAATCGGGAGACCCTCCTAGTGCATTTAGGTGTTCTGAATCACCTTCTTGTGATTCTAACCAAAATTAAACAACTAACATTAGATGAGTATTCCAGTAATAATAAGCATGACTGTGCCCCAAGAGTAAAAGAAGAATTAATTTCCTGTTTTTTATTTTAAAGTGCTGCCTTATTAGTTCTGTAATTGTATTTAAATCTAGATTTTAGATCTAAAAACATTTAAATCTCCTAATAATTTTGAAATATATTTGTGTATTTCTGCTCTTCTAACAGAACGACATCCGATAACAAATGCAATTGATGGCAAGAACACTTGGTGGCAAAGCCCTAGTATCCAGAATGGAATTGAATATCATTATGTGACTATTACATTGGACCTCCAACAGGTAGACTTCTGTTTGTTTGTTTGTTTCTGAAAAGGCTTTATTTCTTGCACAACAGATCACCTGGATTATTTTCCTCTTTGCTCTACGTTGCTTTTATATTATGGAGACACACTCAGCTTCTCCTATAACTTTCTGTTGTTTATATGGATAATTCTGACTGACCTATTCATTGTAACGTAATGTACCAAATTAAAAATAATTATTTCGTAAATAATTTTATGTAGTCATATCTAAAATTAAATATAACATTTTCAGTATTTGTTTCATGATAACTTCTGGTTTGGCTCTTTAAGGACAACTAAAAGATAGTTTCAGGGAAAAATTAATGTGAATAAAAGTTTATGTTCAGAATACTGTTATTTCTTGTTTCAGTAACATAGTACTATACACTTAAATACACAAAAAACACTAAAAATACTTAAATACACTAAAAATAGTTCAGCTGTGCTAGGGATACATGTGCATGTGATGGATTATTTTGAGGGACAGCCTGGATAAAAGGAGGAGTCTGGCTAACGAGGTCCCTAAATAAATTGCCTCTTATTAGTGGAATCTTGCTTGACAGATGTTGCTATACAGAATGCAGTTATTTGATGCTTACGAAAATGCTACATAAATGCCAAGTATTTATGCAAGAGGATTTGAGGGTAGGTGGAAAATAATTTTATTTGTATTATGCCAAGATAAATACAGAACAATTATCTGGTACCAAATTTATTCATCATGTCATTAAACTTGACCGTTTTGGTATTCAATTAAGTAGGTAACAAATGAATTTCCCCCTCCCCCGCTTAAAATCTTCTCTGGTCTGTGGCTGCCCATATTTGTCTGCAACTTGAATCAGACCACAAAACATAGAATCATAGAATCATTTAGATTGGAAAAGACCCTTAAGATCATCGAGTCCAACTGTAAACCTAACACTGCCAAGTCCACCACTAAACCACGTCCCTAAGCACCACATCTACACGTCTTTTAAATACCTCCAGGGATGGTGACTCAACCACTTCCCTGGGCAGCCTGTTCCAATGCTTGACAACCCTTTCGGTGAAGAAATTTTTCCTAATATTCAGTCTAAACCTCCCCTGGCACAACATGAGGCCATTTCCTCTTGTCCTATTGCTTGTTACTTGGGAGAAGAGACCGACCGACACCCACCTCGCTACAACCTCCTTTCAGGTAGTTGTAGAGAGTGATGAGGTCTCCCCTCAGCCTCCTGTTCTCCAGGCTAAACAGTCCCAGTTCCCTCAGCCACTCCTCGTAAGCCTTGTTCTCCAGACCCTTCACCAGCTTCGTTGCCCTTCTCTGGACACGCTCCAGCACCTCAACGTCCTTCTTGTAGTGAGGGGCCCAAAACTGAACACAGTATT
>NW_008824338.1:15435-32071 GCF_000699105.1 Pygoscelis adeliae
TCCAGTGCCACGCTCCCCTCCCCGCCCCCGCTGTCCCCCCTATTTCTGATGCAGGCCAGGATGCCGTTGGCCTTCGTGGCCGCCTGGGCACACTGCCGGCTCATGTTCAGCCGGCTGTCAACCAGCACCCCCAGGTCCTTTTCTGCTGGGCAGCTTTCCAGCCACTCTTCCCCAAGCCTGTAGCGCTGCATGGGGTTGTTGTGGCCAAAGTGCAGGACCCAGCACTTGGCCTTGTTGAATCTCATACAATTGGCCTCAGCCCATCGATCCAGCCTGTCCAGGTCCCTCTGCAGAGCCTTCCTACCCTCGAGCAGATCAACACTCCCACCAAACTTGGTGTCGTCTGCAAACTTAGTGAGGGTGCACTCGATCCCCTCGTCCAGATCATTGATAGAGATATTAAACAGAACTGGCCCCAAAACTGAGCCCTGGGGAAATACCACTTGTGACCGGCCGCCAACTGAATTGAACTCCATTCACCACAACTCTTTGGGCCCGACCGTCCAGCGAGATTTTTACTCAGCGAAGAGTACGCCCATCCAAGCCATGATCAGCAAGTTTCTCCAGGAGAACGCTGTGGGAAATGGTGTCATAATGTTTTCCAGGTGTTAAGAAGAAAGGGAAGGCCCTCTCTCTGGCTCACTGGAGAGAGACTCTCTTTCCTGTGATCTCTTCACTGAGATCAGTTTTCTATTTCAGTGTATTATTATTTTTTTACCGCTTTCACTTGGAACCTGCCTGTCCTTATCTCCCTTCTTTCTCATTTAGCCATACTTAAGGAGGTCAATAGCTAATTATGAACTGAAGGCTTATGAAGAGGCTTGAATAAAGCATAGTTTGTTAGAAAATAAAATTAAATGAAAGGCAGGGCATTGAGACACATGGGTGCATCCATATATACTATTTTGTTGTAAGAGATCAAACTTAGTCTTAACTTAGTCCAGAACTCAGAACTTCAGTAAGTTTTAACGAAGAGTAATGCTTGGATTTCTAGTTTTTTGTCCTTTATTTCTTGTAAAAAAACTGTCATCGAAATGATCTGATGGTAAAAATTCTTGTAAGTACCTTGTATCTGTGACACTGAAGTACTTGGAAAGCAGTAGTCTTTATACCTGGAAGAGCCTTTGAATCCTGGAAGAATTATTAGCATTCTGGCTCTGAAGCCCTCAGTGTTACTGTCAGAAACAATCCTACATCTCTGTCTTTAGCCTCATATATGCAAAAGTATTCAATGTGCATTTCTCTTTCAATCAACAGAGCTAAACCTTTTTATGGAAGTTTGAGTTTAAGCTCCTGTGCATTAAAAAGTTTTGGGTTTTTTTATATGTCTTTTAAACTTTCAGAGTTATTAACTGGTTTGCCTTTACAGCAAGGGATTGTGCCTCTTGTTGGCTATGATCTGTTAATACGTGAGTAGCTCTCAGGCATTAGAACTAAATTACCATCCTCGTTTTTCATCACCCTAATGGTTTTACTTGGGTCAGGTCTGCTAAACTAGGGCTTTATCACTTCTGTTTTTTCCCATTATGACAGTATCTAGATTGTCATGAGAAATAAGCAAATTTGTGCACTTCCAAAAGTTCTGGGGTTTCTAATATACTAAAAGCTAGCAACTACAGGGTCATTGACTATATCAACAAAGAAGTATGGGTTGTTCTAATGTATTTAAAAGGCTTTTTTCTGTGCCAGTTGACAGGGGTCTGAGAATACTGCATTGTGTGTTGTGTGGGTTTGTTGGTTTTTTTTTAAATGAGACAAGGCTTAAATATGGGCCTGTTTTTTCCCCCAGGTCTCTTGCTTATTGTTCAAAGAAAGCTTGGCGGTCCTTTTGCAGTACTAAAGCTGATGCCTTCTCTTAAGCCCATTCATTTGTATTGGCTGGAATAGGAGCAGTATATCAGAGAGTTGGGATAAGACCCTAGGTCATTAATGCTGTCTGGCACACTCTTTATGGTCCGAGTAACGCATGTAGTTAGGAATGCATGCTATGTTTACTCACCATGTTACATGAACAGGACAACAGTTTTGATCCCCAAAATGTAGTAAAAAGTATGTTGCAATTTGTGTAGCTTTTAGACTGCTCAGTAATAAATTAGTTGTTTGGATCTTGAGGAGTATTAGGAGGTTTTGTTTGCTTCTTTGGGTATTTTGTAGACACAACATTGTAGACTTTATTAAAGTAGTCAGTAAAATATGAAATTTCTCTTCCAGCTAGTGTCATGTGTAGTCATCACTATGAATGATGAAGGTCGCCAGATATCTTTGAGACCTCACTTAAAAGAAATACCATTCTTTACCTTTGGCTTATAGGAGATTCAGTAATTGCTATGTTTGTGTTGATAAATCCTTGCTTTAAGTATAAAAATGCTTAACTTCTTTTTGTGAGATAGAAATAACAAATGACAAATCTACAAGTAATGGACTGAAAATTACAGGAACACATTAGTTTGTATGTTATTACTGGTAATTATGACAGTACATGGAGTGCTTTTAGCAATCCTAATTTCATGAAAAAATCAGGAAAATAATTACAATTTCTTCATTTATATAGTGCTTGGCCTTTTGGGGCAGCTACATATTTTTTTTACTTTATTGTGCAGTGTAGCCATATAAAAATGGTGTATACTAGTTAGCAATAACTAATAAACTGAAAAAGCAAAATATATTTAACTTTAGAAGGAGCCGAAATATTATCAGTCAGGTTGGGAAAAATGGAGTATTTTTCTTTCTTTTCTCCCAACAGTTGAGGTTTACCGTAATACTTATAAAGAGCTTTTACCTATAATGGAGGCTAGGTTTCTAATTCATTAAAGTACATTTGAAATTTGTGCCCCATCTATTATAAAAATATGAGTTGAAAACTGGAACTATTTGGTTCTGAGCATCTTTGCAAATTTGTTCTTAACCCTTCACTTTTCTAGACTCTTTAGCCATTTTGACAATCCCCATCTTATCTATTTCACAAGAATATTATGGAACACCATTTGTAGCTGTACATGTGAAATTATTTTTTACAGTGCTTTTCATCCAGCAAGTGCATAGGAGGTCAAAATATTAATGTGGATTTATTTGGGAGTTGCTCACACAAATTTAAATGGAGGTTAAAATGAGAAGTTGAGCTACCCTGGTTACTGAAAGTGAAACTGCAAATCTGAGTTCGGCAGGGTAGGTTCATCGGTGTGCTAGGTTGTTGTATCTATGAAGCACTCGCAAATTATCAAGAGAAGCTGTCTGCTGTTCCGCATCTCTTAGTCCTGCTGGTTGTGTAGGGTCTGTGGGTTTCGCCTTGAGAGTGGTGGGCAGTTCAAGTGCAACAAAAGTAATTCAGGTCCGGTGAGTGCGATGTTTAGCAGGACAGAAAATAAGCCTTCACTTCAAGAAGTACAGAGAAGGGAGTTGGTAAAACAGAAATGCTTAGACTTCCAGGGAGAACATATTCCCTGTACTCATGCTATCCCAAATCCTCAGTTGGTTTAATTTCACAGTGATGGGGAAGATTAGTAGAGTATTGGCGAATACACAGGAAAACCAGTTGGCAGTTTGAGGTGCGGTGGTCAGCCCATCTGTTTCTGATTTCTACACACATCAGGACACTTTTATTAACAAGTTCCCTCCTGTTGTGGGGAACAAGGACGTTGGCAATACCCTTGATATTGCTAAAATACTTGTGCCAGGAGCATATTTATGTGGGGTTTGATTTTTTTACTGTACACTTTATATTTTTTAAATGGTGCTGGAATATTTTATGTGACTTGTAGATGTGTGGAACTCGGGCGGACCCAGAGTTAGCATGCTGTCAGAAAATTCTGGATTTAATAAGTATATCATCTTAATTGCCTGAGATTGTGGAGGATCTGTTCAGTGTCCAGGTAATCCTTTCCAGGCATATATTTCTGAAGGAAAAGAAAGTAGTTGACACTCCTCAGAACCTCGTAAGATCTCATAAGGTGCACCTCATAAGGTGCAAGAATAACTGATTAAGCTATGTAGTTGATTTCTCTATAAAGCAATTGCAGTTCATCAGTTTTAAGTTCCTCAAGCTCTGATAGTGTCCAACTCTTTCACCTTGCCTTTTCATCCTGCCCCCTGCCCTCCTGTAGGAAGGGAGGAAGGAGTCTAAAAAACTGTGGTCTGACTCCATGTAGAAATCGCTGCAGTCCCACTTCTCCTGAAGTGTATTTCAGTACTTTTTAGAATGTAAGTTTTTGGACTTTACTATTTGAATAGCACATATTATACTTTGGGAAGTGGCATTTCTGAATGTACAGAGAACTGAATAACTGGAAGTAGGAGAAGAATGCTTGACTTGCTCAGAAGCATTTTGAAAAGCATTTACGAAAAGCAGACGGCAATATTCTGCTAATGCTAAATTCATTTTGTAATTCTGTATTGTCCAAACATAATTTGAATGGACGATTTTGATCTGGTTTTGAATGATTTCTTTGTTATTTGATTCACTTTAATACCCATGAGCAGAAATACACACATACATGTGCACGTGTGCACTGTCACAAACATATCACGTATCTTTAATAAGGATAATGCTAGGAAGAGGAAAACAATTGCAAAACTGAGTGATTGCTTTTGCTTTCTCTACATAAGACTGTACAACTAAGTGGCTCTGTGGCAAAAGACAGACATGAGAGAACTAAGAAACTGTGACAAGATGAATGGGAGAGATTCAGGCTGGGACAGGAAAATGACAGGACAGGACTCAGGCTAGTGTTATAAAATCTCACTGTGGTAGTCTGTGGGAAGAGCTTAAAAGGGAGGGGAAAAAACACCCTCCTATCAATGATGGGAAACAGAATCTGTATGTGCACAGTTGCCACCAAATTGAAAAAAAGATCATTAGGGAGGAAGAGTCCCATGGAAAACACATCTTCACTCTTTGCTATTATAGGTAGGACAGCTACAAACATCAGAAATAGCATATAATAAATTTCTGAAAGTAATATTTCACAGCTGAGTTACGGATACCACATGCACAATATGGACTGTGATTCATTATTTTGTTACTGTGCTTTATAATTCTTGATTTTTTAAAAATTATTATTTTTATTTTAAAGCTTGAATTTTGGGTTGCACAATGTGTTTATGCATCTGCTGCTATGCTGAGGGCTACTATACATAATGTGAAATGTGACCTATAATTTGAACATTTGGGTAAAATTTGAAAGCAACTGAGGAAAAAATCTGAATATTGATACTTCAATTTTGCCTGCATTAGCAAAGAGCGTGTCACAGTGGGGGAGAGGGGGGACAGACTTGGGAGAGAACTTCTGTTTATTTGGTGCTGAGAACCTAGCTCACTTGTCAGGAAATTTACTTCAGACTAGCTCTATTCTGGACCATGGGCTGAACGTCCATTAGCAGCTAAAATGAATCAGGTATGTCTAAGCATGTTCTCCTGGCTGTGGAGAGTTCAGTTCTTAGCTGAAGGGAATCCAGTTTGTGAGCTCCATGGTCTACTCATGATGTGAACCAAAGCATGCTAAATTGGGACAGTTGGGAGATTCGCCTCAAAAGCATGCTGCTTATCTGAGCTAAAAAGCTAATGTGGATGTAACCTTATAAGCTTTGTGTCTGAACAGAGTCCAGATTTTATGTTAAGCCTATCAGATGCTACACACACCAAAATGGTGGTATTCCCCTATGTCTTAATGCAATATTGCTGACCTTTGTTGGGGGAGAAGGAAAGTATGAGAGAGGAGAAACCTCCTGCGAAGAGACCTTGCTTGTGAGACCTTGCTTGTCATTTGCTCCTTTGCTTTACCAGTATGACTGTGCTGTGTTGATAGCTGTTTGAAGGAAACATCATTTTCAGCTGTCAGTTCCCTTGATGCACAACATTAGCCAGATCCCTCGGGGGAGCACAACTCTTTTTCTGAAAGAATTCATCACTGTTACACAGCAGCAGAGTTTGCATGTTTGTTAGCCAAGGATGACTTGAGGCAAGCGTGGCAAGTACCGTCTTGCAGAACTGTGTTGAAGGTGTTGCCCAGATGTGTGGCCAGACTGAGGCAGGCTACCTGTTTGTAATATGTTTAATTTAAAGAATGGCTGTTTTTAATGAAAGATTATATGAGCAATTAAATTCTTATTTCCATCACCTCTTCTCTGCCCACTTTTGGCCTTCTTCCCTCTTCCCTTCCCTTCCCTCCTTCTAGTGTTTGACTGAGGAGGTTACAAGAAGATTGCTATAGGAAGGACTGGCTTGGAGTACTTTCATAATCTCAGAAGTAAAGCTGCCCTTTCTGACTAGCCATTTCTTTGTGTTTCTAGTAAATGAGATTGCCTGTGTTTCACCATCCCTTCCAAAGCCAGTCTGAAAACACGTATTGTAGGAACTGTGTCATATCGCAAATTAAGCCGCAGAGACCATGAATCTACTCAGTCTGCATCCCTGTCCAATTTATTCTTAAAGAAGAAATAACCAGGTTTTTGAGTCTTGACCATTTAGTAGTTGTTCAATGATTTTTGGATGCTGGAACCATCTCCCTGTTGTCTGGTTTCAAAAAACTAGTGGAACCTGTTGTGTGGGTCTTTGTCTATACAGTTGAACCCCACAATTAGATCCAGTTAAACTAATCCTTTAGGGATTGACTGAAGTCAGTCTTACAGCCACAGTGAAATATAAGGAAAATTGGATGATAAGATATTTCACAACAACGTTGCTTCTTTTAATACACATTTATAGTTTTTTATTTTAACTAACAACAGTTCACCAAACAGTGGCTAAGGAATCAGAATGTGTTGAGCAACACAGCCATATTAAATAGCTTTTATGCATTATCTGCACAATAGTACAGGAATATGTGTTATCACTAGGAGATACTTGGTTTTCACATTATATTTTCTCTGCTCTGGAATATCAAATACATTTTCCAGTGGAAAAAAAAATACTGCAGCTAGCTTTCTATTGAATAACTTCTGATATCAAATATCAGAATAGCTGAAGGAATAAAGAGAAGGTTAACGACACTGTCTAGTCCTGGGATACAAGAACCAGATTAGTAAAATTGTCAGTTGGTCTTCATATGTTAAATTTGTATATATATTTGCTTAGGTTTTCAGTTAATATTTTCTTTTACTAACAATTATGTGCTTCAAATGTCTGAGACGCTTTCAAAACAGTTTCTGTAAAGGTAAAGCTTAAAGCTTCTCTTCATCCCCAAACCAGAAAGTAAATTAACAGAAATTAAAATTAATCCAAACTGAGACTTTTCACCAACAAATGCCACTCTGTTTTGTCCATCTTCAAAAATGTTTGTCTAAAGAGAGAAATGTGAACAGAAGCAAAGTCTGTTCAAACTGTAATGCTGCAGTTCCATGATTGCTGTTCCCCACCATCGCATCTCCCTCCCCGAACTGGCTAAAGGGAGACATTCCTGTCTCCCTTGTTTTGGCACTAGCACTTGTGCTGCCACGCAGCGAACCAGATCAGCACCTTGATACTGAAAACTACGTCTTGTCTTGTTTTTTGGGGGTTAAGTTTCTGCCAGATCAATTTTCTAGTTTGGCTTGCTGTGTGAGGTTTTAATGCCAGCGTGGGGGAGGGGGCAGGAACATATTTCCGGAGGTGGTGGGGAAAACAATTCTACCCCTCTCTGGAGCAGCTGGCACTCTTCATTGGCTTCAACTGATTGTAAAACTTTAAAGTATAAAATACTGATCTGTGAGCTACAGTTCATGCCTGCAACATAGAGGTGTCATCCTGAATATTTGTTTTTAGTACTTCTTGCACATGAATCATTCTGTGTTGAAGTAGTGTAAACATTTGAGAATTCAAAGCATTAATTGTCTCTCTCAAAAAAAAACCTCCTAAGTCCGGTTCTCTGGCTCAGTTATACCTAAGTGGTAACGAACTATTAAAGTGAAACTAAAACCATGAAATTGAGACTGTGGAACTAATATAAAGAAAGAATGAGATCTGTTCTGTTTTATTAAAGTCCCCAGCCAATTTTTACACATGTAACTGGATGTTAGTTTTAATACTGTTTTTTTTTTTAATTTCTTTTTTTGTTGCCTTCATAGACTTCAATCTGAACATTTTAGTAATTCCCTTCATTTCTTTAGTTTCACAATTTGCTGGTAATGCAATAATCAGATATCTGTAGGATGAAACAAATTGTACTTTGCCCTTCTGATATTCTTTTTAACCAAAGCAAAACTATTGTATTTGAAGTTAGTTTATAATGAAATGATTTGAAAAAAGCAAAAAGAAAAACCAGAAAACAAACAACACAAAAATATACCAGTGAGGATTTATAGCAAACATACCTAGAAAACATAATGATTAGTAATTGTGAAAACAAACGGAACTGTAGTAAATATTTTGACATCACCATGAGCATTTTTAAGAACTACCTGGTTTATATACTATTAGCAAGTATACTTTATATTATGTAGCTTTCCACCTGGCTTTCTCTTCATGGGGAGAGAATATATGCACACTGGTAACAGATGTCATCCAGGGCTCAGTTCTTGTCTCAGACTAGAGTTTTCCACGTTGATATCACTCAGACAAAAGCCTAAAGAAAAATGAATGACCTTTTTCCTTAGCTAAGGGTCAGGAGTGCACATCTATGCCAGCCGTAACTCCAGTAGAGCCTGCTGCATTAAGCTTTTAGATGTTCTAACAAACAAGTGTTAGTGAAGGTCTTCAAGTTGACTTTCCTGCAGCATTAAAAATAAAGTTTTTCATGAGTGGTGCAATAATATATGGAGGGAGTACTCTTCAATGCATTCTGAAATGCTAAGAAGCCATTACCGTCCTGAAAGATCAGTTGTAATACCCACCATATAAAGTGCTGCTAGCTAGGCTGAGTAGTTGTATTAACAATAAATCTCCACAGGATTATTTTGCCCTATTTTTTTTATGCTCCCCACTAAATCAGACCACAACTTTATTGCTTTGTGCTTAGTCAGAAAGATTTCTAAGTAAGCAAATCCTTTCAGCTTCAGTTCATAATACACTCTGACAAAGATTAAAAGAAATTTTGAGAATTTATAGTTTTTCTTTCTGAGGTTACTTGCCTTACGTTTTCCCTGGATGACTACAATAAATATACATACCACTTTTTCTTTTCTAATTGTGTCTTTAACCAAGAGAGCTATTCACGTTTCCATCCTTCAGGTAAATAGTTTCAGGATATAGGTCCTAAATGCTCTATTATAACCTTTGAATCCAGAGTGACACATATGTTCTGACATGAATACGAGGTTTTCTTCTGATTTTGTGCTATTGGCAATTCTGGTTCAAAAGAAAGTCACACAGCCTGGGAGAATGGTGGCATGACAAATAATGGGGTCATAGGAGTCTTAGTCTTGAACAGATTTTGCTCTCCTTACTGAAGAAATACATCATCATTGAATAGTTTATGATGAATAAAAAGCTAACTTGAAAAAATGAGTTTTGCAGCTGCCAGTGATAGTCATGAAATAGCGCTTCCTTTGTGCTAGCCGTTTATCACAAAATTATTATTGAAATAATAATGTCTATGCTACAAGATGGGCAACAGGATTCTGTAATACACGTGAAAACTGTGGTAACAGAAGGACAGCTGAATTATGTGTTAAGAGATAGGTTATTAATTGACTAATTTGTTTTCTGTAAGGTTTTGTGTATAAGTTAAGATTTAGGGGAGTAGGAGCAACTCCTAACAGCAAGGAAGTACCTCATCATATGAATGGCATGTAGTGCTTTGCGGCATTATGCCAGTATTTATACAATGATTTGATGAAATATGCTTAAGGTTGTTTTTAATTGCCTTTTGTTTAAGCTAGCAGGATGTAAAAGTGTTCAGATATCAGTATATGGCACAGAGTAAAATGCTGCTACTCTTAATAATGTGCACAGTAGGTCAGAGCTTGGTCAAGAGCATTGAATCTGAATTGCCAAGAGTTCTTCCTCATCTGTGTGATGGTCTTGATTTGTCGGTGGATCTAAAACCACTCTAGGAAAAAGTACTAATGGTAATAAAGTAAATGTTTAAATAGGCCTTGGGGCTGTATAAAATCATCCCTTGTTCTGAACAATGAAGAATGAATACATATATATATATATTTCTTTCATCAAATCTATTGATGGCAAAATTATTCTCTCTCTCTCTGTGCTCCATGAACTCCTTGTGCAGCAGGTCACATGCTCTGTGGAAGCACTTAAAGACTACTTATCAATGATGTAGTTTAGACAGTCAGTAAAAATAGTCATTAATGTAGCTCTTTTTGTTTGATTTGGACTAATGTGGACTAAGTGACTAAAGAAACTTGGAGAAGGGTATGTATTGGATCTCTCCAGCTATGAAACATGGAAAAACAAGAGACTTCGTCTGTTCTTACACAGAACATACAACTTCATGGTGAAGATAAACCTTTCGCTTCGTTGTAAGTCCTAATGTGTTATGTCTTCTAATTATTCATAAGTAAATTCTGATTGTAAAAGGGGGCTATGAGATGGAAACATAAAATTACTCATCTCATAATTCGCTTTTTATATTCCATATATCCCCTGCTATGCCATACAGCAACATATCCACATCTAAAGCAGTTCTCAGGATAACTTAAAAAGTATTAAGAACTAAAAGCGAAAATGAGAAATGAACATGCATACTTTTTTGATCTGGAAATCAGATTTAGAATCTCATTTCTTTTCAATTTTCTTCTTTCCTTGTGTATGTTTTTGAAATTTCGAAAGTTTAGTGACATGAGACATCTTAGAAACACTGCCAGAATATACTTCTAAGACTTTTTAACCACTATCATGTTTAGCTAAAGAAATGAAGCATGGTGTATATGAAGAGAGAGTGAAGAAAAGAAAGAAGCAAATAAGAGGCTGAAAATATTTTGGAATAAAGTCTCTATTTTTTTATTTGAACGCTTAGGTTACTACTTTATTCATGTTTTCATTATTCAAGTTTTTCATATTGCACAATATTTCCAGACTGAAATGGAGAGAACATTGTGTCATGGTCAGGGAATGGGTATAAATTAGTACATGCCTATTTCATATTTGGATCAATGATCTTAACCTCAAAGAGTTTACAAGCGAAATTAAATCAAAATCCCAGGTCCTCAAGATGATGCCTCTTATCATACATTATATATGGTGACTAACATGTCCTTTTCCAGAGAACTCAAAGTAAAAGCTTGCAAAGGTTTCAGCAGGGAAATGTTAAAGGTTTAAATGTTGATAATGCAGAAGATGCTCGATGCTAACAGTACAACAGTTTCAGATGTCTGTTTGTATCCCTCTCTACAAAGGTGGGTAACATATCACGTCACTAAATTACTAGTATTTATTTATATACTTTTTAGCACTGTGCAGAAAAGATCTTTAATTTCACATTGATAAAATTAGTGCCGCGTGAACTCACTCTCTGTTGTACAAAAAGGAAGTCTGAATAACTTCAACGAGATATATGCCAGCGTCCTGAGGGAATTGGCTGATGTAGTTGCTAAGCCACGCTCCATCATATTTGAAAAGCCACGGCAGTCAGGTGAAGTCCACAGTGACTTGAGAAAAGGGAATATCACACCTATTTTTAAAAGGGCAATAAAGAGGACCCTGGAAATACCAAGCGGTCAGCCTCTAGTGCAAGATGTCCCTGCTTAAGGCAGGAGGGTTGGACTAGATCTTCAAAGGTCCCTTCCAACCCAAACCATTCTATGATTCTATAAGAAAAGTAAGCATTCTCTAGGAAAAGCAGATTCTTATGTGCTATTCCTGTATCTGACTAAATAGTTTTATCTATGTTAAAATTAGTATTCTCATTACGGAATTAAAATGTAAAGACTTGGTATGAGTCTGTAATAAGTGAGGAGATTGAGAATAATTTTTAAACGTTTAGGTTTCAAGGTTTGTGCATTGTAGAACTTTTAAATGGAGCCTGAAAAAAAGGCTCCATGGTGATAGTTCTTCTCAGGCTAGAGGAACAGACAGGTCACTCTGAAATGCAGCTGGTGAGAGGACACTGCATGGAAGCCTCACTGAAAGAAATGAGAACACTTTACCCTGGGTACTGTCAACACTACTGGACCCAGGCTGAGCATCAGTTCTTGGATCAAGAAAAAAAAAAATTTTTTTTGTGTTTTAGTGCCAAAATAGAAGAACCACCTTTTCTGTTCTTCTCTCCTATTGTCTAGGTTTGAAGAAGAAAGGTTTCAATATTGGCATTTCCATCAATTTTCCTTTCCTCACCAGACTCTCTCTTCATGCAAAGAAGTGATTAGCCTTAGGAAATAAAGAAAAAAGAAATTGCTTTCTGCTATTATTTGAAAGCACTGTGAAAAGCAATTACTAACTTTAGCCCTCAATTCTGGTGTACACTGGGCCAATGATGAGCAGCAAAAATGGTCAACAGAAAGCAGCTATTCTTTTTGAGGCCTTCACAAACAACCGAACAGTGGGTAACGGAGAAAACCAACAGAGAAAATTACAAAGAACAAAGTTGACATTACCAGACACTTTACAGGTACTGACTCCCTCCATTTGGCTTAATGTATCTTAGATATTCAATATCTGGACAACTTGAGAGCTTTACAGTTTGACATTTTATAAAGTGCACTGTTTTACTAGACTTTGCTTTTTTTTTTTTTAAATGACACAAGTTATAATCATCTTTTACCTATGAGCAAAAGTTGAGAAGTATTAATAAAGGATCTATTCTTCTCAAGGAGAAGAAAATGTTCTTAAAGGAACCTGCAACCTCTCTAGCAGTTATATACAGGGGAGGGAGAAAGCTGAGATTGTTCTAAGTTGAGGTGTTTTAAAATTTTTTTTTTTTTTAAAATGCATGTTCTGCAGGTATTAACTGAATGGGACTGAGCGTTGTACATGAGTGAATTTTTGTCTAATTAGAAAAGGTGGAAGAGTTCTAACTGAAACTTGGCTTGATTTGGAGACCCCCACCGTAGAGCTTTTCAAGGTTTGCTATGGTAAAATCTTTCTCAGTTTTTCCCACGAAGTGCTGTGGACATCTTATTTTGCATGACACTCGTAGCTACAATTTTTTCTGGGACAGATGATGCCCTGCTAGCTAGTAACCAGAATTGTTTGCAACACTGTGGGGAAAAAAAAACCTATGCTGGAATCAAGTGTGTGCATCTTTCAGCCCGAATTCCCCATCTGGTAGCAGCATTTCAGTTGGAAGCAGCTCAGATGAACAGGAGAGACATTGTCGTTAGAAGGCAAACTGCAGCGTGGCGGGGAGCTGTTCAGCTCTCTAAACTGGTATTAGCTGAATCCTGCTAAGCATCTTTTTTTTTTCCCTTGCCAACATTTTCAATTACAGAATTTCTAACTGTGAGCAGAATGTTTGAAACCATGGACACTGTCTCTGAGGACAGCGATAGAAAAAGATATCTGCTAGATGGTCGTTTGAGGATTCTGGAGAGCTACTCCATTTCTAAATTAGGCTTTTTCTCTGTCTGAGTCGGATGTGAGACTAAAATGAGAAGATTAGTTGTTCTTAAATAGCCAATTGTTTGAAAATTCTTGCATCAAGACTGTCTACTCTCTTTCATAAATAATAGACACAAACAATAATCCATAACAGCATATGTGAATTGAAATATGACTGACCACATAGAATCATAAGGAGTTGATATCAGCCTCTGAGAATAAGAGGAGCTGTTTCTCAAACTCACAAAACCTTTGCTTTAGCTCATTAGCAGAAGTAGTTGGATTTGATCTGTTTCATGTCTTAAGCCTGCAGGAGAGGCTATTCCAAAATGAAAAATAGTGCAAATGTGATACTTAATTTGAGATGCATGATGTCCTGCATATATAACAGTTGTTTTTATATGTGAGTGTAAAGATAGAAGTTAATGATCACGGAACACTGTTTTAAGTGCACTGAGGATTTGTTTAGATCCGTGATTCCTGATTGTTCGTCGTCCTAAGTACTAGAAGTTACTGAATCTGGTAGCCTGATGGATGCAGGGCTGCTGTGGCTGTGTCTTCACATTAAGACTGTAGCAAGGCAGAGCTCCTATTTCTGAGGGAGTGAAACACACACACACGCAGAGCTGCACAGAGCAACATAAATAGACCACAGTGCCCTATCAGCACCCGCAGGAGCACACAGCACTCAGACAAACACAGCACAGGCTGCCTCGCCCTGTTCTTCCTCTCCAGCTGATTAGGATTAAAGTCTGCTAGGGGCATGTGTGTGCATCTGTATCTATGGATGCATACACAACACGCAACACTTTAGTAGCTGGCCTTAGATAATCTATCCACTAGCTGGCCCCAGATCTCACTGGTGTCCCCAGCTGCTGGCACCCAAGCAGAAGAGCCTTGGAAATTTGCAGCCCTACTCTAATTGATGGTACTCAGACCTCTTCTACTTGGTGGCTAGTCCAGCTTGAAGTTAAATCTTGTTCACATACCCCCGCTCAAAAGAGGGAGCACACCTAAATGGAAGAAAAAGGATTTAATGAGAAAATAGGACAGACTTCAGTGATCGCGGTCAGGACAAACATGCTGACCAGCTAGCCATTTACAGTCAACTGGTTCCTTTTATCTCCTTTTTCCTCTATCTTACACTTGTTCCTCCCTGATCCACCTTGATCCCTCCCCTTCCCCACCTCTGGTCCCTCCCCTAAATGTTCCATAGTAAGTCTCACCCATTTACACAATCCCCTGAACACATCCCATAATAAGTTTTACACACTCCAAAAATGTTCTTTCCCCTGCTTCTCTTAATGAGTCGTACTCCCCTGTAGCCAATAACCCCTGTTAGCCGGCAGGGCGTTCTGAGATAGCTTTCTGAGTTGACTCATCCGGATGGATTTCGCACTGGGACAAGGGGTGTCTGCAGTGCTTTGCTGATCCCACCAGTGAGATCTGGGGCCAGCTAGTGGATAGATTATCTAAGGCCAGCACTTTTAAATGGCTAGTTAAATAAATCTATGGGATGTTTAAGGCCACAAGTTTCAACAGTATTTATGCCAGCTTGTAAGAAAACAAACCCTTGCCCAGATTCTGCACTCTTCTCGATAAAATGTTTACTTGACTGCTGAACTCAAATAATAATCAACAACATAATACAATTACGGTAAATAAGTAGATACGCAGTTTACACAAGATTGCTGATGGAAGCCTCCATCAAAGCTATTACATTCTTCTGTTGGGAAAATGAAATGGAAATACTTCTATAGAATTGTGTGGTACTCTATTCTTTCTCTGATTTTATACTGACTTACATGAACGGTTTCTAACTGAAGGATTTATTTTTTAAATAGAAGCACAGGTGGGAGTCAGACACAATGAGATTTCCTGCTTCACTAGCTAACCCTATGCAGATTAATGATTCACTTCAGCTCTATCTGAATAATATTAGTGTAGCAAATTATCCTCTATAGTAGGATGCACTTTTCTATGTCTTATGAGGCATTCATAAGAAGATACAGCCATATAACTTATGGAACCGTTCCTCACAATATGTACTTTGCAGATCTCACTGCTGAGACAATTACCAGTGAAAATGAGACCCAAGACTCATTTTGTTTCTCATCTTGAGGATTATGTTGTCTATAATTTGGGAAAAGCTTAAAGGACTATTTAGACTATTTCCCTCCCATAATTACACTATGGTCACATGAGCAGAGGAGTAGAAAAAAGCGCCAGCTGCACTTTGGCAGCTGTGTTAATGGACTATTACATGCTACTAGGCAGCTTGGTATTGCTCTGTTTTCACATTTGTATCAGCAAACTTTGGTCTGCAGGTGACATTGTATTGGACTTGTACAAAACCAGATGTGCTCTAAGACTGTACAATTATTACATCAATTGACAAGTGTCAGCTTATTGATGCTATTTGAAAAGTAAACCGGGCATGCTCCATCAATTACCCTGTGGGAACAGAAGCTCAGTGTTACAATTTACTGGGAAACTTGGCTCCAGAAAGCTGAGCAAGTTCACTTTTTTTGATTGTGGAAACAAAATACAGCAAAACTCAGTGATACATTAGACATGCCACTAAGCTCTAGCTGATTGTACTATAGTAACCAGAACACCACTGGCTAAGCAATAAAAGAAGGGTTACTCTTGTACCTGGAGAAAGACAGTTTTCCAATTGGTTGGAAAGTCAATGTTGCTTCCATGACATTGACTTGCTTTGAGGATCGCCATTAATTTTAGTCTGTTTTTCTGCACTAGTTGTTATTGTCAACCTGTTTAGAAAGCACATTAAAGCATGGAATACACTATGTTTGTTGTCTGTGTCATAGCACTGTGATGAGCTGGTAATGACTGGTCTAGTTCTCTAAGCTGGGACGACTGTATTCCTGATTCATGCTAAACCTCTACAAGTCTGGTTGTCCTCCAAAGAAAAGGTGTTTCTAAGAAGCATAGATTAGCATCCTGTACTTTCTTCAGCCTAGCCTTAGTGAGAAAGATCAGAAACAACATCAACCAGGGCATGTTTTTGATGCATATGCTCTCTCATCTTCCCTTGACTGCAGTTAGCATTAACAGCCTACCAACATTTAAAAATTAGAATCATAGAATCATTAAGGTTGGAAAAGACCTCCAAGATCATCGAGTCCAACCGTCAACCCAACACCACCATGCCCACTAAACCATGTCCCTAAGTGCCGCATCTACCCGTCTTTTAAATACCTCCAGGGA
>NW_008824338.1:32632-61390 GCF_000699105.1 Pygoscelis adeliae
CGGCTCATGTTCAGCCGGCTGTCGACCAACACCCCCAGGTCCTTTTCCGCCAGGCAGCTTTCCAGCCACTCTTCCCCAAGCCTGTAGCGCTGCATGGGGTTGTTGTGGCCAAAGTGCAGGACCCGGCACTTGGCCTTGTTGAAGCTCATACAGTTGGCCTGGGCCCATCGATCCAGCCTGTCCAGGTCCCTCTGCAGAGCCTTCCTACCCTCGAGCAGATCAACACTGCCGCCCAACTTGGTGTCGTCTGCAAACTTACTGAGGGTGCACTCGATCCCCTCATCCAGATCATTGATAAAGATATTGAACAAGACCGGCCCCAAAACTGAGCCCTGGGGAACACCGCTCGTGACCGGCCGCCAACTGGATTGAACTCCATTTACCACAACTCTCTGGGCCCGGCCGTCCAGCCAGTTTTTTACCCAGCGAAGAGTACACCTGTCTAAGCTGTGATTCTGGTCTTTAGTTCCAGCTCTGTTTCTCTACCCAGGAAATAATTTTGTTTTATACAAAACGGTATTTCAGTTCCACTCATGAATAGAGACATAAAGGAGAAAAGAGAATGTTTCACATGTCAGTGGGTTGCAGATAGCTCGGCCCTGTTGCAGAAGCCACTACAGGAACTCTCAGAGGCTAGGACAGTAGTAGCAGACTGGATCAGGCCAAAAACTGTAATTGTGTACTCTTATTTACATTAACAAGTTTTTTTCGTTGTCAAGTTTAGATTAAGAGAAATAATGTTCACCCCACTATAAACTGCAATATGCTGTTTCCTCTCCACTGTTTTTTTTATAAAATTTTATTGCAGTTTCATTTACAAAGTATGCTAAAAATAATAAAACCCAAGGGTATATAATAAATTGCAGTCAAACTGTACGCTATCCCAGAAGGTAAGAAACGAGACTTCAAACAAATCTTCAGCAGAATGTGCAGGAGATGTTATTGAAATAGGGCTCTAATTTGAAAAGTAACTGTAGAAAGTTTCACTCACCCACACAGCCTAGTGTTTCAAAGCAAGCAAACAAAAAAAGACTTCATGTTGATTACACCTCTTGGCCCCATAGAGCCAATGCATCCAAGATGTTTGCAGAGCTAAATGGTTTTTTTTGGCTAAAGGGAGTATTTAACATTGACTCTTCCGTGAAGTTTTGAAATTTGAGGACTTCCACAGAGGCAACTATATATGCACACCTAAGATTATGAATTTATTGTCAGCTATGTCCTAAACCACAGATCTTCCATGGTAGAAGCCCTAGCAATGTGTTCAACTTTAGTTGTTATCCATTCGACATATGAGGAATAGTCTTATTATGAGAACTTGGGGTAAAACACTTATTTAAATTTTTTTTTTTTAAATTATTTAGAAGTACTCTAGAATGAAATCTATTGTGAACGACTGGAGCTGAAAGAGTTTATGCGGTTTGACTAGGTCATGCTAGTGTAAAAACAATTTACATTGTACGTTGGATTCTTTACTCAGGCAAAGGACAATGTACAAAGTAACTCTTGATAAACTAGTTCCTTAAAATATAGCTGTTGCTCATTACCTTCCTTAGGAAATAATAAATAATTAAACACTCCAGCTATTTTCTTTCATTTCAAAGAGTTTAACTGGGGGGAAACAGCTTGGAGAGGTATATTAATGTTGTGTTTTTCTCTGTTTATTGTAAACAGTATTGGTGACACTGATCCAGTATAGTTACAGTTATAGTTATTTGTGGCCACAATGGAGTATATCTATGAATGAGTTTAAGAGAGGAAAGGGCATTTGTGAAACAGGGGACAAGTGATTGTATGATTCCCGTTGAAACAATGGAATGAAACACAGGTTTCTCCCTGTCTCTGGAGATTTTCTTTTATGCTATTGAAGACAAATATTTTTAACTTGAGATAATCCTCCACGAATGCACAGTTATGCACATGTTTTTCAGGTCAAAATAAATACAGCCTCACTCCCTTCTTATTCCCACTGAAAAACTTCGGTTGTTAGTGATTTGACTTCCTGACTGAAGCTATTTTGGATTGTACCATGTTCTCAGCATCTACACAGAAGGCAGGAATCATAACTGGAGATAAACATTTTCTTTGCCTCCATCATCAAATGTACTGGTGTTTGCAGTACTCTGCCACTTAACATAATTTCTATTTTATAATAGTACTGGTGGTTATTAAAAAAGAATTTGAGTCGTCTTACTGTTTCTTACATTGATTACTGTTGGATCTTCTTTCACCAGCGTTACTGATTGTCTAAGTATTCACAACAGATTTCGTGTGGACTAAGTCTGGATCATGCAGCTTCTCTACAATGACCATCCAATACAGAAAACATTAAGTATTAAATCAACACTGGTCTCTCCATGATACCCTCTGGCATCCTCATGTGCAAACTCACAGCACTGCATCTTAAAAATATTAACTTGCTATATGTTCTGCTTTTCCAATGGAAATAGCTGTTTCCTTTCCTTAGCTTCAGTTCTACCTCTGTAGCATCTGGATGTTACTAGGTTAAAAATACCAAACCAAAACAAAACTGCGTCACTAAGGTATGTCATTCTGCAATTGTAAATGTATCATTTGTGGCTTGCATTCCAGCAAGCCTGTAAACAGAAATAAACCTTGATAAATCAATTGAATAAGCAGGTGAAATGGACCATAATGAGCATTGATTACATGCTTACAGTTTGTTTATAGTGATATTTGATGTGTCTCTGTCCTATAAAGCTTATTTATGGCCACAGTGCTGAGTCATGTGATTGAAACAAGAATGTTTTATAGAATGATTTCAGCACGATGTGATTACCTTTCAATAGCTTAAACCTATGTTTTTTCTTAACAGCGATAAAATTGTAACAGTTCGGCAACTCAAACATTGCAGAAAGTGTATGTCTATAAATACACATACAGAAACAAACCCACTTCTACAAATTGAAAATACTTGAAAACAAACTTTGCAAACATTTGGCTGAAACTGCAGCTTAGCAATTACCTACTAAGTTATGTGGAACTTAGAGTGCTTTTTAATTCTATTTTCAAAGTCTCTATTGGCCTAATGCAACTAATCTTTTTTCAGAAATGTTAATGGAGAATTTATTTCTGTAGCTAGAGTTTCAATGGAACCTGAGGCCATATTGCATTTTTAGGGGAAAAAAAACCCCAACATTATCATATTTACTGTTCTTAGTTTGGTAACTATTAAGAAATCAGAATGAATTTATAATTATTTACTTACATATGTTTTAACAATTTATCTATTTTTCAGATTTTCCAGATTGCCTATGTTATTGTGAAAGCAGCTAACTCACCTCGACCTGGGAATTGGATATTAGAGCGTTCGCTGGATGGCGTAGACTATCAACCATGGCAGTATTATGCTATCACAGACAGCGAGTGCCTGACACGCTACAACATTCATCCCCGTCCTGGAACTCCATCCTATGTAAAAGATGATGAAGTCATATGCACTTCTTATTATTCCAAAATCCATCCTCTGGAAAATGGAGAGGTAAGATCAGATGTTATTCCATGCACCGTAAGCTGGCAGAAAAAAAAACCCTTTGCTTAATTGGCAAGTATCTGCCTTGAGTAGACAGAGGGTTTTGGTATGCTTGAAAAGTGGGGAGGTAGTCTATTTGCAATTTTAAAAAACTCATCTTACGTGGTCCTATATAAATGCACACAAGGTACACTCTACTAAACATATTCTACAAAGTAAACCAAGACGTAAAAGAGTTATTAGGTAGAAGTAGGCACTAGTACTTTCAGACAACTTTAGGTGCTTACAATATGTTCCCGTGTCACTTGTGAACAAAGGTGAGAATAGTGGGAAAAATCATGGACCCAGTGAAGTAATTAAAAGACTTTTCTTTGAGTTGCATTTTCAGTCCCTGTGAATAAGCTAGGATGTTAAATGGTAATGATTTTACTCAGAATTTAATTTATTGCATTTAAGAGCTTGTAACTGACCCTCGGCCCCTCCATATACCTATTCATTCTTCTCCTGTCAGAGGCCTCTGCTATTTCATCGTGAGTCCAGGCACATGAATCATGGACCAATCATTTGTTTTAACTAAGGGCGTAGAAACGATGTGGTGGAGGTGAGGATGAGGATCTGTGGTTAAAAGAACAAGGCAAATGTAACAAGTGTAGCTGAAAATACAGTATTTTCAGCCACTTAAAATGAAGAGAGGGAAAGCCATGTGTACCAAATTCCAACAACTGTATGTTTTTTTTACAGATTTTTTTCCAACACTTGTTTTGCACACAACTTGGTAATTCAAGGAAATAACGTGACTTGAATGTGCAGTAGATCTGAAGTATTTATTTATTTACAGATTCTTTGATGTCTAATGATGTTCTGTGAAATTTTAGCCTCAATATTTATCCTTCTGTTAATTTTTTCTGTTCCACTTTTTTAATGGCTTATCTCCAATAAAGAGGTACAAACTTACTCTCTTTTCTTCCTCTACATGCAGAGCAACATTCACACACAAAATCGTTAATACAATTATTTTTGAGTACTGGATATAGATATGTATAGTTTGTTTATGTTCACAGGAAATTTCCAATGCCAGCTGCAAAAATAGAAAAATGCAGCTTTCAATGAAAATATCCTGCTGATACACTTTAAAAAGATGTAACCTTGGATCTAAAGGAGTCTCATATGAGTTATCAGATATGAAATCAGTTGCACATCTAGGAAAAATCATCACAAATACTTTGTGTTTGTAGTTGTATCATTTGAATGGGTATTTGTTCTTGTAAAATCTAGCAGGAGCAGATAAAGTGATACTAAAAGAAATAGTGCATACATATGTGCTAAGTTTTCAAAATGTTTCCAACTGGGTGCTTTTTGAAGGGTGAACAGAACATGAGCTAGCAGTTTATCACTTGCAAAGAAATTTTATACAGTTTCTTTGGGAGAACATGTCTGCACTGAAAATATAATGCCACAGTAATTATTACAATAATTGATTTTATTTACAGTGTTCAATTTCTTTGATTATCTAATTCTCTTGCAGACAGATATTGATTCCAGTAGTCTGCTGTCCTCTTGGTTAAACCAGTGCCTCCTTGTGTTCTTCATTGGCTGAGTTAAACTAACAAAGGTCTTTTATTCAGCATACCGGTATATACCCGTGACTGAAACATTGGCTTAAGGCCTGCAGAATTGAGTGGAACTTAATTCCGATCTTAACTGTGCAGTTAATAATTTTTAACTTGGCCTGATGTGCTGTAATTGGTGCTCTGTCCTGAACCTAGTAAATGACCGGCATCTGATAAAGAGTTTCTTTAAATGGGAAGACGACTTTGAATGCATCTGTTCCATTCCACTTGGAAAAGGGCAATTGTTAGATACAGGCATACTCCATGAAAGGCATATGATTTAAGCCACCCTAAATTAATCTTACCCCACCAGGTAGTTATTAATCTGAAATATGGCCCTAATAGAGAGAGAATGTCTTGAAATGAAAAGCCTAAAGCTTAACTTTTATAGTGACTGGAAGAGTACCATTCCACACAAATTAATCAGCTTACATTTTTAACAATATTCTTTTCATAAGTAAAACACTAGTTTCATCTGTCTGAGTAGCTATAGACTGCATTATGAAATATGTAGCATTAACACAGAATTAACCCAGGTTAATTCTTTTTCATATTTCATCAAACATGTAACATGAAAAATAATACAATGCATACCAATATCATATTTACTTGCAATTGTGTTGTAGGTGGTATTCGCCTGCCTCCTGGTCTTTCAGTGGAACTACATCTGTCTATCATTTATTTTTGTTCAAGGGTAGGACTTTTGTTCTTTGTATCGGGTATTACAGACATTTTGTAAGACTGACAGAGTTATGAAATGTACATTAAGTACCTTTCCTTTGCTTCAAAACCCATGAGCTATTTCGGCATGCACCATTCTGGTGTACAGTCAGGAAACATGATGAAGTGCAGAAGGAGCATAGGTCGGCAAGCCAGTTCCAAAGCCAAATCTACATCTACAGTAGTGTCTTAAGTTAAAACTTGTCATCTTAGAAAAAGCAGAATATGTTCTTTTCATGTATACTTTCAACAAACATTTTAGTCAGTGACTTGTTTGAGTAGAGTATTTCTTGATCTCTATTGATTAGAGAATTAACATTAGAGAAATGTTAATTCTAAGCAAAATGTTTTGGGCATTTAATAGTGTCACTAGTTGCACCAGTAATATTCTCTTGGCCAGTCACAGAATTAAAAATTAAAATTGACTGTTTGCTCAGTCAAATGTGAATAAACAATCTGTAGACCAAGAATTATTTGCATAAAATAATTTTATTGAATATTTTCATAAATTAATGGAAAATTGCATAATGACAGCTTCTGAATGAACAAAACTGAGAAATTATCGAATAAGGAAATTTCTCCAAAAATGTAGACTTGAATGCAGAAAGATTGTTAGCATTCCCGTTTCCATACTGTATAAGATCAGTGATACGTGAAAAAATCATAGGGAGACCAGAGTGTCTCTATATCACACTGGCAAAGGTAGGCTTTTAGCATTTATGTTGCTGATATGCCATCAATAAATGTAAATGCTAAAGTTTCCGAAAACAGTATTTAAAAATGAAAAAGCAAGTTCCACTGTCTCAGTGTCCCCAAGCCAGAAAAAAACCTGAAGGAGATCTGTTATATTAATGAGTTACTCATTAACTTTTACTGAATTGATGTTTCTTGCTTTAATTAATGGTAATTTTTTTTGGCACTAACTGAGAAAGAGTCGTTTATGTAAGGGTTAATAACTGGTGGGATGAGGCTGCTATTTTTGGGTAAAGAAGAATGCCCATTTTGTGACATTTTCGTCTTTACTTAAACACCGTATCAGAATGGTATTTCTTTTTTTCTTTATTTCCTCAGATGATCATTAGGTTGAGAACTAAAAATTAGTGGGTTACCATAGTGATTCTTGCTTCATTTCCCTGACACAGGAGCCTCTGATGTTTACATCTAGTTCGTACCTTTTTTATTGAAATCTTTCTTCTTCTGCTAGACTACAATTTGTGTCACAGCTTCTTTACCTTGATGACTAGGTGGATGTAAGGCTCTGGACATCAACTTTCAATGTTGTAATTTTTTTTTTCTGTGAGATGTATGAAGATTTCTTTTAGTAAATGCTTGTTTGAACTAGCATGTATACTGTTAGTATTTTGATACATGGGAATCTTCCCTCTTCCTTGCAGTTGTTTCAAAGCTGGACCCTCTGAAGACTTCAGGTGCACCAATTGATCACTATAACATGTTAGGAAAATGTATATCTTTTCACAGAAAATGACACATTTTACCTGACCTGTAGTTTGATAGGAAATAAAATAGGAGGTTACACTTAGAAAAAGCATTCTTCAAACATACATAGGTTTAGAGTATTTTGTATAGGCTAGGAGAAAATATTTAGGTCAAAAATAATTGTTTTGTTGTTTCTTTAATATAAAGTAATTCTTTGTGCAAGCAGAGATTGAAAGTCAAATCCAGGAAGACAGTGGGAGAAAGGTTTACTTAATCTGATAGGAAAGCACTTGCTTTTACTAAGAAGTCAAGAAGAAAACCAACTCTCATTCTGGGAAACATTGAATTGAACAATGAGGCTTTCTGAAAGTATAAAAACCAAGGGGAAGGGTGTGAATTTAATTCCCATCTTATTAAATCTTAATTGGAATAGCCAATTGACTCCCTGGTCCATATAGTGTCATCACACAGAGGAGTTCTGACAGAAAGTTGTTTTTCAAAAACAATCATTATTGTTGTACGGAAGGTATGTAAACTTACAAGGAAAAGAAATCCCTCCTTTGTGGGCAGAATCTGTCTTCAGAAGATGCTGCCTCGAAGGGTATTTCTGCAGTTGAGTAGAGTTTAGGTTGCACAGAAGTTACAAATGCTGAGCATTTTTTGTCAGTTTGGTAGGCAGATTTAATATGAAAAGGAGGGATTAAGAGAACAGAAGGTGAAGTGGCTGTAGATGAGGAATACTTTTCCTTCAGAAGTGTTTGTGTGTTTAAGTGTGTGGGTGTAGCCAATGGAAAAATCTCTTGGCAGGACACAGAGATAACAATGGTCTCTTTTTCAATCCCAGTTGCCCTTTGCCAGAACTATCAGAGGTGTTCTTCTGAAGTTCTTACTCAGGGTAGTATTGCTGTCTAGTTTCTACTTCCTGGTTATGTAGTCTGCCCTTGCTCTTAACCTTGTTGTAGAGACTAGATGAACAGGACAACAATGTTGAAACCCTTCCTAGATGTTTTTGACTTCCACCCAAGACAGAGATAGGTTAGAGACCTGTCAGTACAATGTCAGTACTAATGGAGAGTTTGGAGGGGGGGGAGGGCATTGGGGGAGATGAGTTAAATGTTAATTTATCCCAATCCTTAATGAAAGCTTTTACATTTATAATTTTGTTTTGTATCTCATACCTCCCCATCACTGATACGCTTGTGCAATTGTGAGCTTTTTGGCTTTCCATCACATTTTTACTTGTTCCATTGTATTTCATATTTCGTGGAAGAATGAAACTGAGGTGTAGATTAGCTGTATCAGGATGCTGTGAACATCGCTCCCTGCTAATTGCTGCAATACTAATTTAGTATCATGAGAAGAAATCCGTAAGTGTATCTCTGTCACGAATTGTAACTGATGAAGAAAGCCATATATTTGTAATCATCCTAATGAGGCGATGGAGAGGTGAAATTTCAGGATTCAGAAAAAATTTCCTTGTACTGAATAAGAGAAATCCTGATCCTCCTGTGTGAAACGCTTTTCATACGTTATTTTCAGTTGCTGAGAATGATCTACCTTGACATTTACAGATCGAAAAATTAAAAGGTATTAGCCCTATATTTGAAGGAAAGTAATCTGATTCTAGAAATGAAAATGCCACCTAACTGCAGTATGCCAAGTGTACCAAATTTCCAAAAGAGTTGTCTAGACGCTTCAGATCAAACACAGCCCTGGGTGTTGCTTGTTTCTTTTCAGCAATTGGCATTTGTGAAGCAATTGATATGACTTTCAGATAGTTGGTATAACTATATTGATCAAACTGTTATTAAGGAGGTAATGTAGTTGCACATCTGCTACTTACACATTTTTGAGTAGCACAGCCCAAATGCACCTTTTAAATGACTAATCAGTGTTAAAGCACTGGGTCATTTACTTCAACAATGTCAGCCTCCTTTCAGCATTACATTTACTGTGTAGACTTAACCAAATTAAAAAAAAAAAGTTATACCCACAGAGGAATATGCAGTATTTTTGTAATATTGTTTTTTAATAAGTAAAGCAATGCATGAAAATGGAATTTAAAATAACTTAGATATTAGAGCTGTATTTTATATCTAACACTTTTTCAGCTCATGGGATTTCCTCATCCTGATGTGTTTTGCACTTTTCATACTGTTGATGAATCTATATTCCAAATACTTTTCCATCCTTACCTCAGACTCCTCTGGAGTTCTTGCATTCCTAACATCCTTTGACAAGTAGTTCCATATATTTGGTACTTGTTGTACAAAGAATCACCTCCTTTTGTTTCATTTCACTTGGCTACCACTGGTTTCATTTGATGAACCACAATTCTTGTACTGGAAGATTTGGTGAGCAGTCAATCTGTAACTCCTTTCCTCATGTCATTTATCATTTTATAGATTTCTGTCATATTTTTACTTGTCATCTATTTTCCAGGCTGAAAAGTCCTACCCTATTCTGTTAGGTTTTTTATATGGAAGATATTCATTCATTTCATCATCTTCTTGACCTTCTCTGAACTTTTTCCAGTATGTATATGCTCATTTTAAGGTGAGGTGACAGAAGTATTCAAGGTGTGGGTGAACCATGGATTTATAGTGGTCTAATTATGTTTTCTACTTGTGATTTCCTAAAAGCTTGCTTCCAACTTGCTATTTTGGATTGCTGCTGAGCATTGTTGCTCATTGAAGTCTAATGTTTTCTCTAGGAGAAAATAATAAGGGTATCACTTAAAAGTATGAATAGCTTACCCCTAAATTCTGTACCACTTCTGCCTTACTGGCTTCCTTTCCAACTTCAGGTGTTAAAATTCCCACTTAGTTTCTCTTCTCTTGCTGATCTTTTAATCCTTTTTCACCTCTTTATGATGTCTACCTACCAGATCATATGTACTTCCTCTCTAATTTTTCGTTTAAAACAATTTTTGCTTCAAATTTACTTCTTCACCTTATATAATTCTGAGAGGTTCACTTTTATAACCTTTCCTGCAGTTCTCAAAGGACTAAGATGCCAAAGCAGTGAATGAAGTGCAGATATTTGAATAGATAGACAGATATGAGTATTTTGTGCTGGCTAAACCATTTGAATGGACCGTGTCATACCTCACATGCCTATATAAATATCATTAGTGTGATTCTACTGCCAGAGTGATGCCAGGTATTAAATCGAACTTCTGTATGTCTTCTCTATTTCTTCTGAAAGCATATGGTGCTCATATAGTATTTGTGCAGGTCTTTATGAGAGTTTGTTAAGACTTCCACAGCATGAAACCTTAACCTTGTTCTGTCTAAGAATTCAGCCCAGACAAAGGTCATGTCTTTACAGTGGGAGGGGTAGTACTAACAGGTCATCTTAGCAAATTTCCTGAGGGGGAATTTCAGACATTGATTCCTGAGCAAGAGAGAATAGTAGGCAGTAGATTCAATTGGTGCGGCCTCACCTTGAGTACTGTGTGCAGTTCTGGGCCCCAAAATTTAAGAAGGATGTGAAGGTCCTTGAATGCATCCAGAGGAGGGCAACAAAGCTGGTGAAAGGGCTGGAAGTCATGTCCTCTGAGGAGCGGCTAAGGACTCTGGGCTTGTCTAGTTTAGAGAAAAGGAGGCTGAGGGGCAACCTCATTGCCCTCTACAGCTTCCTGAGGAGGGGAAGTGGAGGAGGCTGAGGGGCAACCTCATTGCCCTCTACAGCTTCCTGAGGAGGGGAGGTGGAGAGGGAGGTTCTGATCTCTTCTCCCTGGTATCCAGTGATAGGACACATGGGAATGGTTCAAAGCTGCACCAGGGGAGGTTTAGACTAGACATTAGGAAGCATTTCTTTACCGAGAGGGTGGTCAAACACTGGAACAGGCTTCCTGGAGAGGTCATTGATGCCCCAAGCCTGTCAGTGTTTAAGAGGCATTTGGACAATGCCCTTAATAACATGCTTTAACTTTTGGTCAGCCCTGAAGTGGTCAGGCAGTTGGACTAGATGATCATAGTAGGTCCCTTCCAACTGAAATAGTCTATTCTAGTCTATTCTAGTCTAATTCAGCTTCCTCATTTCTTTTTTTTTTTTTTTAACAATATCTAGTGTTAAATGAAAAGTACTTGGCAGAAAGATATTAACACTAATACACCATGCTTATGAAGGATTTCTGAGATGACTAACTGTTGATAGTAAACTGCATAGTATTATTTCCATGTTCACACAGGTAAAAATTGGAGACCGAAAGACTTTGGCAAGAGCTGTCTGTGTGAACAAGGGAGCCTAAGGTTCTCTGAGTCCCGATGCTAGCCTTTAACAAGAAAATTCTTCCTGCCAACTGTATGGCCATAGCCAACGCTAAGGATGAAGCAGAGGACTGACAGGGAGGGGAGTTATGGTGGGAATTAAGTAACCTGTCTCCTTCCTTTTCTGCAAATGAGTTTTCCTGTCACTGTTATTATAGTGGTGAGAATGATACTGCAATGAAGGTGATGCTTCAGTGGTGCTCCTTCAAACGCTTAACCTCTTATTCTTCCTGTGATGGTAGCAATGTAAGTGTAAGGTCAAAAAAATAAAATACTGGTTTTGTGGTAATAAAGGCTAGTCTGTATGAGCACATTCATTAGTCTTTACTTTCTTCAGTCAAGTGGAAGTTCAAAGTGTGTACTAAACATGTGAAGAAGAAAAATAAACAGAAAAAAGTTCCTTGATAGTAATGTTTTGTTATTTTGTTCACTTGTCATACTACTTGAATGCTAGTACTCTGTCCCTTTTTAAACATGTCTTTGTGCTGCATGTCTCAGCTCACTTCGAACCTCCCCCACCTCCCCATAATTTGCTGTTTGCTGAGCTAGCCTCAGACCAGTGATGCCAGGAACATTGAACTCTGCTCCTTCCCAATGTTTTCTTGCTAGTTTTCTCCTCTTCATACCACAGTGCTTGTCCTGTTTGCTGCATTCTCATTGGTTCACAGAGAAGGAAGAGAAGAAAAAGAAACTTACAAATGGACTCTTCAGTTTGTTCTCCCCACAGCCAGATTTAATCCTTTTTCACTAGGAGTCTGAGACTGTCAATGCTAAGAGGACAGAGGGTCAGAATTTTTGGAAGTACTCAAAATTGAAACGTATTCAGTTGCAGACTGAAGATTTTGTGATGACTTTTTTCCTAATAATAAATGATACAGATGCTACAGAGTTCCTAAAAAAAAATTGCATAAGATTTTGGGGATTGCAGTATTGATACTGTCTTTATAATTCCTATTTTTAGATTGATCCTTTCAGCTTCTAACATGCAGTCATCATCTTGTCTTTATTGTGAAATCATTTTCTAGAGTCTGAACTGTCAGTTCCCCTTGAGTAACAGTGATAGGTTTCTTTTCAATAGCATAACATGTAGAAAAGGCATCTGTACAGTAAAAAATAATGCCAGTAATATCTCTCTCCATGCCCTCAGCTGCAATCACCCTAGGCATTTCTCATGAGTGTGCTAAATTTCTATATATTTGATGTGCATCTCTGTACATTTCCTTAGAGTATTTGTGGTTATGGCATATGTTGTCTTATACCAGTATTTTGTTGATATATTGTCATTGCAAAAAATGGATGATAGAAAAAACTAGGTAACAATCTATTCTTAACAGATGAAACTGTTCAGAAATTTAAGCTGGTTCTGCTTCCAGCATCGCAGTTTAGACAGACATTAGACAAAGACTAATGAATGCAGTCTGAGTCAGAACTTTCAAAATAGGTTCTGTGAGCAACTTTTTTCAGCTTGACGTCTGAATAGGGAGGATAACAATAATTTTAAATTATTCATTTTTTTTTCAAAACAGTGAAAGGGAAATTTTTATTTTGATCAATATGAGTTGTCCGATGTGATGCAAAATGAAAACATTTTATTCAGTCATTTTAATTTTTTTTTAAAATGCAAAGACAACAAAAACAAATTTCACAAAACTGTGAGTGGAGGACATGTGACAGTCTTTTGCCTAGAAAGCAAAAGAAAGCTTTAGCTGGTAGAGATCTTTATCAGATGCAGTCCTTGCATCCAAGAACATGTCCTGCTTCCCAGGTTTTTAGCACTCTTTGAGTCAGGCTCTCTAGCCAGGTGGCATAGCTTCAGTTTTTAAAAAATAATGAATCAGGTTTTCTCTGGACTGAAATCCAAGTGTCCCATCAGCTTAGGATCATTCTCATCCTCTTGCTTTTCTGTCTTACATGCACAGTTCATATTTTGTAGTGATTAGTAATGGGGACAGCCAACAGGATCCTTAGATAAATGGTGCCTATTATTAAATATCTTTCCACTTCTTAAGTCAATAACCTTTGGATCAGGTCTTTCATGAAGACTGTTCATCTCATTTAATTAAGGGTTCCACCACTGCAGTGATTAAACAGTCACTGCTTAACATTCTGGATTACATCATACTTTGTTCTCCCTGTTGGTCTTGGTTTCTATTTTGTTTGCTTCCCCTCCCACCCCCACCTCCTGGCTACAGCTGCTTCAGGAAGTCTTATGGTCAAGCCGTGGTTTTGGATATCATCTTTTTGTGTATGATTGGTCTAGGTGAAATGACTGTGATGATAACTTCTACTTGTGAGTCTCCTTTTTTGAGTGTTTTGAAAGCATAACTTAGGCTAAAAAGTTACTTGTGTCTACTGAGAAGGGATAGAACATCGATTTTCTTCAAGAATTTTGGCACATAAGCTTTCAGCTGGTCCAAAATTTCCAGTTAGAACAACAATGAAAGAAACAGTTTCCAAAAAGAAATAAAACAGATTTGAGGTTTGGACAAAGATCCAGGTCTAGTTCATTTTGTTGCTTTTTGGTTTTTGGTTTTTTTTTTTTTTTTGACAGTAAAACTAAACTTGAGTAGCTAATGTGAGAGAAAAAAAAAAAGACATTTAACAAATGACTACCAAATAAATGGATAAATTTTACATATTACATGTACACAATGCTATATTGCCTAATATAGAATTATTAGCATTTCCTGATTTCCTAATAGGCATTCATAGATATTTGAATGAATATTCAAATATTTTCCTTTCTAGGCAAAAGGAAAAAACAAAGAAAGCATTTGACATACGTGCTCAGTATCGTAGGAGAATTTTGAAAACATCTCGCATTTAATTTAAGACAACTTTAAATGATTTTATTATGCATGATGAGAATAGTCTTCACTATAATTTAGTCAAATCTTGTACAACTAATTTTGCAAGTCAGTAATTTTATAATCGCATTATAGCAATATTCACTGTTAATTTTTCCCTAAGAAAAGGAAAACTTGCAGTAATATTTTTAAGTTGATAGCTCATAGTGAAGTTGAGTTTCTGATATTTAATATTATAGAAAAAAAAGAGTGGATATAAAATGTATAATGTACTTCTAAGTTAAGCACCAAAGAGGAAACAACTGTGGAAAACTAGATATAAGTAGTATAGCAGTCTTCCATTATTGTAAAAACAAGAGGAAGGATATTTACTGGTACATCTGTGTGTGCCAAGTTGGACTGAAAGTTTCTTTTGTGTAGTAAGTCAGACCGTCCACTTTTCTGTGTTGGCATGTCTTCTGTCCCTGAGTAGAAACTCATGTCGTAATTTCTACCATTTCTGGAAAAAAAGAAAAGCTGATTAATCATATGAATCATAAGACTTAAAAAGTAATAAAGTTTCAATATACAAAGTACGTACTATACAGAGCAGTCTTTCAGTTTGAAGCTGAAGAGTCAAATTGATTAGATGATTTACCTTTTTCCTTTAGCATCAGTTATTTATTGATCACAGTGCTTACTGTGTTGCATTGCAGATGAATGTTGCACATCTTTATATAGATCTATGGTAGTTTTTCCAAATCACGAAAGGAGGACTCATACCTGTAAATGTAGTTTAGAACTCAACATACTCTTTTAGTGTTGCAAAGGGAAATGGTACACCTAAGTCTTGATATTTACTTGTAATGACCCAAACCTGTCTTCTTATTGGGTCTGGTAGCTGATTTTTGGACAGTAGTACATTTCATTCCAGCAGTGAAACAAGAACACTGGGTACTTGGTAACTTGGTGAGTTTTTTCTCTTCTGCTTGATTAGGGGAACTGAAGATCCCCAGCAGGTGGTTGTTTTGGGGGTGGGGGAACTGATACTTGAAGACCTTACCCACACAACTGAAATACTTAATAGAAAATTTTGCTTAAATGAAATACTACTTGTAAGCACTTTCCACTAAGAGGTAAAACCACGAACATTTATTTACTTTGGCTATCTATTGCATTTTGTGTAGGGTTATTGTTCTGAGAGGAGAAAATTATAACACAACTTTCTATGGTGTTTTTTTTGTCTTTTTTTTTTTTTTTTGAGTAGTTGTTAACAGTCATGGATAATTACTGGGAGAAAGAATAGCTTAATTCTTGTTTTTAATGAGTCTGGTGGCCAAAGGCTTACAGACTTGGTAAGGATGATAAGCAGCTGAGAGATGCAGAGATGAGAAGGGAAAAGCAGTAAAGGTTATAAGGTAATTTAAAACTAGGGACTGGGAGAAATCTAGTGAGTGTATAGTTCAAGATGAATCGTTCTTTAATGTTTAAATAATAAAACTCTATTGTCAAAAAAGGAATAATTTTTTTAAAGGTAGAATTTGTTAAAATCCAGGTGGGCTACACAGAGGAGTAATTTTGATCAATAAAATCTCACTGAAGCAGGGACATCGGAATAGGTCAGCCTGAGGCCAGAATGTAGGTATGCTTTCATGTCAGTGCAAATGAATTTTATGTAAAAGAAAATCAAAACTGAACAGCATCGTTTACCTGGAGTTTTCAGTTTAAATGGTGTCACAGAAAATCAATAGAAGGAAAGTTAGTCAATGAGACACTGTAATACCAATGGACAAATTCTTCGTTCGAGGTCTAGACTCTAGAACACATGAATGAAGAAAGCATAGAGCCAAGTTGGGTAAATAGACAAATTGTATCAGCAAACAATGCTGTGTCTGAGAAAATTGATATTTCATGCCTAAATAAGAGTAGAAAAAGTTAGGACTGCAGTACTACTTAATCAAGGTGGTGAAACTAAGGATGCTGTGAAGGCAAAAATGAAGGCAAAAATAAACACCATAGTGAAAAAGGAAACTACAGTTAGGTTCCCATAGGCTGGCTAACTGTCATGATGGAGTAGAGGCTGATTTTTGACCTCCCTTAAATGTTCTTCCAAGAAGCAGTCTAATTGGAGAACTTAGAATAAGGGAAGCCACTCAAAGTATTGTGAGAGGAGTGCAAGACAGGCTAGTTCAAAATACTGTTATTTAAAGACTGTTCTGTAAAGTGGCAATAATATTTTCACTATTGTATGTGCTCCTAAGAAAATTTGGAAAGACAGTCAAAAAGCGAAAGCAATCTCTAAAAGTGGAAATATATTTTTATATGTTTTCTTCTTAAATATGTAGGAGGTACTTACAAAAAGGAATAAATCTTAGAATATCCAGAAAGGTAGCAGGATAAAATACCTGAGCATATAATAGGCATTAGAAACCAAAAGACATCACATAAAAACATCTTGTCCCAGCAAGGAAAGTAGGAATTTTGCAAATTAACATAAAATCACAGAAAGGCAAAAGAAAGAGCAAGATCCAAAATACTGCCATTCCATATCAAGAAAATGACTCTGCTGAAGGCCTAAAAAATGATATGAGAAGCTTTTTCAAGCACATTAGAATAATAAAGCTGATGATAGGCAATTGAGATATAATAGGACTGCCAAGGACAGTAAGTCCATAGCAGGTGAATTCTGTGGCTTGAGCTCCCTATGGAGGGACATAAAGAAGTAGCCACAGTAGAGCTTTTCTTTGTTTTAGAAGTTGGAGGAACTTCTGAAGGAAGAATAGTTTTAAAAGAACAGTTTAAAAGCCCTGGCAAACTTGATCCCCAGCTTTTATTGCTGAGCACGATGTTCTATGGTAGGAAATATCCCTTTGGTTAGTTGGGGTCAGCTGTCCCAGCTGTGTCCCTCCTAACCCCTTGTGCACCCCCAGCCTACTCACTGGGGGGGGAGCAGTGTGAGAAGCAGAAAAGGCCTTGATGCTGTGCAAGCACTGCTCAGCAATAGTTGGAATAACCCTGTGTTATCAACACTGTTTTCACCACAGATCCAAAACGTAGCCCCACACAAGATATTAAGAAAAATTAACTCTATCCCAGCCAAAACCAGTACACTAGTTTACTATACATGTCATATTATTTTATATCTTATATCATAAATGAAATCTGAAAAACCCAAACAGTTGAGAGTTTGACAAAACCCTGCCAAGTTTAGTTTTTGTAGCCACAGTAAGCATTACTATTTTCGTAACTTTACCACGATTAATGATAGGAGCAAGGAACAAAAAGTTGTTTTCATGCACATAATTCTTTAATCTCCTGTGTTTTACAGAAGATTTATGATACCATTCCTGGCCTGGGCTGTTCATTCTGTGCTACTTAGAAATGGATTTTTTTCCCTGACTTTTCTTATATTAGCCCCTGTAAAATATCTCTAAGTCTGAAAAGATCAGGTTCAGAATGGGAGAGGGATCGAAGTTTTTTGTATTCTACGGGCAAGTGTCCTATTTATTCTTTCTTTTTAAACATTATAAATGGTTTTAAAGGCACTGAATGCTTACCATTCAAAGGGATCCCATCTGGTTTTCAAAAGCATTCATCAGTGGATGTTCTAAATGATATGACACGGGTTTTGCTAGAACTTAGACTCCAACACTGTACAGTAATTGTAATGGGCTTTTCCACATATGGGTCTGCAATGCAAAAAAAACCCAAAAGTTTTGTTGAAATTTCCCCAGTTCAAAACTCTTCAGAGTTGTAGTTCAAAACAAGAATGCTGCAGTAATGTAAAGCAAATTACTGCAGTTTATTTAATGATAACATTCAGGAGCAGATGTACTTGTTTACTGTTTGAACAGCTTAAATCCTCACGTTCTCCCTCTTTTACATCAGCAGTTGTGTTTGGCAGCCCTTTGCAACCGCTTACAGCTGGACAAGTTCCTGTGGATTTTCTTTTTACTGGTCACCATTCTGTTCTGGCAGTAATTTGTCTGTAATTCCACAGTGCACTCCACAGCGCATCTCATTCGGGAAAAAATCTAGTGAAAAGTGCCATGAGTTTTTAGAACAATTGTATAATGAATGAGGGAAATCATAGTATCTTGGTAGGAAAGGGGGGGTGGGTGTTTTTTTAAATATTGTTTGGTTTGGTATAGTTAGAAGGGCGGTAGTTAAATCTGGGGATCAGAATGTTTTTTATTATAATCTGCAAGAAAACATAACTTTCCTGTTTTAGTCATTTGTTTGGAATTACTTGTCCCATTCATGATCATTGTCCAAAAAGAAGTGTACTACTTTCAAAAGTAGTAGTGAAAAAATATCCTTTTAAGATAGTGTGCTCTCACTTCAGTGCTTTTTTAAAAAATAGCATAATTTAGATTTTTATGTTGTGCTTTTTGAGTACCTGTGAAGAATGCGTTTGACAGACCACTGTATTTCATCCATTAAGCAGATGGGCGGTAGTGTTTAGCTCAGTAATGCCAGCGTGTTTCACCTCTGCTTGATCAGAACCCCGACTAACATAATTTTCAGAATTGCTTTGCAGCTAGAGTTGCCATTGGCATCAGCCATTGAGTTCATGTGGCTTCTTTTCTTACTCTAATCTGCTTGCTAAAGGGCCACTAGGTTAGGCAGCAGCTGTATGACACTAACAAAATGTAAACTAGAATAACAGTGTTCATACAAGTTTTCAGGCGTCAGAGGTCAGACCACTGTTGTGTACGGTGAAATTTAAAAAAGCTGTCATTTGATGATTTAAAATCATAAGTCACCTGTGGTATTATGTGTTAGAACCTATAGCACATTGCCGATCTACCTGCTTGTAGCTAACTCTTAAAAATACTGGTTCAGTGTGTTTCATGTTTGAGAATGTTCCTGTAAGAGCCAAGCTTTTAACTTTTTCTCCAGCTATCTTGTTAGTTATTACTAAGCACAAAATACCTTTTTACTGTATTAAGAGATGAAGTCTCGCTTGCAAGTACACTTTGAAGAGCCAGTAGAACACAAACAATCATTGTTGTGTTAAAGTACAGTATTCCAGGCCTTGCATCTTGCCTGAATCCCTTATGGACTGCAGTATGCATAACTGTTGCTGAAACTACAGCATGGTGTAGTGTTTCCACTTAGTTAAGACAGTAACAAAAGAAAATAAAAACTTGAAATGACAAATGTACTTTCAAGGTAATCAAATTCCTTATTATTCTGTGATTTATTAATAACTATTGCTCTTACAATGAGCAGTCTGTTTAAAAGTATGCAAGATGATGTCTTTGACAAATTGTTTCTTGTCCAAAAATGACAAGCATGAGAATTACAGGAACCATAAAAAAGCAATGGCTAGAATAAGCAATCTAAGTTTCAAGTGAAACTGGAAAGAGGAAAATGACAAAAGCAAGTTAATCAGAACTGAAGAGATGAAGCTTTATTTAGCTTAAGCTGTAGGGTATAGTTGTCAATGATACAATAGTATCATTGACATCAGCTAAACAGTTCGTTAAGCTGACATTTGCCTGTATTCTTGGGGGGAATGAGTTAGTTGAGATAGAGTTTGACATGCATAGCCCTTGACATTTTAATGCAAGTTTAAGCACTGCATTTCAAGCAGCTCTTGTACTCATTAGCAAGGCACAGAAGGGAGTTGTGCTTTCACTTGCTAAACCATTAATTTATTAAGATAGTGAGATATTTATTAGAAATACAGCAAACCTTGCCAAATACACTATTTCTTATATACAGTACATATTTATGATGAAAAATTGGATGCTGAGTTCTGGCATATGCTTCCATCTACTATTCTAGTTTTGAAACCAAGTCTAATGATAGATTAGGGCTTGTACTAAGAAAACTCACAGAACTTTTGTCTTTAGGGATTAAATATAAGATGCCAAGAGATTAATTAATCAACAGTAATTTTACATCTACTGCAAATGAGCTATTTGCAACAGATAATTAAAGCTGGTATTGGGTAGGAGAACTATGAGAGCTTCTGAATCACCTGTGGAAAAATTGATGTTCAGTGTTGTCCATCTTCGTATTGATGTGCTTGCGTAACTAGAGAATATAGATCATGGAGTATCTTTCTCATTAAATCATTTTAAGACTGACATATCTGTCTTCTCCACTGCTGATTATCAAGTAGCAGGTCTTTTTGTGCAGGACAGAAGCTTTTATCTCCTTTATGCTGCTGTCTGAGATTAAATTTTAGTGAGAAATTGACCTTTCTTGACAATATTTTAGGTTCAGACCACTGCCTTACACAGAGCGTCAGGCTTGAAGCCCACAGTCTTGATATGATGTCCAAAATAAACTACTGAGTATTTGGACAAAGTGAGTTCTTTACCACCACTAGCCAAAAATTACTGTAGAGTGATGTTCCTGCTTCATGCTTGTGACAAATTACACTAAGTGACCTTTACTTTTTATGAAAGAATTAAGTCTTCCAGTTTATCTAACATTCAGTATATAGATATGCATCAGTGAAAAACATACTGGCGATGCTGTTTTCTTGAAAGGAAAGTGAACATAAAAACTCCATGCCACATAGCCAGACAGCTGGGTTTTTTTCTGTCCTACAAACAGTTTGAGACTGACTGCACTCAAATTGCTTGGAAAAGTACCTAACTTCAAATACCAAAGTTCTAAGTAGAAAAATACACCACTTGGATTCATATGTGGATATTTTAAATTTGAATGAGAACATTGTGCATACTTAAAATTCTTAAAAACTTTGTTGAAGTATGTTAATTTTAAGTAACTTAGCAGTTGATAATATACTTTCATGCAAAGCAGCAGCATTTTTACTGTTGCATTAAGTAAAACAACAGAGGCAGCTAACATGCTGCACATTTGCACATCAGTTCATGCAGAAACGTGCACAGAAGGAGGGGCAGAAAGAGTGGCTTTGTGCTCAACAGTGGTGGTGAGGCACGGTCTGGGCACAGTCCCCAGCACCGACTGGAGCAACTGCACTAGTATAGCAGAGCCCTCAACCCAGGCTGAGTTCCCGAGGGAGGATGCAGCTTTTCACCTCTGAGGCTGCAAGAGCTATCTGGGACCTTGCTGAGGTTGAGGCAGAAAGAGATGGTGTTGTTGCCTGCAGAATATTTGCTGAGGCTGGGGATTTGTGTCACCAAGTAAAGAACTGCAGAAGGATGTCAGCAGACTGCGCAACATCAGAGGTGACAGGAAAGAGATTAACTGACTTTTCTCTGGGACTCTGCAGCCTGAAGCCACAACTGCTAAAATAGAGGCAGGCAGAGTCTGTGCCTGTTGGTTCAGAAATGGAGACTCCCATGATGGTGAAGACTGCAAACTGGTGACTTCCGACACCAGGAGGAAGGCCCCTTCTCTGCCTGCAGATGAGTAGCTACATGATAGTTCAGTGCCTGGTAGCAGATAATGGGCCGGGAGCTCTGTTCAATGAGATGTGAGCCAGTTGTGCCTAAATCACCCAGGAGCATCAGGAGGAAACAGCGAGTGACAGCAGTGGTGTACACCAAGTTGAACATAAGCCAGCAATGTGCCCTTGCAGCAAAGAAAGCCAACAGTATCCTGGGCTGCATTAGTTAGAGTGTCACCAGCAGGTTGAGGGAGGTAATCCTTCCCTGCTAAATCACCCAGGAGCATCAGGAGGAAACAGCGAGTGACAGCAGTGGTGTACACCAAGTTGAACATAAGCCAGCAATGTGCCCTTGCAGCAAAGAAAGCCAACAGTATCCTGGGCTGCATTAGTTAGAGTGTCACCAGCAGGTTGAGGGAGGTAATCCTTCCCTGTCTGCTCAGCAGAGATGAGAGCACACCAGGAGAGCTGTGTCCAGTTCTGGGCTCCTCAGTACAAGAGAGACATGGACATGTTGGAGCACGTCCATGAAATGGCTGGGAAGATGGTTAAGGACTTGGAGCATGTGTCCTACAAGTAGAGGCTGAGAGGGCTGGGATTGCGTGGCCTTGAGAAGAGAAACCCAGTAAATGTGTTGTGAAGTTCTGGTCATATGGCTGGATGGTCTGATGGTCATCTGGCTGGAACATGTTGCAAGTCCTCTCAGGTGTCTTTGTTACAGAAGCTAGGATTGGATGCATCCAAGTATTGCCCCAGTATCTGCAAAAGTATCCATACCCAGCAGCTGAGGAAGGTTACTTACTCTGCTAATTAATACCTACCCTTAAAGGGTGTTGGAAGGAGGTGACACAACAGGCATGTCAGAAACAAGAAATTCTTTAGGAATGACTGAGAGGCTTGTGGAAGAGAGACACTATGGATTTAAGAATAACATAAAATAAAATAAGAAAGTCAGCAGAAATAAAATGATGTATGAGATTTCTATGAAATAAAAATCAGCACCTAAATTGGGACAGCATAGGTTTAATGTTGTATCAGTAACTGTCCAAACAGAAGTGTGGAAGTGAGCAGGTCTTGCCAAAGGAAGGCTAAGAATACAATATCAGCCTTCTGTAACCCTTTGGCAGACTGTGTAAGTGTCAGAATAGAATGTAGTGCAAAAGAGTATTTCTTAAACACCTGCATGTTCTTGGTGCAGCTAGTAAAGGAACCCACGATTTAGTCCAAAATGGTGCACAGATCCTAGTCAGGAGTATTAACTGTTGAACAATTGTTATGTAAAAATAACCAGAAAATACTCAAAATGCAACATCCCAGGGGAATGAAATCTGCCAAAGTACAATTTAAAAATAGAAAAGATGGTCAAACAGCTAAAAAAAATTCAGACAGCCTAGAGTTCATTTAAAGATATCATTACACACATATGTGCTACGTTTAAGAATGGTTCCAAAAATCCGACAACATGTTTAAACCATAAACTAAGGAAAGATAATAGATATTAAAGGTAAACTAGCATCATTTATGAATGGAAGTCATATCTTTTCCTTGAAATGAGGAAAAGAGGTAGGAAAATAAGCTCCAGCAAATGAAATGTTAAACCACAATAAAGATATGAAAAAGATTCTGAGTGACTGAGTATGAAGTTGAAATAAACCTTTTTTCAAACACATCAGATTCAGGAAGTCTGCCAGAGAATTGGTGGGCTGAGAGATGATCAAAGAGTATTCAAGAAAGATAAGGTCATTGCTGAAAAACTAAATTAATGACTTGAGTCAGTTTTTGCTATAGAGACTGTCAGGAGGGTTTCTGCACTGGAAACATTATTTACAGAAGAGGAGTTGGAGAAGCAGTCACAAACTAGGTTGTTAACTGAAGAGGCGCAGAAATAATTGATACATTGGATAGTGAAAAGGAACTCAAGGCTAAAATAGGTGAATTACAACAGTTATTATTTAACCTCTCACTTACAAATATTCTCAGTAACTGGGGAGTGTGGGCTGTCAAATGAAACACCCGTCTTTTAGAAACATTCCTTAAGAATCCAAGGAAACTACAGATCTGGAAGCCTGATACCTGTGCCAGGCTAATTAGTAGTAAAGAAATGTAATGAAGAATAGAGCTGGTAGAAAGATATATTTCTTTGTTCCAATTTAAGAACTGGGAATTATTAAGTGAATTTAGTAGGAGGCAGGTTTAAAACAAGCAAAAGAAGGATCTTTTTCCCTACGACATGTAAATGAGGTGAAAAAATCCTTATTACGTGATGGGTGTAATTTTTAAAAGGTGACCTGGATTTAAGGTGAGACTGAGTAAGTTCATGGAAATCCTTTGAGGCTTACCACATGTGTAGAAACTACCTATAGCTCAGGAAATCCCTGAGGAAGTATTATGCATGCTTGCCTTCATCTTATTGTTAGCATGCTGTTTTGGCTACTGTAGGAGGCAGGCTACCATGCTAGATAGGTCTTTTGGTTCTGACATGGTCCAGACATTCCAATGTACTGAGATGTTCTTTATTCAAAGAGTATCTTTAGTAGTGTCTATGTTGTTCAACATACTTGTGAGAAATCTGTAAAATTGGAAAACTGTGTAATAGCAGCATTTGTTGGTAATGCAACATATAAGATAATTTGTTCTATTAGCAGCTTATGATACTAAATGAAAAATACTATATGAAAATTAGTGTTGCTAAAAGCAAAGTAATGCATGTAAGAAAAAAAAGAATTATGCATGAATGCTGATGGGCTAGTGTTGGGCTAAATTCTCTTCAGAGTAGACAACTTGTAGCATTCTCAACAGTTCTCTGAAAAAAAGTTTATTTAACATCATACTGAAGTTCAAAAATGAAAAGATGTTGACTACTCAGAATTTCCTCAAATGAAAAACTAGAACACTGTCACTGAAATGATTAATGATCTGAGTTCCAGGTTTAAAAGGAAAAAAAAAAAAAACACCCCCACCAGAACCAGTTATTTTTGTTGGTTTTTTAAAAGAAACAAATTTCCTCCCATTGGGACAAGTGTCTGTAGTGATGAAAAACATAAGGGTGGAAAAAGGGAGTAGACTAATGATAGAGAAAAGGGCAACTGGTAGACATTAAACACTATGACTCAGATTCACTCTGTAGCTCAGGAAGCATTTAGACTGTTCAGTCAGAGGAAGTGATGATGCTGTATCAGAGGGATCACCCTCTAAATGCCCTGTTTCTTATATTCCTTCCTAATCGTTTTCTACTGGCCCCTGTTGGAGACAGGACATTGAATTAAGTAGATCTTTGGTGTTACAAAATGGCTTTTCTGTTTTTTCCATTTAACTAGGGTATGCATTTTTTCAATAACTGATAGAAGTTTTGGTTCCAAACCAAATACAGAAGATAGATAACTTGGTAACTAAACTAACTTGAATATATACTACTGGGTCCAATCCTGTTTAACATCTTCATTCATGGTTTGGATGATGGGGCAGAGTGTACCCTCAGCAAGTTTGCTGATGACACCAAACTGGGAGGAGTGGCTGATAACGCCGGAGGGTCGTGCTGCCATCCAGAGGGACCTCTACAGACTGGAGAAATCGGCTGACAGGAACCTCATGAAGTTCAACAAGTAGAAGTGCAGAGTCCTGCACCTGGGGAGGAACAACCCCAGGCACCACCATATGCTGGGAGCCACCCAGCTGGAAATCAGCTTGGCAGAAAAGGACCTGGGGGTCCTGGTGGACACCAAGTTGAACATGAGCCAGCAATATGAACTTGTGGCAAAGGTTAATGGTGTCCTGGGCTGCATTAGACAAAGTATTGCCAGCAGGTCAAGGGAGGTGATCCTTTCCCTCTATTCAGCACTGGTGAGGCCATACCTGGAGTGCTGTGTCCAGTTCTGGGCTCCTCAGTACAAGTGAGACATGGACATACTGGAGAGAGTCCAGTGAAGGGCCACATGATGATAAAGGGACTGGAGCATCTCTTCTATGACGAAAAGCTGAGAGAGCTGGGCCTGGTCCAGGGGGGATCCCCCCTGATCCCCCCCTCTCAGGGGGGATCGCATCAATGTGTATAAATACCTGAAGGGAGGGTGCAAAGAAGAGGGAGCCAGGCTCTTTTCAGTGGTGCCTCAGGACAGGAGGCAGTGGGCACAAACTGAAACACAGGAGGTTCAGTCTGAACATCAGGAAGCACTTTTTTACTGTGAGGGTGACTGAGCACTGGCACAGGTTGCACAGGAAGGTTGTGGAGTCTCCGTCCTTGGAGATATTCAGAAGCTGTCTGGACATGGTCCTGGGCAACTGGCTCTAGGTGGCCCTGCTTGAGCAGGGGGGTTGGATCAGATGACTTCCGGAGGTCCCTTCCAACCTCAACCATTCTGTGATTCTGTGATACAATCTTTTTGAACAAACAGTTGCTAACACAGCTCCTGGAAAGGTCATCATATTGTTTTGCTTGAGTAGTTCTAACTATTGTACTGGTTAACATGTCAGATAGATACCGTTCAAAATGATTTTACAAAATGAGAATTTGGCTTTCATTGTGGTAACATTTAGGTGTTTTGTAAGGGAATGCTCGTTTTCCCCAAAGATTCCACTTGTTGGAATATAATCCTGGAAAAATTCCTTGTCAAGGAAAAATTTTCTGGGATTGAAATCTACATAGCTTTCATTTAGAATCCAAAATGGTGATTACCTTAATCTTGGAACTGGTAAATAAAAGTTGTCCATAAAACCTGAGGAAAATTTGAGATTGTTCCTTCATGGGGACTTAGATTATCCAAATTGTAGAAGCCCAATGGGTGGATTACAGTATTAATATTTTCCTGGTAGACTCAGCTTTGGATCTTAGCTCTGCTGTAGAACTCCAGTGTGGCTCATACTGCAGTACGCGTACAGCTAGTGCAGGACATCAGTGCCTTAGTTGCCTGTGTGAAAATGGAGCTAGTCTTTTCAGGACTCAGAGCTATATATGAAGTACTATGATGATCTTGGATGCCATCATGGTAGATGGATATTGAGGACTGTGTTCACTGGAACAGTTTTCAGATCTGATTGAAAAATACTTGGAGGGTAGGGGCCATGTTAGTGTCCTGACTGAAAATGTGCTATCATGCGAACAGTGTCTTACAACTAGGTGCAAGATTGTGGAGGTAGATGAAAAGAGAAAGTGTGCACTGGAAAAACACAGTGATGTCTCATTGTGAGAGTCATATTGAAAATATTGTAAGTCTGATTTCTACTTAAACTTCTTTAAAAAAAGTTATTTAAAATTCTGACTGTTTATTCCTGATTAATGACAGATGTTCCCAAAGTGCTCTTCGTTTCTTCCTTATTCTCTTTTCAAGGAGTAGGAACAACTTAGTTGGACACTCTTCAAGTTGATTCTGAATGTTTCTAGGGAGAGATGAATGATTTCATCGCAGATGTTGAGAGGAGGAGAAATAATTCAGAGTAATTAATTTTCCCTGTGTAAAATTTTCCCTTCAGATTCATTTTGATAAAACTACCCAGTTTTAATTTCCTAATCTCAGTGTCATTTTGGTGTACATGTTTGGACAGGTGCCACATTTCATGCAGGATATAGCTGCATTTCAGTAATTATGAGAAATTATTTGTTTGTTGTTTTAAAATGAAATTGTGAAACATTTAAACGCAAGCATGAAAGACAATATAAATGGAAGCCATCATCTCTACTAGTTTAGCCTTGCCAAATAGATGTGCTGCTGGCAGATAGATCCATGAAACCTTTTAGAAAGGGGGTCTATTATGAAAAGGATGCCTCTTGTTTTATTTTGTTAATTTACATTTTCATTCTGTAAAACAATCACTCCAAGGTAGTGGGGTTTTTTCCCTCATCAGTGTCTTAAGACTAAATTTGTTCTTTTTTAAACAATATAAATCAAAAGATATGACTGCTATTTGTCAGCTGTGTCATTTGGTGTCAAGCTGTGTCTGTGATTCATACTCTGAACTCTCTTTGGGCACTTGTTTATTTTGACACATGGGCTTTTACCTGCATCTTCCCCCCGCCCCCGAAAGCTTAATTTTTTGTCTTTTTGATGAGATAGTCAGACTGCCATGCTGCTTATAGCCACGATGCTGTTGCTGTTTCACAGTGAGCTAGGGGATGTTTTCAGCACTACTTTGGATCTATTTCTTCTTTATCTCTGGAATATCAAAGTTCAGTCTTTAGTATTCCACTGCTTTAAGCCATAACCCGTCTATGTTTGATGCCTGTAAGAAAGAAATCTCTTCGATCCTGTTTAAAGGAAGGGGGAGACAGTGTGAAAAAACACTCAAAAGAAATGTATTTCCTTGCTCACAGGTAAATATTATGCAAAGAAGTCTTTAGGCATGTGTTCTTACTAAAATCTTGCTTCTTTTGGAAAGATCTATCAATTTCCACTGAACCTATTGCCACTGTCTCCAGACTTCTTTTGAAGTTTGCTCTCCACACATGTTCTCCTCTCTCTCTTTTCACCGGGGACTTGAGCAGTTTGCTCTCTCCGGTCATGTGTTTTTGTCCTGCTTGTAGCCAGATATTTCTCATTCAGGAGCTCCTCCTTGCTTTCTCTGGGGTTTTTATTGTAATCTTTTGTTTGTACCCTGTCTTTTTCATAGCATTTTATTCTGTTCATTTCCAGCCAGCTGTCTCCTTTCATTTAATTACTTGTAGTCAGGAGCAAAATTGAGTTGGAGCTCAAAGTGAGACTGTTGTTATGATCTCAGGAGGAGGCAGCAATATCACCTATTACTGGACATAACATGGCAGAAGCCTAGAGGTGCTGATTCATACTTAGGCAAGATATGACTGAAAGTTGCTCCTGGCAGAGTGGCTCCCAGTGATTTTGTGTACCTGTGGATACAAAGGATGCTGGACATGATAAGATTTAGGATTTCCCTGTTGGTAGTGAAAATAGTGAAAATAAGTAAGTTAATAGTATCACATAGCAATGATCAATGATCTGGATGAGGGGATCGAGTGCACTCTCACTAAGTTTGCAGACGACACCAAGTTGGGCGGCAGTGTTGATCTGCTCGAGGGTAGGAAGGCTCTGCAGAGGGACCTGGACAGGCTGGATCGATGGGCCGAGGCCAACTGTATGAGATTCAACAAGGCCAAGTG
>NW_008824338.1:61761-77631 GCF_000699105.1 Pygoscelis adeliae
CCCAACTTGGTGTCGTCTGCAAACTTACTGAGGGTGCACTCGATCCCCTCATCCAGATCATTGATAAAGATATTGAACAGAACTGGCCCCAAAACTGAGCCCTGGGGAACACCGCTCGTGACCGGCCGCCAACTGGATTGAACTCCATTCACCACAACTCTCTGGGCCCGGCCGTCCAGCCAGTTTTTACCCAGCGCAGAGTACACCTGTCTGAGCTGTGAGCCTGGATGCCCAGGGAAGTGGTTGAGTCACCATCCCTGGAAGTATTTAAAAGACGTGTAGATGAGGCGCTTAGGGCCATGGTTTAGTGGGCATGGTGGTGTTGGGTTGACGGTTGGACTCGATGATCTTAGAGGTCTTTTCCAACCTTAATGATTCTATGATTCTATGGCCAGTGCAAGACAGCAGTTGTTCAAAGCCTTCTATCCAGTGCCTGTGAAAACTTCAGGAAAGGAAGAGCTACTGCTTTGCTGGGAGCAGTAGATTTGCTGTCTCTTTCCTCGGTGTGAGGCAGCCACTGCTGAGTGCCAGCGGGCATTCTGAATGCAGCTCTTTGCCTAAAACAGTGGTAATATCATCATGTTCAATGACAAATAAATGGCTGTGTGGCCTGACTTCTCACTCAGAGCACTGAGGTAAGGTGCACAACATGTTCATTGCAAAGAATAAATAAATTCTCTTATTCGTTCTAATGTTCCACACGTTTGGCTCAGCATGTGAACATTCTTTCAGTGTACCAGCCTGTAATAAAAATGCCCCAATTAAAATTTAACACTTCAGAATACAGGAAAATTAATGGTTTCTTTCCTCCCTCCCCCTAGGTGCTCATTAACAATATTTTGCTATACCTGACATTCTTCTTCTTGTAGGCCTTTTCCAAGAACAATTCTGTAGCAGCCCATCTGTTTTATTTTGTTGATTCACAGCTAATGTATGCCATGATCAGCTAAAAAGACAGGAGGGGAAGAAGATTGCTTGTTTTTGTTGCATTGCCCTTGCTGCTGCAATTGGTGTCAGAGAGTCTCTTTACGGAAGAGCCACAGAGCACACTTATCTAGAAGGTTTCTGGAGTTAAGGATAGGGCAGGCAGAGAAAGGGGGGCAATCTTTACAGAAACCACAGTGTAAGCAGAGATTGGTACCATTTTTGGAAAAACAAATGCTGAACAGAGTTCTCAGAGGTGATAAAGACTTTCCTCAGGGACCAGGTAAAAACAGTTGCAACACAGGAAATTGCTTCAACTTGCTGAGAACAAGATTCAAAGGAAATGATGTATTGTGTAAAGAGACAATGGGAAAGGGGAGATGCTTATGAATGCTTATTTTGTCTCATCTAGCTGTTGTAGTTTTCAGTATTTACAACTTGCATTATCCTGGCTATAGAAAAAAACTACTTCAAAAGTCTTTTGATGATGACTGCTCTAAGAGGTACAAACTGATCCCTGTTGAATTCTGAGTCCCATTCCAAGTATCCATTCCTCTTAACACAAAAATTTTGAGCCCTTTGGTTGTTCGATAACTTGAAAATACCTATTTCAGACTAGAGGAGGAGAAATTAGTTGCCTGCGGCATGGACATTATTGTAGGACCTTGGTACGTGTATGCAGCTTGGACTATGGTCTTTCTGTAGCTGATGACTCCTTTGCTCAAAATGTTTTTACTGTAAAGCCTCAGACCTGGGGTCTGTGAGTACATGGAATATTTTTGTGGGGAAATCTGCTTTCCAAAGAAAGAAGGTATTTTACCTTTGCAAAGGCATTCACACAGTGCCTTTAATGATATTTGTTGGCATAATCATGGCAACATTGCTGTCATCTAATTCCTTGTTGTATTAATAATCCTGTCTTCAGATTCACACTTCTCTTATTAATGGACGGCCTAGTGCTGATGATCCTTCACGCGTATTACTAGAATTCACCTCTGCTCGCTTTATTCGCCTGAGATTTCAGAGGATACGGACACTAAATGCTGATTTAATGATGTTTGCACACAAAGATCCAAATGAAATTGATCCCATTGTTACCAGGAGGGTAAGTTCTGGCAAGATAGTAGAAATGCATGTGTAGAAGTTCTCTTACACCTGTAAATGCTGTACCTGCCTTTGTTTGCCATAGGAAATCTTGGGAGATGATGAGTACCTGTTGTTATCTGTCAAAATCCTAGTGTTAGAGGATTCCCTCTTCACAGCATTTTGTTATCTTCTCTGTAGCAGAAGTAACAATGTTATCTTTTCTGCTTAATAGTGTTATTAACATACATAACATGCTTATTAACATAAGCAAACAGCTCCTTTGGCTGTAAACACTTGGGTGCAGGTAATTGGCAAGTGGTTGCTGTTAGATAATGTCCTCTTGCCTCTTCTGCTGCTCAATCATTTGCCACCTTTAACATTCCTTGAACACTTACTTTGAGTAGAATTTCTACTAGTGGTACTGTAACTAGTAGTAGTGCCTGAATGCAACTCTTTTAGCATTATTATATGATTGTTGCTAACTCTAAAAATGTTACATTGTGCTTCAGCTTAAAAGAAGGGATGTAGCACTCAAACTCAGACCATACCCCTGCCTTCACCACTGTTCCTTATGTGTGCACACCTCGATCTCTTCTTTCCGCAGTCTGTACTTGCTTCCTATGCCACATCTCCCTGTTTTTCCACTGCTCAAATGTTGTGTGTTATTGTATTTTTCCTCTGATTTTTCTATTAAGCATTCTTAAAAACTGTTTTGGGGGATGTATACCTTTCCACATTTTTTCTTTGTGCTCACTTCCTCTTTCTGTTGATCATCTTATTTTACATCTTTTTAATTTTTTTCTTAGGGTACCACTATACTAAGTCTTGTTATGAAGGGGGACTATGGTTGTTCTTGGCTTTAATTAATACCATTTATCAATGGTGGATAACTGCGAAGAAAATTTGCTTCTTCTGTTCCACATTTCTGGTTTCCATTTCTTCCTCCAAATATGTAAAGTGCTGGCTATTTCTGAGAGGTTGGAATGTGCCATCCTGTTTTGTATTACAAGCCCAGAAACCTTCCAGTTGATTGCAGTTATTGCAGCCTCACTAATCCTGGAAACTGGGTGCAAATTTAGTAATCTGATTTTAACTGATCAGAAACACAAAACCGAATCTAAATAAGAACCCAAATCACACTTTAAAAATCACTGTGTACTCATGAAAACCTAGTGCAGTTCAATCCACAGATTTCTCGAACCAACAAAGAACAATAACATGTGTATGGTATCTCTCCATGAGGCTGTCCTCAAAGTAACAAGGAGCAACTGAAACTTGCCATCCTTGTCTGCCTTTCCCCATAGAAGACATTAGACAACCACTGTACCACAAAACAAGAAACAAAGGGTAGCCATAAATGATACATTTTCTGTGTGGTAGAAGGTTTCTGTGTGGTATGACTGAATTATATGAGTTCCCATTTTGTTTGATATATTTATTAATGATCTGAAAAAGAGGTTGAACGCAGAAACAGCAAAATTTGCAAATAGCGTGTTTGTTTGGATTAGCCGATTGTTAGGATGTTACAGGACCCTCACCAAAACAGATGAAAATGCACAAGATGGCATGTGAGATTCACTTTTCACGGATGTCATAATACATGAGTACAAGTATCTTTCCATCCTTCTTTCTGGTTAGGGCTATTAATCGCCACCAAAGAAAAAATAGAAATGGTCAAATGGCAGAACAACAGGTCAAAAGTTAGTTAAATCTCAATAACGAAGACTATTCCATAGTCATTCAGAAGGCCAATAGTGAAAAACAGTTCTTCTTTCCACAGTCCAGTGAATGCCCGAGTAAGATGCAACTAAGGTGAACAAAAGTGTTTCTTTCTTAGTTTGTGTTCTAGCCTCTCTTCTCCCCATCATCACGGCTTTTCCTTTTCATGTTTTCTGAAGGGAATAAATTCTTTAGCATTTGACTTGTCATTATCCAGTGTGCATATAGCCTTTTCCTATGCTTGTGTTTGGTGTGTGCTGTGTATAAATTGACACGGCTCTTGTGACTTCAAACAAGTGGAACTGTGCCAATTTATACCCTTTCTTTTCACTAAGCCTGAATCTGTTGATCAAGACGCAGCTTGGATTACACTGTCTGCTATATTTGTAATAGATCAAAAAAGAAATAAAACAGGACCTGACAGTTTTGTCACCAGAAATGAATTCTGTAGTTTGGCACCCACATTTTACAATCCACTTAGCAATTCAATTTCTGTTTTGTCTTACAGTATTACTATTCTGTAAAAGATATCTCTGTTGGAGGCATGTGCATATGTTCAGGCCATGCGAAGGCTTGTCCACCGGATCCAGCGACCAATGTATGTATTTTTCTTTTTTTTTTTTTTTAATGTGCCTTATTTGTAGGGTGGAACATCAGAAAAAAATCTTGATAGTCCTCAGAGTTCTGTGAATTTATCTCTTCTTCACCTGGAAGAACAGTCAGAAGCAGTGCCGGGATGAAATAGTGCTGGCAACCAGAATAATAAACATTCGTACAATGTCAGTAGAGGCATTCTGTGAAATGAAAGAATAGGTTTCAAATAATTCAGTCCATATTGAAAGTTTCCTAAGAACAGCAGAAATCTGGGTTATGTTATGTAGCTGTAGAGATGAGCACTAACAGTCAGTCTTTCTTTTCCTTGTTGATATTCATCAAGGTGTTTCCTAAATGACTGTCGAGTATTTAATCGATACTTGCAAACAAATGATGGCTCTAGAATGGCACATTTACTATGCGGGAAATATTAATTGAGTGATCAGTCAAGCTAGTCTAGAAAATCATGAGCTGTTTATAATTTCTTCCAACTTGTAGCTTTCTTTTTGCACCATTATTAAACACATAACCAATATACTTGAAATAGAGAAATGTAATTTGTTACTGATGGTCCAAATCTATGCACACATTATGACTAATACAGAATTTCCAATCTACTAGTATTACTAATGTGCCATAATGAGGGATCTCTTCATATACTATTCACTTAAGTAGGAGCTTTGTAGGATTTAACAGAAAATCTGGTTTGTATATGACATTAAGCCATTGTGTAGGAACTGATTAAAAAAACCAAACTGGAAGAAATCTTACGGAGAATGCATTTACAGTTCGAAGCAGTTTCCATGGATCCTTGTACAAATTTTACGAACTCCTTGGTTTAATCCTTCCAAGCCTTTTCTGTGATGATGTGTATAGCAAGTGTTGAACTATTGTTTCAGATGGCCTTAGTTATCAAACTGCAGCATTGTCTCAGTGCCATCTGTTAGAATTGGGCCTACCTCAGAAAATAAGTGCTGTTATTGCGATTAATACATACTTCAGTTCAGATAGTTTGGCTACTAGATAAAATAAAGGCATTTTGACAAGGGCGGTGTCTTGTTTTGCAGGATGACATATATGTATTTGTTGTCTGACCAGTATAAAAAATAGCGTAAGTGAAACAACTCACTCACACTCTCCAGGGATACTCTTCAGACTGAGCCATACCAAAATAGGTGGGCTTTAGCTTATAAACATCATGACTGTAGTTGTTAGCATAATCAATCTTTCCCCTAGCATTACAAAGAATAAACTTCCTTGAATTACTGCCTTGCTTTTCTGAAGCATTCCTTAACTTAACCTTGTTTTGCGAGATTTATGCTTTGCCCTGTGAGCCATAGAATTTCTCCAGGTTAGCTTGCTGCTTTGACCTTGAGTGGCTTCACAAGGACCACAGAGAATCCCCTCCACTGAATAACTATTGGGAAGGCAATTTTTGCTCCTCGTTTCTCCAAACTGCAGTTTCTTTTACCTTTTCCAAGCTGCTTCTGTGCCTCAGAGAGTTTGGGTGTTCCCTACAGCAATATTTTCATGCTGGGACTAAGCTGGGGCTAAGGTGATCTGCTGAGGAACTGAAGAGTGACTGCAAGTCTGGTCCTGCTCTCATGTCTTACTAGTTTAAAAACTTCTGCTATCCCTCACATAGAATTAGTTATGCAGTTAGAAGGTTACACGATGAGTTGACTCATCCAGTAAAAAAATAATGCTGAAGTTAAAAGAAAAGCCAATTGTATTGGATCAGCCAACATAATTGATTTCACTCTGCAGCTGCAGGATTGCTGCATCTAAGGGAAGGGTGGAGAATGGCTCACTCCTTCTAGTGTAAGCTAGCTATCAGATCAGTTTCCCTGTACTGTGAAGCTGTACCTCAGGGCTACCAGCACTTTGGCTTATTTACTGTACTGGGGAACTTTCATTCTCCCATCCTTTCTTCAGCCAGTTGGAATTAGGTTCTCCTACGTTCTTAGATTCTCCTTAGATTCTCTGGCCAACTGTGTTCCTTTGCATTGTGGCTGTTTTCTTAAAATAGAGCTATAGGAGTTAAACATACTCTTCTGTCTCTCACTTGGTGAATGCAGGATACATAAATGAATAAAAATGAATAAACAGAGGAATTACAGAGTATAGCCATTCTTAATGTTTTCATAATTTGAACTGGAATGCAGATTATGTACATGAACAGATTCTTCAAATCATCACATTGTGTAAATATTTGTTTTTCTTTTAAATTAGAAATCTGTCTGCCAGTGTGAGCACAACACATGCGGAGAGACATGTGATCGGTGTTGTCCTGGTTTCAATCAAAAGCCTTGGCATGCTGGCACTTTCCTGGTTAAGCATGAATGTGAACGTAAGTTGAAAGCGGTACAGAAGAGAAGGTTTATTGCAACTGCTGGTGACAACTGAAATCGGGTCCTATGTGATTTTGCAATTAATTCTATTTCTAACCACATTTGTTTATGAATGAGTTGTTCACTTACTTAAAATGGCTCAAAAAAGTTAAAAGAAAAATTACATGTAGAATTGTGGTTTCATTGAACTCAGAATATTTTAGTGTAATGTGCTGATATTGGTGGAATACTGTATAAAAAAATCATTTTGACTTGTTTAGTTTTTATAATTACGGTGGGTTTGTTCTGATAAAATAACAGGACTGTATCCTGATAAGTAAAAAAACTTTTTCACAAATTTTTCATTATATTGAACTTTAACGGCATAATTTTTGTACAAATGCCACTTTTATATATTATAATGTTCAGCCTTGCTGAAACAGAATATCTTTACATGATCAAAATGCAATTTGAGTTTCTGATTTTTTTAATGGAAAAAACAATGTATCTAGTTTTCCAACATGGAACGAAAACATACCTTGAAATATCATCTACCCACAGGGTGGGAATTTCATTTACAGGTTTACTGTAGAAAGGATAGTTATAATTGAACTTTAAAATCCTACTTCCAAAGGTCACATACCACTTATATTTCTGAACATCATAAAACCTAGTGCTCCATTACATGTAAGTATTTATTCAGTTGTAGGATTGTAGCTATAGTTTTACCATGAGTGGTTGAAAATAAATAAAAAGAAACAGATATCCCCATATTAAAAGTAGTAGTTGCTCATTTGTGTCCTGTAAACTTTGGTCACAGAGGTCTTTGTTTCAGTAGGAACTGTGTCTGTACTGGGAATGCATTCTGGAATGAAATCAGGGTACATTTATTTTCATGTTTAATTTTTAAAAGACACTTCTTATGCCCCCTTCAACCCTCAGTGAATTGTTGTACTTTCATGGTGGAAACAGTTCCCTGGGATCTGGTTCAGATGTGAGGAGAATGACTCCCTACAACGTTGACGAGCTTTGAATTTCTCTTTATGTGGAAATTAATGTTTTGATGCCACAGGGGAAGGAAGAAAGAGAGCTACCTCATTTTGACAGCAACAGATTATTAGATTAGCTCTCTTGCATGTGGACCTGAAGCCTAAGAGTTCAAATCTGAACATCTAAAGAAGTTTTAAGGTTGGGAATCTTTTTGTTCTGACCCAGTTCTTACATGCGTATGTGCAAAACAAGTGGTTTTAGGATGTCTTTCAGCTTTCATGGAAATTACTTTAATTTACTCATACCATTCTGCTGCTTTCCTTATAATTCCTCCTGTATTTTAAATTAGCTGACTCTTTCATGAACCGTGTGTGTGTGCAACCACCAAAAGGTTTCTGGACTATCAATTTAAAGAGGAAAAAAAACCCCTAAAACAAGACAGGAAGAATGTAATTAGACTGTATCTGTCGACTTCCATACTCCCCCAGACAAAACAGAGAGAAAAAAATACAATATACAGAATTCCAGGATGTGTTTGTGATGAGACCACATTACTTTTCACAGATGAAGTAGTAAATTAATGCTTGAATGTGCTGTCGGTTACAATGTATGCAGCACCCATGATAAAATGTTGAACGACTCTTTTTAATACCTTAGTAACAGCGTGGCATCTCCAGCCAGAAAGTGTTCGCTAACGCAGTTCCTTCTTTTTTAGCATGCAACTGTCATGGGAAGACTGAGGTGTGTTACTATGATCAGGACATTGCAGACAGAAATCAGAGTTTGAATGTCCGTGGAGAATACATTGGGGGCGGAGTGTGTGTGAATTGTACAAGCCACACCGGTGGCATAAACTGCGAGACCTGTGTCGACGGTTACTTCAGACCTAAAGGGGTAAATGCGTGTTCTGTTGTCACTTCACTGTAAAGCTCCGTGTTCAAACCATCACTTCAGCATGGGGAGTTAAGTTATTAAAAAGAGATGACACAGTTTGGACTGCCATTTTGTGAAGGTTAACTTCTAATTCTGACAGTGTAGCAGTTGCTTTTCACAGTGGGAAATCTGTAAAGTTAACACTCACAGGAATATGAAAGTGAATTGTGTTGACATGAAGGAATGCACTTGAGGTCAGGGCCTCCAGCTAGTATTTCAATTTAATTTAATTTAAAGGAGGATGTGGTCCTGTAAACAGAACTTTTGCCTCAATAATGAATTTCAAGATTTGTTATCAAAGATCAAAGAAGTATCACTACATTTGATATTGGAGAAAGGCAATCTGTAATTTTTATTTTTTAAATGTAATGTAGAATTAATAACCACTGAAATTCTATAGTGTCTCATGAATGCCTTTCATTTTCAGTGCAGCGGGAATTGTTTTTTGTCTTTCGTCATATAAGGCTGTATTTTCATCTAAGTTGAAGCTGTTGGAAGATGAATCTTATATTAGGTTGTATTGCCAATATGGGCTGTGCCTGTATTTTAGACAGCTACACTATTATTGTGTGCTTAAATTCCCGATATTTTGTCTGTATAGTTTCAGTTTGGTAAATCATGACCTTTAGTCTGGTGGGTTTTCAATCCTCAAACACAGAAAACACGAGCAAATAACAATAATTACATTCTCCCTGATATACTGGTTTTAGCCTTAGAGCTTGAGAAAAGGAGTACTGATGTCTTCAACAGCAGGGCACTTGATTTTTTCCTCTGAATTGGGTTATCATCCAACTAATAGGGATTTTATATATATGTGTGTGTATAGTGTATCTATAGTATGTGTATATACCTAATTCATGGAGAACTTTCTACTTTATATTCCCAGTGTGATATTAGACTTATGTTTAAGTTTGGTTGAGGTAACATTTTCAAGAAGAAAAGGAAATTATTCCATTGTCTAATGTTGACTTTTCTTCACTTACCCTTTTTGTTCAGTTACTGACTAACTAACTTTAGTTAGTTTTTTGAATCATGTTGACTAGAACAGCTGAACTATTTGTCAATATTACTTTAGGTAGTGAATGCTTAAAATCAACTTCATTACATTTATTAATTTTAATTATACAAGGGTCTGTTATTATCTCTACACCTGTTTTTAGTTGAAAACGTAGTTGTTTCTAAATAAAAATCCAAAATGTAACTTTAATGCCTAGACTGCATGGCCTAAGTTTGGCAACCATCTCATTTTTGTTAAAGTGCAAGCTACCTACATAGAAGTTGTTCTCTCCTACTTTTTGTTTAAGAAGTAAATAAAAGTTTCCAATTATTAAAGGTAAGATTTTGTTTTGTAATCTCTTTGTTTTTGTAGGTGTTGCCAGATAGCCCAGATCCATGCCAGCCATGTTCCTGTGATCCAAATGGGTCTTTACATGATACCTGTGTCAAAGATGAGAAACATGCAGAAGGAGGTAAGATCCCTAAAAGACAGTAATGCTAAAGCTTAAGTTCAGCAATGGTCAAAGAAAAGCTGAAACACATTTGTAATCTCTTAAAAAACAAAAAAAACTTTTTTTTTTTTAAGTTTACTCATGCGAACAATAATCCACCTGCATTTTTATGATACTTTTCTTTGGAAACTCAGATTTTATATTCCCAAATTTGCTGAGGCTTCTTTCAGACTCATGGCTTGCAAACTTGAGTACGTTTGGAAGAGTGTTCCCCATGGAATATATTGGAGAATTTTGGCTTTTCTTTTACAGCAGAGATTAAAACTAGTACAACCATAATGTTTTAATCTCTTTACCTCTCTAAGCATATTTCCGTTTGAAACCCTAGAAAAAAATCTGTTTGAAAAGTGTCATATTTATGTGCCATCTATATTAATGTAGCATTGCAAGCTGTTTCCCATAGCCCTGTAAAAGCTATCTTCAAATAGAGAATAAACTGCTTCCTTGTGCTTTGGAAACAATGGATTGCCATATTTTTGGGGGGTTTTTGCCGACCAACTTCTGAGAATACCATAGGAAGATAACAACAAAACTCAAGGTCAGCTCTTAAGAGGTGTTTTGATTGGGCTAATTACAATCTATTAACAAGAGCTGTTGTAGCAATCTTTTTTGAAATAGAGATCAATGGAACATAAAAACAGCATAGCAGAGATGCAAATACAGGGCCCAGAGGTGTAAAATCTACTCTAACAACCATGTACTGATTATATCAGTTCAATAAAATGATACTGATTATTGTCACAGTGGTATATATGGTGCGTTGACCTTGGTCAGCTGCAATGCCCACCCAGCTGCTCTCTCACTGCCCTTCTAAGCAGGACAGGGGGAGAAAATAAGATGAAGCAGCTTGCGGGTCGAAGTAAAGACCAGGAGGTTGCTTACGAATTACTGTCATGGGCGAAACAGACTTGACTTGGGGAAAATTAATTTAACTTATTGCCTATTTAAATAGATTCAGATAGTGATAAACAAAGACAAAAATTAAAAAAACACCTTCCCCCCCACCTCCTTTTTTTTTTTTTTTTTAGGGTGCCTTCATTCCTTCCTTCTACCTCCTCCCCCCCTACCACAAGTGGTGCAGGGGGATGGGGAATGGGGGTTGTGGTCATAACAGTTCCTCTCTGATGCTCCTTTCTCCTCACACTTTTCCCTGGCTCCAGCGTGGGTCCTTCCCACGGGCTGCCGTCCTCTAGGAGAAAAATCTACTCCACCATGGGTGTTCTTTTAGGAGATATCCACCTGTTCCTTCATGGGGTCCTCTGTGGCGTGCAGTGTGGTTATCTACTCCACCATGGTCTCCTCCAGGGGTTGGAGAGGAATCTCTGCTCCCATGCCTGGAACACCTCCTACCCCTCCTTCTCCTCTGACCTCCTCTGACCCATCTGGCTGCAGGGCTCAGCTGTGCCCTGCCGTGGGTCTGTTGGAGCCGGCTGGAACCGGCACGGGGCAGCCCTGTCCTCTCGTCACAAAGGCTGGCCTGCGCCCCCCAAAACCCCGCCGCTGCCAGCACCCGGGCACGGACACCCGGTACAGTATATCACACGACTGATAGGAGAGACAGTTGAAGCAGAAGAGAGGATGAATCCCAAAGCTGGAAAAAACACATCAAGACTGTGCAATGCTTGTACCAAACCTGTGGGTGAGAGTGTACAGGTTACAGATGACAGACTTAATGCAGCAAAGAAACCTCTCGTACTATTAAACAGGACAACTTTTATTCAAACGTTTGCCACTACTGACATTCAGTGCTTTTGTAAAATACTGAGGCTATGATTTTGAGATGGAAGAATGAGTAATTCAAATGTCCCACTTGCGTGTTAAGCAGCTGCTTGGTCTCTCGGTTCCTATCTGTTACTGCTGCAGTCTTTCTTTTCACACCTTCTGTGCTGGCCCCTGGTGCAGGTCATTCTCCAGGGGCCTGGCAGCTGAAAGGCAGTTAATAGGCTGTCAGCTCTTCCCCTAAGAGAGGGAAGCAAAAAGATAAAGACATTTTTCCATCTTGTTTGGTTGTCAGTAATAGTGTCATTAGGAGCTCTCATAATGTCTTATTCTTGCCTCTGAGCATTCAACAGATCTAAACCATCTCATAGTTGCTTTCTAAATCTGCTTACACTTTCTGAATCTGACTGGGTGGTACTGTGCTTTAACACCTTGCTTCCTGTATCGCCTTCTGCCTTTTTAATTCTCTGATCTTCTTTCTGGTAAATTCTTTTCTGGACCTTTCTAGGAAGAGAATAAAACTCCCGTTTGGACCCCTCCTTTCCTTTCTTGCTTTTTCTCTATTGTCTCCATCCACCCAATCTAAAGATCGTTAACTGTGTCTTTCTAATAAGTCAAGAAACGTGTCATGCCACCATCTTGAGGATAACATATCCAAAATTGGATTATCTCTCTGTGTTTTGCCTCCTTTTACTTTTATTGCCAAGCGGCCAGTCCTGCTCATCTAGCCCCAAGCTTTCAAACAAGTTGCATATCTCAGCAGTTCCTCCAGTCCCGAGAACCAGAGAGTTCTTTTGTTCTCTTCACAAAATTAAAACTCTCATCATTTTCTGTCTTGACTGTAACCAGCTTCTCCTGATCTTCATGAAACTTAACTCATTTGGCTGCAATTGGTTAGAAACCTGTTGCTTTTGAGCACATTAGAGTATTGTTACTCTCTGTTGAATCTGCTGTTTGTAACACATGGAGTAATTTTTTTCCTTTATTGCTTTTTAAACCCATTGATGTCTCCTCTTTCCAATTTATTTACTGTAGAGGTTATTCTATGTATTTAAACTACTTCTCAATTATGACAAGTGCAACAATTGTTATTTAGGTAACAGCCATCATAAACGGAATTCCCTCCCCAAAGTAGTCCATGCATTTGTTCCTGAAACCAGTTGTCTGTGTCCTGCCCAGTCCTGGGAGTCCAGTGAGAAGTGGACAGTTTGCACTGTCTAGACAGTGGCCAGAGGACAATTCTGATATTTACCTTGTTTTATTTATCTATTTTAAGACCGTAAGAACAAAAATAAGTCAGCTCTACACATAACTGGGCTTTGTAGCCATTCTGCCTACAATGGTCCTGTTCTTTACTCCTTGTTCTTTCTCTTTATTTGCTTTTCTTTACCTCTTGTTGTACTAAATAAGGTTCCAACACGTTAAGAGAACTGTTTACTTCTTGCACATTATGTTTGATTATAGTGTTTGGACCAGCTGGCCAGATTTGTGACTGTAACATCTTATTCCACAGAAAAGACACAATAAAGCCTTTTTAATATTTCCTTTAAGGAAAGATTTTTGTGGTAATGGAAGAGGTTATGTTAGAATCAAGAGCAGGTCTGGATATAATTTTTAGCATAAAACTATCCTGAAAGCCAATCACTTTTTACCTTTTTTTTTTTTTTTCTCAAATTTATATTCAATACCCTGATAAAATTCTTTTTACTGTACACTGCTCACCCTGGGCAGCAGTTGGGTTTGAAGCACTGGGGAGCCTTCATAAGGGAAAGGCTGGAAAGCATGATCTGTCTGAGGGAATCTATCTATTCACCTGTGAACCAGAATGAATACACACTGGGTAGGTTGAAATACATCTCAGAGTTTGCTGGCTGGTTGTTTGAGGGTAAGTTGTTTCCTTGGTGTAAGATGGCAATACACTTCTTAAATGTGTGGTAAGCAAATGAGTTGGGAATATTAAAAGCATTAAACTAAAATGGAAATATGATAATAAGGAAAATCACTGGGGATATAAAGTCACCGCAAACAGTTCTCAAGGAAAATAAAGCTGGAGGCTGTACATTCTCTGTGTGCTTGAATAGTGTACGTAAGCAAAAATTAAAAGAGAAAAGTGTAGCAAATACCATAATAACTGGTACACTGATGAAATGCAACAAGAGGATTTAAATGACTGCATCCTGTAGTCGTCATCAGGTTTTGGTAGATAAGAGAAGGGCATGAAGGACTCGCTTTATAATTGAGTAGGCATTGTTTCAGAAGGAAAAGAAGTATTTTTGTATATTAAGCATGTGTAATTTCCATTTTGATCAGCCTAGTATAACTTTGTCCTCACATATTTCACTCAGCATTCTGAAATGAAATACTATTATTCTAGCTTGTATATTTTTGGTTTTGAATCTTCAAGAACGCTTTCCAAATATTCTTTCATAGCAACATTATATGATATGCTCATGAGCAATATAGAAAAGATAGAAAATAAAGAAACTTACAATAAATCATAGTATGTTTGCAAACTGTGGTATTGATAAAACAAACTGATGAAAATGTCTCTAGGTTTTGTAACTGAAAGGCAATAATTTTAAAACTGAACTTGTCCACCTATGTCCAATCCATCCTAATAGTAGGTAAACTTGACCATCGTCACTTCTGTATCGTCCATACAGAAGCAAAGGTGGAACCTATACATTCAGAACTACTCTGTACTCCAGTAATTGGGCTTTCTCGGTAAATCAGTACTCGTTTCAAGCTGTAGTGGCTAGATTTTAACAAATAGCCATTTTACTTTGCTTTTAAAGCACCTGCAAGACCTGTGGAGTTTGGAAACTGGCAGAGTTTTGTGACTCAGTCTTCACTGCATGCTATCATGCAGTGAAGTTTTTTCCCTGTTGCCTCTTTTTGTACAATATAATCCCAATGACAGATGTTTATTTTTGCTGAAAAACTTTCTCAGACATTGTAGGACAAATAACATCCAGATATCTCCATCTTTATTCAGGCTTCATAGTACTTTGCTCAGCAAGCAGTCCTGCTGACTTCCATGAGATCATTTTTGGAATTCATACACTGTTGAACAGGAGTGAAAATGGCAGAGGCCAGTCCTGGGATTGCAGGTTTTGTCAAGGGTTTGGCGCATGCTTTTGCATGCATTTATTTTTGTGCAATTTTGAAAGGCTGGTAGGCTGGGAGAAAACTGACTGATAAAACTCATATTTCAAGATGACTCATCCTCTAGGATGAACTTTCAAAGCTTCTGCACACTCAAAGATAGGACAGAAACTGATAATATTCAGGTAGAAAACGGAATAACCGCTTCAACAAATAAAGCCCCATTCAAACGAGGCCTGTGAAGTAATAGACCAAAAGCAAAAGAAGATGTGCTTCTGCTGAAATGTTAGTTCATTACAATGACAACAAAAGACGGACCTGAAACATCTGCCCTAAATTGAAATATAATTAGGCTGTTGATATAATATGCACTACATATGCACTACAGAAGCCTGGTCAAAGATAACCAGTGGGGCACTGACAGGAATTTACATACTGTGTAATACAATGAGAGCCTAGATCTTGCAAGTGCTGTAAATGAAAGAAGGCATTGAGCCAAATAAAATATGCAGACTAACCGTGTCAACAAGTGTCAGAGCTGGAAGAATATATGACAGTTAGTAGTCTCTGCACCTTCCTCTATCTGTTGTGGAGTGTGAGGTCTCTTGATAGATGGTAGGCTGAAGGTTATCCACTACTGTGTATACTGCATAAGAAAGGAGATTGCTGGGCTGATGACACTGGAGTTTCCAATCCTAGTCTCTCTTCCTTAACTGCAGAGAAAGGAAGGAGCAGGAGGAGGAAAGGTTCTTGATGGGGAACTGAAAAAATGAACTGACTGGGCAGTGGAGGAGAGACTATAGATTTAAACGAGTATTTAGGAGTTGTTCCATACTGAGATATTTAATTGAATTTGAGTTTGCTGAGAGTTAACTCGTGAGACCTAAGAATGAGTTCCCGAAACTTTCAAGTAAGACTGGCTCACTTCTAAAGAGTTAGACTTGCCTGTGTCTTCTACTGCT
>NW_008824338.1:77662-95400 GCF_000699105.1 Pygoscelis adeliae
CCTGGTGTATAGCATGGTATTTTCATCTGGAAGGAACAGGAGTTTCTCTCATAAGACAAGATTGTCCGGCTAGGATGCATTGACCCAGATTACAAAAGAGCCTGAGGCCTGCTGTGCTGTGGGGCCTCGCTGGTGGCTAGTTGAGAGGAGGGTAACTCAGAAATTCAAGAATCAGCTGGGCCACAGGCATCAAAACCCGTGGAGCACATGGTTATGTGATAGTAAGTAACGCAGAAATTTCATGCACTGAAATTCTGTATATAATTAGGGCAGATCAAGAAGGTGACAGTCAATATGATGTGCTACAGGAGATCAAAGAGGCTACAAGATTAGAGAAGACAGATTGAATTTCATCTCTCTATAGTTTAACAGATAATATAATTTAAAACTCCTGTAGGTGACTGCTTCTTCAAACAGCTAGTTAGAGAAACTATAAAAAGAGAAGAACCTCTGGATTTATGCATTAGGAATTGGTTTAAAAATCTCCTCTGAAGGGCAGTAAATTCGACATTCTTGTAGGAATGAGAAGGCCTTCCTAAAAAACAACTTAATCAAAGCAAGGAAACCTTTAAAAAGAAAATCAAAATGAACAATCCAAGATTGCTCATGGCAAGCATAGGGTTTATAGACTGCATATTAGACATTCAGAGAAGACGCATTCCTCTAGTTCAAAATGATTCAAGCAATGCAATTAAGCTAGGAAAAAAAAATCTATTTATACAATAAAAAAGCAGCTCCCTGAAAAAGCAGAAGTTATATCCAATTGAGGGTAATAGAAAAGGACATAAATTGTGACAGATTCTGGGAAGTCATACTCTTAATAACACGTACACATATTTTAAGGAATAATTCGCTAAATGCTTAAATGTTGCTAAGGAGTACTTCTTCAGATAAATCAGAATCAAAAAGACTGCTAGAAATTCAAATTCAGTAGGAGTTAAATATGATTAAGGTGTAATCAAGTTATAACCAGAGATCTCAAGAAAGAAAAGGACACAGCAGAAAAGCTAGATTAATTCTTTGAATCAGTGAATAGAAGAGCTCAGGGAATTTCCCACTTGGGAGTCTTTGTTCATGGGGACAAGTCAGAAGAACTGTCTCAAACATAAGTGTCAGGTTTAGAGCAAGCTGATAAATAAAGAATAAAAATTCATCAGGCATATATCGTATTTATCCATGGCTTCTGGATGTAGTTGAAAATGGAGTTGCTTGAAGCATTAAATATAGTTTATAATACTTTTAAAAACTGACATTAATATTACATAAATAGAAACTGTTATCCAATTTGTAAAAGAAACGCAGAGGGTTCCAGGAAACTAAAATCAGAAGGTCTGGTTTCTGTACCAAGCAAATCAGTAGAACTACAATAAACGATTTATACCATTTCTGGACTGTGGCAAAAATGGGCAAGATCAGTTTTTTTGTAGAGGACAGTGTGCCTTACGAATCTGTTTGAAGGATTCAATGAACATGTGAACAAAGGCTCATTTGATTAATACTGTGTTTTGATTTTCGAAAAGTTTTGACAAGATCCTTCACAAAAGACCATGAAAGAAAGTGTAATAGAATAAGGAGGAAAGGTTCTTTCATGGATTAGTACTTGGATAAAAGAATAAATGGACCATTTTCACAGTGACGATCAATATGAACTGTTGAAAATATTCATATTTAACCTGGAAAAGGGATGAGTAGGAAGGTGACAAATTTAGCAAGTACAAAATCTTTCAGCATAGAAAAATGAAAGAACTGCAAAATGTTCAGAAAGATCTCAAGATAGTCAGTGGCTGGGTAGTAAAATAACTGATGAATTTCTGTAGCAATTAAAGGAAAAGTAGAACACAGAGAAAAGTAGTTCTACTTGTACATTGATTACAGCAATTTCTGAATTAGGCACTACCAGTTTTGAAACAGCTCTTAGAATTACCTTGGACTGTACCCTGGATGTATCAGCTCAGTGCTGCCTCAGCAGTAGTCAAAAAGGTCAACAGAGCCTTAGGAAATATTACTGATGTTTAAAAAACAAAACTGAAAAAAATCATCAAACCATTTATAGGTCCACACTATGCACTCCCTTTTCCTTAAATAATTTATTAGAACTGGAAACAGTGCAGAGAAGGACAATAGAGATTTTCATCCATACAAAGCAGTTTCCGTGTAAAGAATTATTAAATAGGCTTAGGAGTTTTGGGGGTATGAAATAAAAATGTCATGTGGGATATGATAGAGGTGTATTGAAATTACAGATGACATGGAGAAAGTGAGTAGGGAATGGTTACTCGCTGTTTTCTATGATATGAGAGGGCAACGAATACAGGTTTAACGCACATCAGTGTTGTCTTTCACACTACACATGGCTAAATGTAGAACTTGCTGCTAGGGAGCTTTATGGATTCTGAAAGTAAAAGCATGTTCAAAGGTGATTAAGTGAATTAATGGAAGAGAAGTTTTTCAGGGACTGTTAGATGCAAGGAAGTAGGGATAAGTTTCAGTTTAGAAGTTCTCTAATATGCGGATTTCTGAAAGCTCAGAATTCAAATCACTATATACTTGCTCTATTGTTACATGCTTTATTCTAGCCTCTCTCAGACAGGATACCGGGTTAAACAGACGTATGGTCTGACCCACAGTAAACACCCTTATGTTACAGCTACCACAGGTGTTGCTTTGAGCACTCTAACACACATACCTGATAATGATAATAATAATGATAAATCAAATATGTCTCATTTTCTCCCTCTTCCCATAGATATGTTGCCTGGTTTCTGTCACTGCAAGACTGGCTATGCAGGAGAGAGCTGCAACAGATGTGCCTTGGGTTATACAGGATATCCTGAGTGCCTGCCCTGCAACTGCTCACTGAAAGGCAGTGTGAATGTTGACCCTTGCATAGGTCCCTGCGTCTGCAAGGTATGGATGTCAAATTCTTCTGAGCCATAGGAAGATACTAATGGTATTGAAAGATTGCAATTAATGGTCTTCTATCATACAATAGCATTCCACTGTCCTACGTAGCTGTGTTAGTATCTATGTTAGTCACTTCTCATAGAACACTTGTTCTTGGTCCTGTAAAGTCTTAGATTGTCTTGTGTCATCTCAGTACTCACTGTAATTAGCATAGGTACCTAGAAGCCTGCTGCCAGTCATACAAGTCCTTAGAAATCTGTAGTGAAGAGATACTTAAGAAGCCTGTGAATCATTTGTTTCAAACTCGCATCCTCATCTACTCAGAAACTATATGTTTAAAGTATTGTGGGCTCTAAAACTAACCTGTAATATGACTTCAAAAGAGAAAATGAGTTGATGATGTATTAAAACAAACAAAAAAGTTGCCATTTAGGAGTTGTCATTAGGGATATAATCCTCTTTTCTTGCTAAGTTCCAAACTGAGAGCATTCTTTCCTGCCTTGGGATGGTTGTTTAGAAATCTCTAACATTTAAAAAAAAAAAATCCATCCTTTCTGTAGGATGAATTTCTTAATTTCCAGGAAGAAAATTTAAGGACGATTTTCTCTGTGTGCCTTCATGTACCTCCAGCAAATTTTATATCAATATTATATTGAAATAAAAAACTTCTAAAAACACATGCATGCACTTCGTGTAAAATACCTCGTTACCAGAAATGTTTAGAAATGGTGGTGCTCTGTAAGTCACAGTTTAGTAAGTGACCATGAACAGGCCCAAAGGACAATTTACTGTGCTGTGGGTCAATTTTTCTGTGTCGTACTTGTGGGAGTTTCCTTCCAGCATTTAATTAACAGAATTAGTCACAAATGCAAATTTAAAAATACTTACATTACATCCTTAAATACAAGAATGTACAAAAAATACTTCAATCTATCGGCTCATGCTGCATACACACATAAAGCTCTGGTGTGACAGCTGAATAGCACTGAAATCTACTCAGAGAGTTAACCTTACCCTCACTTTATGTAACAGTCACATGCTCTCTGTCAGAAATAAAATCTATCCATATCACAGTTCTAATTCCTTAGCTATCAAGTCTAGAAGATCAGAAAAGGGGTGCTTTTGCCATATTCTGACTTGAAAGGGAGCTTTGATGAAGATGTCATATGCCAAATACAAGATAACCACTGCTGAATGATTCTTATTATTATGACATTATTTTTGTAATGCCAAACTGACCTGTTAGTACAATCAGACCAAAATGAACAAATATGGAATAGAGATAATTGTTCCTATCCCGGAGAGTCCACACTATATACACTTTTTCCTCGCTGTTCAGCCTTTGTCTCCTTTCTGCTCCTCTAATAGCTTTTTAAGTGCTTGTGGGAGAAAAATGATACCCTTTGCGCATAGCTGAGATACAGATACATACACGTTTATTTTCACTAGCAATCTTCGAATTCAAATCAAAGCAGATTATGGTCAAAGGGACACTGAAATCATCAGATTAGTTATGCTCCATATGAAGAATAAAGTGGGATGTCTGGACAAGTTAATAGCAGGTCATAGGAAAAATGCTTCCCTTCTTTTAATCACATCTTTCAATTACATATGATGAGCTCTAAATTTACTAAAGATACTTTTCTTGTAAAGGAAATTGACTGCTGAAAAACAGTTCTAACTGTAAGCAGCAAAATGCAAAATTAGATTGTTATCTTTACCACATTAGTCAGAGTAAACTAAAGTACAGAAAGGTGAGGGACAAGTACAAATGCCTATTTTATCACTAATTATCTCAGAGAGCTTTCTGAAGCTATATGGTCAAAGTCTCATTTTTGCATAATTTAAAACTGGACTGAACACAGTATTCGGAAATAAATGAGGCTGTAGAAATATTGCTTCATTGGCTGAAGGATAGGTTAGATCTCTTTTCCAACTTTGAGTTTTATGTATCTATTATCCACTGAATTTGCTGCCTACTCAATAGAATTATATAGGTTTTACTCACTGATGACATGGTTGTGACTGCAGAGTAGGACAACTTTTCCTTTAAATACATACTTTTTCTTTGCAGCTCTCTTTTTTTATTTTGCCCTTCCCACTCTGCACACACTAAGCATGTCAGCAAGGTCTGAAACTTTTGAGACTAGCGTCCATAATTCTAGTTAGTAGAATTGTGCGTGAGAGCATGAGTGCCTGTGAGTTCCCAAATGTTACCCACATTATTTTCCATATGAAGCATGAGTAGCTGGGTGTTTTCAGCATACCTATGGCAATAATATGCATTGATTAATCCTGAGATTGCTGGTGAAAATGTAAAATACCATTCTTTAAATTAATGAGATGTTGAAGTTAAAAGTAATTGACTGGTAGCCTTGAGTTGTATTAAAGAGATTTTTGGTTTGTTGAAGAGCCTCTATATGGTGTTGTTGAAGGAGAGCATACATACAGCATAGCAATAGAGACAGAGCAAATATTTTGCTACACATGTTGTTACTGCATAATTAGTGGTGAAAGCCTATTTACATTTTCATTTTATCTGCTTCCTTAGCTGTCCTTACCCCTTCCCCCTCATTGTCCCTATTTTCTCTTAATCCGTGTGTGCTGTCCTTTCTCCCCATACCTCCACATGCTTTGCCCCGCTTTTTCCATCTTTGCTAGATCTTAAACCAGGAGTCTATCAAATGGCGTTTGGTGAACTTACTTCAGAGCTGTGTATTTCAAGCAATCATAGACGACACAGCGTGGGCAGGCTTTTTATGTGTTCATTCTCTGCTGATGTGGAGCCAACAATTTGGTCCTGTGTGCATACCATAGAGCACTGTCTCCAGGATTAAAGAGACTGTATATAACACTTCTGAAAGGGAAAGAATTTTCTGGGTTATCTTGGGAAAAATATTGAATTACTAAGCAAGCCCCATAGTGTGAGCCTTTTGCAACATACTCCTTGTAGAAAAGCTAGCTTTATCTTTGCCTATAGGACAAATTGATTTATTGCGTAAGCTAGCAGGACTTAATGCACAACATAAGCTCTCTCTGAAAAATGTAGTTACCAAATGCTAAATTTAGAATTCCTCATGTATGTTCAGTGCCTGGCTTTCTGCAGGGGAAGAGTTTGCAGACCTGGCTGCATGGCTGTCAAACGCGTGTAGTTACGGAAAGAAGAAATGCAACCCTTCGAACACTTGGATTTAGCCTGAATTCAGTTATTAATGACAGACCACTGAAAAAATGATACACTGACTGATTGGTACAATTAATTCTATGTACCTGTAGTTTGCATCAATTGGGCGTGCACAGATTTTATCAGCCGTACCAACAAACTACAGTTGTTGAGGCTGTAACATTGTGTCCCATACTTCCTTCCTCTATGACATTCTTAAGTGTAAAGGAGATAAATTAGATTATTCCCTGAAATCAGGTGTGTCCATTCATGTAGAAGAAAAATTAAAAATCTTACAATGTCCAAATTCCATGTCCTGATATTTACATGCAGCCATAGTAACTTTTATTGTGTAGAGGATTTGCTACTAATATTCACAAATAAGAACAGTCTTTCCTACAAATGTCTTTATAGTCCTGCCTTTGTACTCTCCCGCAGACTATAAAGCTGGTGATCTCAAGTTCTAATCTATGACAACTGAAGTAATATTCTAATGTGCCTTTCCAGGAACATGTTGAAGGAGAAAACTGTGATCGGTGCAAACCAGGTTTCTTCAATCTGCAGCGAAATAATCCCAAAGGCTGTGAGGAATGTTTCTGCTCTGGGAAAACTAACGTCTGCACACACTCTCACTTTACCTACAGAAGTGTAAGAAAAATCATACTGTATCAGTACATGTCATTGGTTTTGTGTTTCTGTGTGTTGTCACTGTCTATTGTCACCAGCGTGCATCTTATTATAAAATTATGAATGTTCTTTAATGCCCCATACATTTTTCATTGATCCAAAAGAAAATGCTTATAAGCTTTGTTTCTATTCATTGTGAGAAAGGTCTGACAAAGCACAGTTGAACAGTGAGAAGTGCAAAAGAAGTTATAACAATCAAAAATGAAGCCGTGTGCATAAACACAGTCCTGAAATGTGCATACATAATCAGTCCTGAGTTAAATGCAACATATCCATAGGGCAACCTCTTTTCCAGGTCATTATTAAATTTCTAGACCTGAAGTAATTAAGAATTTTGAAACATTAACAACACACAGCTTATGTAAGAAAAAGGGATGCCCTACAGGGGACATTTTGGGTGGATTTCTTTTGCATTCTGCATTCCTAGGAAAGGGTGTGAAAGGCAGATGAACCTACTGTTCATATTTGTGCTGTAGAAAAATGTCTTTAGCCTGCAGATGTACTCTAAACTTTAAATTAGTTCTCAAAGCTCAGACACTGATTCCACTGTAACGGATGTATGCTACATATTCATGTCTGTAGATCGACTTTGGGAAATGTGTTCCAGGTCTACTAGCTCCTGGTTTTGGCTGTATTGGTATGCTGGAAGTCTGCGAGTAAAATCATATATGCCTAGTGTGCTCATTTACATGCCAGCATCTGGAAAATTTTCCATCCCACGGCTGAGCTAATTTATTGTTCTGCTTGTATCCAGGCTCCAGAAGCCATCCTTGTATGAACACTGTGCTCTTCTCTGATGATTCATTTCTAGTTACGGGATTTCAGAAATTCAAGTTCTGGTGCTTTCCAGCTTTGCTTTGGCTTTATAAAAAAAGTATATTTGAACTTGTAAGTTGTAAGGCTTTAGAATCACAAATTATTATAAATTATGCTGTCTACAACAATCAGAAAATGTATATCCATTTGTCAGCTCATCTTCTGTACCCTCTGTGACCGATATTATTTATTGAAAACTTGTATATTATTTGGAGATATTCTTACGCATATGTTTGTACAATGGCGTTTCCTCCTCTGGACCATATGAAGCAGAGAAAGCAAATACTTGCAGTTACTTCAAACTACTCAGAAGTTATAACTCCCAGTCACATACAATAAGAGAAATTTTTGCTGGTTTTGCTTTGTTGTTTCCTTTGTTCCTAACCTGCTATTAATCATATAAACCTAATCAGTTTTTTAAAAATGGAAGAATGAGAGGCTATGACTATTGAAATGACTGATGTCCTGATTCTCATTGTGATGTGTTTTGTTTTGGGGTTTTTTTTCTGTCATTATAGATGGAAGACATGAATGGCTGGTATCTGACTGGCTTACTGGGTCTTACCAGAGTTACCCCCAGGCAAAAGAGATTTGATGGGCATCAGCAGTTTAGCATCAGCAACGTGGCTGCGCGAAAAGTACTGCCACAGACTTATTACTGGAGTGCACCCAGTTCCTATTTGGGCAACAAAGTAAGTGCAGATGGTACTTGCCTAAAGACTAATTTGATTTATTGAGAAAAGAAGTAAGGCTTTGAAGGGGGGTGGAACTGAGGGAAGATTAAGTTGGATAGCTATTTGACCAGCAAAATTGCAAGCACAAAGGAATCAGGCGTATGGAGTATCCTTGTGAGGCAAAAAGTTAAGTAGAGAAAATTAACTAAGTATCTTTGACCTTGAGCCTTCTTCAGGCTTCTGCTGTCAGGTATTACAGAAGTCTGTATAGTTCACAGCATTGTTTTTTGAATGAATTAAGCTGGTGTGTGGTTCAGCTTGTCCTGTTCTCTTCCCACCTTGTCCTCAGCTTTGAAAACCAGTTCCCTCGTCTGCTTTTCAGAGACGCAAGTTGTGTATCAGATGTTGTGGGGGTGTGTTACAAAACTTTAATGTTTGGCAAGAAACTTGTGTGTGGGGAGCTCTCTGCCCTAGAACTCAGAAAATGTTGTTGTGAGCTCTGTGCCAGTTCTAATGCATATATTTATCCAAGTCTGCATGTGTCCATGTGTGCACGTACACATATATTCATGCCCTGCAGGTTAATACCAAATATTTGCTTTCTGAAGTCTTAGGTGCTTTAGTGGTCTGACTATCAGGCTTCTCGCCATTAGACTTTCTGTTATCATACATGATACCTTCGTGAAGATCTCATTCTTTTCCAGAGAGCAGAACAGAGGACTGAATGAGTCCTAAACGTGAAGAAAGCTAAACAGCTTTCTATTTACTGTAACCCCGATTATGCTAAAACTTATCAGAGAGGCTAACACTAATACACTTGAGCACATTTTCCTCTGTAGTCTCTTCAGGCTAGTCAACCTCTTATTTATTTATTTTGTTCCTGCTGGCTGAAAATCAACATGACAGAAGGTAAGTGAGCATGTTGAAACTAAATAGCATCATTCCAAATAATTGGGCATCCTGTTCATGGCTATAAATTGTTAAAGAGAGTCAGGCTCATTTAGCTGGGCAAGGGAGAGTTTCTTCTGTAATCTTCCATGTCTGGTGAACTTACCCTGAGATATGAACTGATACTTTTCCAGACAGAATTTCATCCTGCTTCTATTCAGTGAGCAAAATGATGGTAAGAATGTGCACGAATTATTTGAACGTGGAAGATACTTTTTCAGTGTAATTTGGAGGTCCTTTGTGGTTACTGTCAGATATCTCTGTATGAATGAAGCAATTTGCCTCAATAACTGAACCATATAAATTTTTGATACTACAATAATACTGAAAGCACTCACAAATTACCACAGTGCATCTTAACTGTCATGTTGCACCACATAAATTACAGTCATAATGACATGCTTAGGCCATACGATTTATGCTATGGAAAGGGAAATAGAAATAGAATATTGAGAGTCCTTATTTGTAAATGCAATAAAACATTTCTGTAAATAGTTGAAACTGGATAAAACCAAATTGCTGAAACTAGATAAAAACATCCTTTCTTGAGAGTGATTGCTAGCTGTGTTACAGTAGAATAATTGGTAGCTCGGAGCAGGCAAGCTTCTTTAAGAATTTTTGTCTTAGGAAATGTAGAGAATGATTTAGGAAATTTTACATCAAGATGTACACTGGTAATTTATAAACCTTGTGTCACAGAAAACTGCCTTTCCTTTTTATTGTTAAAATTATTGCTCTTAAATACTATTCCCCAAAATAAAATTGAGTAACAAAAGGTAGTAACCATCGTGCATTTCCCAGTTTTCAAATATAGCTCAAAAACCTCATTTAAAATAATTCTTTTAATATAAAGTTGGCATGTTGTGCATATGCCTCCACAATGTTGATTGCCATATGTGTGCTATCTGCTTGTTTTACATCCATCTCCAAATGCTTCTTTTGGATTAAAAAAGCGTTATAAATAGGATATTCCTGAGTGTGTAGCCTTCGGCTTTTTCTTCTTCATCTAAATCTGGTGACACTAGGCTATGTGATACTGGTCTTTGACTGTGTCTCTAAGGAGACATTATAAATAACAAGAGGTTATAGATGGTGCAGGATTCTTGTTTATGTCAGAGTAGGACAAGAGCAAATTAGTTTAACATCACCATATCCTTTTAGTCTTCTAAATATATATGCTGCTACCAAAACTTAAACTTTGTTGTACAAATACAGATAATTTTTTTAAAAGCTATATATTTTACCTGTCTGACTATATAATATGCATTTGAACTGAAAAATTGAACACTGTTTTTGATGCAGAATACGTTTGGGAGTAATCTGGAGGAATTTAATTTCTGGACACAAAATATCTAGTGGATAATTTGGGAGAACAGATTTAAAATGGCTAGTATTAAGGGTTAAGTAGGTATCATAAAACAGTTTATCTTCTTGCCTGCTTACCTTATCATAGCCTACTGAACTAAGGATTGCAGCAATCATGAGGATTTGTGGTCTGTTAGAGCTTCTAGTTACTGAAAAATTGTCTTATTCTATCAACTGTAATTACATTTTAGGTGTTTGAAAACCCCATTTGTTTTTTGTTAGCAGTTTCTTCAATTGTTTTGACAATGGATCTATACATTTATTTTAAACTTGTGTCCATGCTAAAATATTTTATAAATTTGTCTGAAAGTGTTATGAGTTACATTCGGATAACGTTTGATCAGAGCACTGAAAGGAAAGTATAATAGTAATTAAAAATTGGATACCAAACTCAGCAGGATGATGTGAAACACTTGTTTCTTTAAAGTTAGCGTGGAAGGGTTAGGTGTCCGCAATGTTTCAGAAGTCTGACATTATGTATATACTCTGCCTCTTTTCCTTTGACACCTCGGCAAAATGCAACTTGATGATTTGTATGCTGAGTAGAAGCCATTTACGATTAGCCAAAAGAAAACATGATATGGAGTGTATCTAAATAACCATATGACCCTACCCCATGACACACACACATGAGGGGCAGCTGAGGCCACTTGAGATTCCATGAGGAAAAATCCATCTTTGGTTAGAGAAAGCACCTCTGCCTTATTTTCTCTCTGCTGCTGCAAATATTATGTTCCTTTCTCTGCTAAGGGCCAGCTTTAACCACGAAGGTGGAGATTTACCCTGCCTCTTTCAGGTGGCTAGGGCACTGCCCTTGGTCAGCAGTCACAGGTTAGTTCAGCCTTTAGGTGGAGGCCATCCTAGAATCCAGGTCTCTGACCATTGTCTCAACACCCAGCAGTCATACAGAAATTAGATAATACATCTCTCTAACTCCTCTGTCTGGGTTTTGAGCAGATGTTAACGCTGCCATTACTCAGACTGCAAACAACATGACAGAAGCCCTAAAACACCTGTACTCTAAAACACTATTTGCTTACTGACAGATTTTACTCAGATTGAGAAGTTTCTTGCATCAAATGTTGTTTTACAGGAGTCATTTGAACTAGTTGTACAGCATGATCCCATTCAGTGTAAGTAAAGGTAATGTAATGTGGTCCTTCATGAAGTCAGAGTATGTTGAAAATTAAAGCAAAAGATGCTTGAACAAAGGGCTTTGTTTTCCCTTGGAAAAATTCTAGCACATCATGTTTGTCAACTCCATAGACTTAAGCAGCCATATGGTGGATACATTGTTCTTTCTCTGACCTCTAGTGAAAACCAAGGCAACAGCTGAAAGTTTTGTGTAGAATCTGTGCATACAGAACAGGAAGGGGACTTGTTTGACTTAACACTGTCACTTCATTTATTTTGCCTGTTCTTTTATAATTAGCTGTGTAACCTATTTGCTGACTTACAGAAGTCAATGTTTCTTTGAGTCCAGAATGAAGACACTGTAATAAGCCTGTAGCCAATACATACAAACTTTAAAAATCTATCAGCCCTTTAAAAGTACTCTACTGTGGAAAGCTAAAGATTGGGATGGAGTGAGCAGTTTGTTTTGTGACATATTATCTATAGCAGACTGCCCAGAATACCTCATAGGATTAAATATTGAATTATAAAATAATCATAAGCTAGGTCCTTGTGGCTTTTATGTTTATTTCCTTCCATTTGTTTTCATTTCTTAGTCAATTCTGATGCAAAAGGCAGAATAATGCAAAGCAAATTGCAGTTTATGGCTCCCGGGGGGAAGGGAGGGAGTTGAAACCCAAAACATAAAGAAGCGTAAATAATACAATAATCAGCTGGAACAGAAATGCCAGGATCAATTGTCCTAAATTATTAATGCATCTAAACCCAGAAAGCTTCATCTAGTCTTGTCACAGTTTCAGATCTCAAGACTTTCTTGTTCATAGGACATGATAGAGTTAGATAGATCCACAACTCTTTTTCTTGCTTTTACTGCCTGCCCCAAAAAGAACACTCGTAACTTAACACCTTTTGGTATAAATGGATCAGATGCAAAATAAATTGTTGTTGGAAGCTATTTTTATCTACTACCAGTTTTTTTTTAAATTCATTGGCCTCATGAAAAGCAGTGAGTGACCTAGCCTACATAATTCCAACAGTCAGCTGTGTCTTAAATTTAGCCAGCGGACTGATTTTTTTGAGCATGTGTATCTATTGCTTTTATTGTCAGGGAAGCGAAGTAATGAAACTTAGGTGGGCTGGTGTGATCTCCCTTTGTGCACCTTTATAAGATACTTCTTTCTTTCAGCTGGTTATATGGACAATTTAGGCCCTCATGTGGATTTGGTTCCCTAGTGCAGATGGGTTGTCCAAGTCTAAGCAGACCACCATTTAGTAACATAATGGCAGTGCCTGAAGGATCTGTTAACTGCATGAGGGATTTTTCCGCAGTGGTGGTAAGTCCAGTACTTCATGATGAATTTGCCTTTTTCATGCCCTCTGCACAGAAATGAGTTTCAGCCTCAGATTTGAATGTGTAACGAAGAACATCTCCAAGCTAGCAAAAGTAAAGGGGGGATGGGGTAGGGAATGTGTTCCTCAAGTATAAAGCGTAACATATCAAAAACTATTTTGTCTGAACATTTATTGATTCTTAATGTCTTGCAAGTTTGAGCAGAATGAAATAGTGAAGTTATATGCACGTTATCCATATTTGTAAAAGAAACAGTAATAGGCATCAGCAGCACATAGTATGCAAGAAATCTCCATTCAGTGTAACGCCCCTGAAGTTATTCACAGTTGCTGCAGATGCTCAGATTTTAAGTAGTGTCAACAGACAACACATGGCAGAAAATTAAAATGATTCATTTGAACCTAAAGAAAAACATCTTTTGTAAAGACAGCTACTTCAGTAGCTTTTGGCTTTCATATTTGAATGCATTCTTCTGATAAAAAGCTGGTTTAGTTTACTGATATGTTTTTATTTTTTAGCAAGTAAACCCTAAACTAATATAAATAATGTAATTTTATTTTAAATCACAATCTAAATTGCCTTGACTGAAATTAAGTCACCATGGTAATCAGACTCAGTCAACAGTATGAAGATGTTTTCAACTTATACCAAGTGTGTTGTTTATTTTATTAGCGCTTACTTCACTGTAGCTTCTAAAAATTGAGGTAATAGGCAAATTCAGATACTGAAAGGATGAGACAAACATAGCAACAATACAAGTGAAGAGCAAAACATTTTAAAGATCTGAACCACAGCTGACTGATGCTTCCTTTAAATTTACTTAATTTGTATTACAAGATTTGGTTTAGGTTCTTTATCTTTGCTGAAATATTCTCTCAGCATGGCACCACGAAAAGAGACAGGGGTAGGTCTCTGCATTCTTTCACAGCTGTGGCTAGCCAAATTTTGCTTGATCCTCATACGAATTGAAACAGTATCAGGACTGTCCTATTTGGGGTTCAGTTCAAGTACCGCCATTATTGTGATTGCAAGCTAAGGATGCCAGTAACTGTTACGGCCTCTTAGCACCTTGGAAATGAATTGAAACAAGGCTCAGAATCTGCCTAGCTGAGTCCACTGACTGCAGTATTTCATGTATCCCATGATACATTTAATTTCTTTGTGCTAAAATCAACTTATACTACTGTAGAGAAAAGAGGAAATTTATTGTTGGTGAAATTATTTCATAAATCTCAAGTGTGCTTTGCATTACCTGCTTACCCAAGTCTGCCTTGAAGGCAAGGGTTTTAATCAATAGTGGCAGTTGAAAAATGGAGAAACAAGCAGGAAATAAAGTAGTTTCACAAAAGAAGGGATGTGAATGCTAGAGAGAGAATACTGAGGGGTGTTAGGAAATAATGAAGAAGAAAGTAAATTGGGAAATATGCTTGCCAGATTGAAAAGTCTTACTCTTCTTATCTCTGATCCCAAATACTGAAATACTGAAGGATCCAACAAAGCAGAAAAAGAAAAAATGTCTTTGACTTGGGAAGAACTAATACATCTGGTGATTTGTACTGAGGGCTAATCAACATGCAAAGAAGCATGGTGATGGTGTTTACTAAGCTAGAGAAAGCTAAATTGAACAGTGGTTACTTAAGACTGCAAAGGAAAACTGAAGTTTATGAAAGGGAGGATACAGGGTGGGGTTTGTTCCCCTTGTATGCCTTTGCGTGCTAAGTACTTCTTCAGCAAATAAGCATTTGCTTTGAAAATTATATTTGGAGTTCCTTGCTGATCACAGGTTACCTGGAAGTAAAGGGTTTAATGGAGCTTTACTCAACTTATCCACTTATATTAATCAGACAGAATTTATAATCCAGACATCTAGTTGATACTGGGTTACACGGGAGTGTGATGAAGGAATCTATGCCCATCACCAAACGGGTCTAAATAAAGAGCTACTGAAAGGTCATTCTCAAAATATGAGAGCCACAAAGAGATAGTGTTCAGTTCAGTTTCCAGATTTCCCTTTATGAATAACCGAGTTGCTATTTCTGTTTGGTTTACCTGCCTCCCCTCCCGATTTACTTTAAATTAATTACAAAAACTTGAAGTAGAATGTAATTGAAATTGTTGAGTTTATAACTCATTAATAAAACTGCATGATGCCACTGAGCTTTAGTTTTGTAATTTTGTGGTGTTCAACTTTTGCTTTCCACATCAAAAAGGCCGTATGCAGAAGGGCAAAAGCACTGAGCATTTCTGGTGGTGCACAAGAGAAACAGCCTTTTCTGCAAACCATTTGTAGTACTTTCAATCCGTGCTATATTGGTTTTGAAGTCTGGCATGCTCAGCAGCATCTGACAATCTCAAAATATTCTTGACATGCAGCTTCTCTACGAGATGGATAAATTCAATTATTTCCATTTTATATATAGGAATTAGCATTGCTTTTCTTCTCGTCTGTCTTCAGAAACTAAGTTTTGGTGCCTAAACTTGATTGACTAACTTCACCTTGTGTCATTGAGAAGTTTTAAGACCAAACCAGTGTAACACAGGTGCCCAAATCCAAGTGCTAGTCACCTGCGTACAGATGCAATTAAGAGGTAGATGCATGTGAATTTGTGTGACACACATTTCACTGTATGGGTGTCATGTGAATTTTTAATCAGTTCATAGGTCTGAGAGACAAGAAAGTAGCACAATAGTGATCAGAAGCTGGAATTATTGGTTTAGTTTTAACTTGTCTTTTCATAGAGTCATTATTCTAAAGATTTCAATATTGTGACTCACTCATGCTTTGATCTAATATCTGAACGGAGTATGAAGCATCCTTTAAATCCTGTAGGTCCTGTGTCTCATGTACCCTATTCCCTCTGTCTCATCTACTCTATCATTACCTGATGGCTAAAGATTTCTGAATGGACCCATACTGCTTCGTTAAATCTCTAGAAGGCAAAACGAGCTCCATTACTTTACATTCCTATTAAGTTTACATACTGTAAGCTGATTTTTAGCAGGAGAGTATGATGGGGGCAAAGTTTTTATTTTCCAGAGAGAGACTCCAGCAAACTACAACAAATTTCTTCAGAAAGCAAACCTCAGTGGAAATTTTAAATATTCAGTAAGTTTGTAGAAGTAAGGGTTACCCTAACTACAGAATAAATTTGCCTTTGTCTTCCTGTACCCAAGAGACACAAGGGTTAAGACCAGATATTTGGCATATTGAAGGGATAATCGTGTGCTAGAACCCCAATCTGAACTGTGATGAATTATTAAACAAGTGGTTTGTTGGGTGATTGAATATTACCTGCAAAGCACTGCTCCTCTCCTTGAGGCACACCCAGAGCTAACTGAATTGAGCCAATTAGACTGACTGTCTCTTCAATGAGTTGTGACCTATCAATGGTAATAGCTTATTATGATGACAAATGAACCCATCTCTCAAAGTGAAGCCTGAGTACACACTTCAGCAGTTTCCCTGGATCATAGGGCCATTACCTATCAACTTCAGATTGACAGGAGTGACAGCAATGAGAGCAGATAGCGTGCATGAGTAGACACAGATGATTGTTTTACCCAAATTAATATATTTGCACTTATTTTTGGTGAGGTTTTTTTGGTTTTGGGTTTTTTTTTAAATGGGCCTACCTGAACATTCCATATTTCGCTAGAAATACCTAACCTTTTTCACAATATGTGCAGTACCACCCCTGTCTCCTGAGATGGCTGGATGAATTTCTGATTGGTATCTACATGCCTTTTCAGTCTCAGAGGCACTCTGTACTATGATACAGGTGAATCCTTTTTTCTAACTGAAGAGGTTTTTTTATTTGTTTGGCCCTCTTAGCCCTATCAATTTATTTTCCAGAGGTAATTTCCTCAGAAAAATGAGCAAGATAGAGGAACTGTAACATTACCAATATTTTTCACTATTTTATTACAAGCTTTTGAAACCTTTAAGTATCAAATATCATGAAATACTTAGACACTTCTGGACCAGTTCCTTGGCTAGTTTAACTCTTTTTGGAGACAGGAAAATTTTTCACAGTGAAGGCAGTTGTTTTAACAACTTTCTGTGTCAGTTTTTTCTGGGCTTTTTTGGTCGTGTCCCCCGTCCCCCCCTCCCCTAAGGATTTTAAGTGTATTTTATTAATTAAAAATAACAGTGCTAGAGAGACATACCTTCAATTTACTGTCCTGAAAGAAGATTTTGGTTATGACTCAATTTTTAAAATGAAATTGCATAAGAGAAATGGCTTTATATATTCCTAAACCGTATCTCAGTTATCCATAAGATAGTGACAGTCTGCTCTGAAAGCGTGGCCTGGAGTGAGTACTCCCTTGAATAAAAGGCTTTAAGCTATGCAACTAGCCAGTCAGCACAGCAATCCTGTCTATATCCATGCCTCTCTTACACAGTATGCTTTGTACCCGAAGGTGTCCTGCTAAGCCGTGCCTCACTGCAGTGCATGCTTTACTGTGCAGTCAATAAGGCAAAACTTGTACAATTTTAAGTTTGCTTTGGCGTGAACTGGGTAGCACATTTGCAGCAATATTAACGGATATAGAATCATAGAATCATAGAATCATTAAGGTTGGAAAAGACCTCCAAGATCGTCGAGTCCAACCGTCAACCCAACACCACCATGCCCACTAAACCATGTCCCTAAGCGCCTCATCTACACGTCTTTTAAATACCTCCAGGGATGGG
>NW_008824338.1:96711-103989 GCF_000699105.1 Pygoscelis adeliae
GGTGGATCCCATCCGGCCCCATAGACTTGTGAGTATCCAGATGACGTAGCAGGTCGTTGACCGCTTCCTCTTGGATTATGGGGGGTTCATCCTGCTCACCATCCCTGTCCTCCAGCTCAGGGGGCCGAGTACCCTGAGGATAACTGGTCTGCCTGCTAAAGACTGAGGCAAAGAAGGCATTAAGTACCTCAGCCTTTTCCTCATCCTCAGTGACAATGTTCCCCCCCCGCATCCAATAAAGGATGGAGATTCTCCCTGGCTCTCTTCTTGTCATTAATGTATTTGTAAAAACTTTTTTTGTTGTCTTTAACGACAGCGGCCAGGTTGCGTTCTAGCTGGGCTTTTGCCTTTCTCATTTCCTCTCTGCATGACCTAACGAGATCCCTGTACTCTTCTTGAGTCGCCTGCCCCTTCTTCCACAAGCGGTAAACTCTCCTTTTTTTCCTGAGTCCCAGCAAAAGCTCCCCGTTCAGCCAGGCCGGTCATAATATAAATACAGTGAATAGTAATCCATAGTTTTCCATCACTGTTGTATCTTCCATGCTCCGGAAAACCATAGCACAGTATTTCATTTACTTTGAAGCTTTTTTGAAGCTCAGATGATCAAAGTATGTCACATTATAGAGGAACTTTTCCTTCTTACATATTTTAAATTAAATGCAACAATACAGAACTATACATACATCTAGTCATTTTAAATGTTTGCCAAGTTAAAAAAAAAAAACAGATGGAAAAGTAAAAAAAGCAAAATGAAAAAGAAAACGAATAGATCCATATTCTGTTTTCATTAGCTATGGAAACAAGATTTCCTAACTTAATAAACCTAGGCAGTCTAAACTACTAAAACTGGTGGACTGAAACTGCATTTTTTAACTTACGAAGTAGATTTGTAACAACAGATGCCTTTAAAGCTAATCAAATAAATAGATACGTTGTTTGGTCAACTGTGTCTTATTACTTAAATGTGTGAGCTAATTCTGTTTAGTCTGCTGTGATGAAAAGTCCTTTTGAGAAAGAACTTTCTACAGTTTTGTTGCTGAGATTCATCTTACGTGATATGCAGTCCAGTAAATTATTCCTCTCTTTCACAGATGATGTATTAGTTCAGTTTAGGTAGATGCACAAATATCCAGTTTTATCACTGTCCTGTGTCTTTTGTTTTATGTCAAATATATGATACATGCACGTATACGTTTGAATACCAATAGCTTTATACATTTGTCTCATCTGTTGAACAAAAATATGAATGTATGACACAAAGGATGCAAGAGAATAAAACTAGCCACATGAGATTAAAAAAACTTAAATATAAGAATGATCAAGGCAACCTTTCTTAAACAAACCTTATATTAAAGCTAGCTGACAATTTTTCATTAAAATACTGGTTTGGCTTTTTCCACCAAATATTTTCAAATTTTCTATTAGAAAAATTGCAGTGAGATACTTTGTTTCAGATTTTGGACAGTGTCTGAGCCTGTCTGGCATTAATGGAGATTTTCTGAGCTACTGCAGTATGCCTTTGCGGATCTGTCACTCCTATTTTCTTCCTTTGTTACTGAAAAGGGGCTAGCAGTAGTAGAAAAGTTTGGTAACATTTAGTAACAAATACAGCAACTCAAAATCTCTTATTCCCACCATGAATAAGATCAAGTAGATGACCTTATCAGTAAATCATCAGACTCATTACCAAGCCTCCCCAGAGCTCCATGAAACAAAACATCCCTCTGCCTGCAATATTCACGGAGATAAATGATAGCTGAAAGATTTGGGAGAGTCAAAAGAGCTCTCCAAATCTCAGAGTATCTCCTGACTGTCCCTGTACTGAGTTTCAATTTTGAATTAAATAGAAGTGCATACACTGTTTAGTGGTGGTCTCATCAAACTGTGAAACCTGTATGAAAATGTGTGACAAAACATGGTTGTTAATACAATTAACAGAGTTGCAAATCTAATGTTTTTCTGAAAGTTACAGAAAAAGGTAAAATGGAATAAGAAAAAGCTTCCAAATTTTCAATGCAAGTTTTTGTGGGGAAAAAAAATTCTATGAAGTTCACATGCTTTATTTAAAATAATGAAAGCAGCAGCTTTCCCCTTAAGTTATATTTGTTTATAAATATTTTTACTGACTGTGGTGTACTTTCAGTCTACCGTCTATATACTTGGCTCATAGCCATTGAGAGTATTACTCTAGGCAAATATGATAAACTTAGCCTTAGCTACTCTTCCTGTAAATCATTATTTAGCTTTTCTGTCTACTTTCTTTCCAGTACTGTGCAGTGTTTTTATATTTGCTTTTGAGAAGTAAGGTAATTCTGGGCCATCATCTGTAGATGCATTGTACAGAGTATTAACTTTGTTCTGATCACATACTGTATGTTCCAAAAGGTAAATGCTTTTGCTTCCTTCTGAAGATTTTTACATGACGGTTCTTTCAAGCTGTCTTTCAGTATGTTGGATGGCTAAATGCTGCAGGTTCTGTTTAGAAACTGGTTGTTCTATAGATCTACAAAATGTTTCATGACAAGCAAATCTCATTTTTTCATGGATGCAGCTAAAGTAAAAACTTATAGTAAATCTATAATGAAGTATTTTTCTGTTTTATTCCAAAGATTTCCTAGTGTTTTTAACACAGGAAAACTTATTTAAATTGTTATCTAGGTTTCCTGTATGTAATTTGCATGTTTTATTTGTAATTTCCATTTAAAATTTGACATTTTATGTCCATTTCTGCATAAAAGATATGCAGAACGTGTAGCTGTGTTCTGCTCTGTAACAAAGCAAAAGACTGTGTTTTTCAAATACATAAATTTTGGCCAGCTTGAATATATACAGGGCTTTTTGAGTTGAAGATGACGAATTATTTACTTAGTAACACTCTGAAATTTTTCTTAAGTTTAGAGAGAGGGCATTAGTGTAAACAGATTTTGATCTGATCTACTAAAGTCCTTCTGACAGTTTTACAGCTCAAATTTAGTTTCATATTCAAATATCAAAATCTTCAGAGAGCTGAAAAGCCATCTATTGGATTCTCTATTTAGGTACCTGAGATTGTTCGGTGATGCTCAGAGGTGTAGAGGAGAGCCGCAGCAGAAATAAGTGTAAAGTGACTATAGTCAACCATGTCTTTGAAAATGATGTTCCAGAGTTTCTTGCCTGTTTTCTAGTGTGGGAAGGCCCAGTTTTCGTAAATACTACAGCATGTATGCTACTGCTGCAGCATTTCATAAAATACCGAAAGCACTGGTTATTTACTGAAATGTGTTCACTTTTCCTGAAGAATATGGTGAATTTAAGCTTCTATTACAAAGCAGGATTTATTTTGCTCTAGGCAGGTAGTGACTGCCACTTTAAAATAAGTGGATGTTAATTAATGCTTGAATACAGCAAATATTATATTGGATAATGTGGATACAAATCCACATCATTAATTAAAAGATCCATCATAATGAGTGTATTACTGTCTATGCTGAATTATGATGGAATTCTTATGGAAGGATAAATGACATCCATTGTAAAACCTAATGGATATCATTATGGTCAGTGTTAAAACAATAAATACCAAATGAATGAGTAATAAGAGGGACACTAAAACTAAATTTAATTCATTAGCTGTGTTGGTAAAAATGTGTAATCAGTATCACAGATTCATGTACACATCTTCGTTGATTGTGCATGTGCTTTGGGCAATCTGGGACCGTCAGGAAAATTTGAACATTGCAGCAAAAAGTTCTTAACCATCGCATTAGAAGTACATATATATGTTTTATGTAAAATATTGAAAGTACAAAGAAAATAGTCTGAATACTGCCCAAAAGGCCATAAATCTTTTCTTCTTTTCTTTTGTATACAAAGAAACTTAAACAGAAATCCCAGCAGTATGACAATGGCAATTAAGCAAACATTTTGTAATTGGTGTGCTTTATTATCCTGACTATGTGAACAAAAGCATGAATACCTAGTGACCTGAGCTGCCCTGATACGTACATCTCCCTGGGACAGTGTTCAGCATCTCTTTAAGAACAAAGATAAAAGCATCCCGTAAGGTAGCCCCAACTACGAGTACATGGTATGTTCACTGAGCTCCTCAAACTTCCCAAAGTTCTTACAGTTGTCCGTAGGGCTTCTTTGTCATTGTAAGCTCTATGAGGGCTTCTCATAGGTTCTCTTTATTAATTAATTAGTTAACTTATTTATTTATTCCTTGTTAGTTTTTGTGCCAACTCTCCACAGGGAAATTCAAATTGCCACAAGCTTTAGAGACAATTATGTTGTTAACAGCTGGTCTAAAAATATCACATGATCCCACTGAGTTTTTGGTTTTAGGGAGGAAAAAAGGAAAAAGTGGAGTTCATAAGGGGATTGTATCTAGGAAGAGTGTGGATGCATGCTTGCACGTGACTTAACTTTTATCTGGATGGCAAGGAAGAAAATGAAGTATGATTTTGCCAGAGAAGTATGGGTCATTTTTATGGGGGATTTTTTGTATCTTAAAATAACTAAGGCAAAAATTCTCCCACTTGATCTCAGTCTGTATTGGGTATACTAACATATATTAGCTATTCCATTACAGATCTTTGATCTGGATCTATATTAGGTGTTTTGTTCTGTGGATCTGTATCAGCTCTGAGGAAGAACTTTCACCTGCAATACTGAGAGAAATGGAAGCACAATGTGTAATAAAGCAGTAACCTGCAAACAAGATTCACACTGCAGATCTGAGAAGAGGAATTTGTCCTGAGAGGGAGATCATAGATTCAGGTTTAGAACTACTCTGGCCAAGTAGTTTTATTTCGCTCTTCAGGGAAAAGAGAGAGAGAGAGATGTGGTAATACATTACCTTCTGAGTATGTTGCTATTATTATGATCATAAGGCACCGAAAGAAAGGTTTATACTTCCAGTCCTTGACACAGAATCATAAACCATTAGTATCTTTCTGAGAAGACAAAGTTTGAGAACGTAACAGTATCTAAACTGTACCAGAGGAATGTCCATCCAGCCCAGTAGCCTGTTTAATCACAGTCGTCAACAGCAAATGCCAAGGGAAGAGTGTAAGAAGCAGGCAAGGGTATAGTGATACTTCATCACATACTTTCCTAACCTCAACCAACCTGTAGCCTGGGTACCTCTGAACTGATGGAGATGTCTTTGTATCTAATGGTCTTCATTCATCCTAACCGCACATTAAAACCTTTATCACATGAAGATCTGGCAATAAATGAGGGTCATGTTTGGAACAGCAAGTCTGGTTCTGTGGCAGCCCACTCTGCGTCCTGCCCTCTACCATTGTTATTTGATTTTGAATTGTCCCTGAAAAATGGTTTGTGTGGGAAAATCAAGGAGATCAAAATGTTTTCTGTCTAGCCTCAGTTGCACTATTAAATGGTCTTTATTTTTTTAAGCAAAAACATAGTGGTTTTGTAATAAGTTTTACTGCTGCTTTACTCTGTCCACTTGCGCTGGCAAGTCAGATAAGTGGTCTGGAGGCAAAATTACCTGTACTTTGTAAAGAAATGCAGGTATTTGCCATGACGTCAAAGCACAAACCAGTATATTTGCTTCTCATCCATCTGTTTATGCTGTAAATTGCTGTCTATTACATTTGACAATGATCAGAAAAAAGGAAAATATTTTGAGATTATATTGTAGGAAAATCTTTTTAAATGTCTCTTTTTCAGAGATGAGTTATTTCTGTCTTCACATTATAATCTGCTAATTAGTTAAAACGGTTATGTTAGCAGTGATTAGAATCTGTATGTCCTTGGTGTTAATGCATTAAGAATTTTTAAACCTCTCTTTGATTCAGGTTAGTACCAAAATAAATGAAGGAACAACATGTTGTTATTACTCTTCTAATTTATGTGATTGTATCACACATTACATTTTTGTACTGCAGTATATAAAAAGCCGTGAGCCCTGGAAAGTGATCTGAGCCAGAACTAAAATAGCTAAATAAGGCTGAAGAAGGGGAAGCAATAAATCAGATCAAGTAGAATCATAGGAGGATACGGAAAAGAAGAATTAGTGTAACTACTTTTCAAGCCATGTTCTGGCTTTTCTTGAGTCAGCCCATGCAAGATAAGTAGTGGTCAAAAAATATCTCTCCCGGCTTATGTTGTCTCACCTCTATTGCAGAAATGAGGTCGATACTGCATTCTCCAAAACCTGCTTTTTACTGACCAAGAACTTGAGTTTGTGGGAGAGGTAACTGTTCAAAAGTGCATGTGGTCATGCCCTCATACTTTTTACTTATCAGCTCCTCAGCTGTGGTAGTGCTCTCTGTACGCCTTTAAAGATGCACCAATTCATGATATTTTGCACACTATCGACGTCGGTTAAGAGGCAGAGAAGATGTACTTCATTTCCTAATGTCTTAAACCTTAAACATCTTTCTGGGGGCCCTAAGAATGACAGCGTGTGTCCTCAAAGTGGAGTTGAGATTTTTGTTCTTAACTGTATGCTAGTTCAGTAGCTACTCTGCATTGGTACCGTCTTCTCTATTCTGGTAGACACCACAAATTGCAGATGGCCAGTTTTCAGTCGATGAACATAGTTCCACTGAGGTTACTGTTGCTGTTTCTTGTATAGCAGTATCCAGGCTAAAGCATATAAATGTCTAACCATTACTGTAATGTTGAAATGTTGTTAGTCATATTCTGTTTCACATGTGTGTTAAGTCATTGATTAAGCCATTTAGATATTAAAACACCATGAACTTGAAAACAAAACCCTCCATAGTAGAAATTACTGGTAGAACACTATGATTAGAAATAAAATCCTTACAAAAATGTTCAAAGGGAATTGTGGAGTTCAAGCAGTTCGTGTTATGACTTTGGGAAGCAAGTAAGCAAATAATTGTGCAAAAAATACATATCGCAGGCACTGTAGCAAGTTAATCACTTCAGAGTTCCTCCTCCTTCCCAAAAGCGAGCTGCATTAGGAGGTTAGAGCTAGAAAACAATCTGACCTGAGAGATTCTTGTGCTGCAGGGACTGAGGATTAGGTACAGCTCCAACAGTCAATTCACTTAATAACTTCTGTCCTGGTTTCGGCTGGGATAGAGTTAATTTTCTTCCTAGTAGCTGGTACAGTGCTGTGTTTTGGATTTAGTATGAGAATGATGTTGATAACACACCGATGTTTTGGTTGTTGTTAAGTAGTGCTTACACTAAGCCAAGGACTTTTCAGCTCCTCATGCCCTGCCAGCGAGAAGCTGGGAGGGGGCCCAGCCAGGACAGCTGACCCAAACTGGCCAAAGGGACATTCCATACCATGTGACG
>NW_008824338.1:104091-106502 GCF_000699105.1 Pygoscelis adeliae
TTATTATTATTATTCTTTTCCTTTCCTTTTCTGTCCTATTAAACTGTCTTTATCTCAACCCACGAATTTTACTTTTTTTTTTTTTTCTTTCTGATTCTCTCCCCCATCCCACTGGCTGTGTGGTGTTTAGCTGCCTGCCGGGTTAAACCACAACAACTTCTCATGTCTGAAGTTACATTATCCACTTTTCTATCTTTTATAGAATCCAGCTAAGCTAGATCAATATCCTGAGGAAATGTGGCTTTCTATTTTAGGATGACATTTTCCTACTTGGCAGGATATTATCTTCACACAACATGTATACAATATGGTACTAATTTACGTCTGTATGTTAGTCTGGGAAAAGTTGCCTTGCGCAGTGTGTTAGGACCTATAACTATTACTTTAGACATTTTTAAATGCTCTTAAAATATCATACACTTCCTCATTTTACTGTACAATGATACTGTATTGAGGAAGTAGGTAGGAAAAAGCAGAGTCTAGAGTTGTAACTGTACTGAAATTAAGGCCTAATAATTCAACAATAATTTTCATCATTAACTTCTCATTCCAGTAGGCTGAAACTGGGGTAATAAAATGGTGCTTGGGCCAAAACTCAACACACAAACTAATGTATTCAATCATAAGATGGCACTTGGATGCAATGAGTTTTAAATACACAGATTACCAAAACTGAAAACAAAAGTTTGCAAAGTAGTTTTTGAGCTGCACCGTCGGAAGTGTTGTTCACATGGGTACTTTGAGGACACATCTGTATTAATAAACTAAGAATTGCCGGGACCTATTCTCTAGTTTTGAGGCCACTGGTATGGACATACTGTTGAAACACTATGCTGCTGAATTAGTAGCAACTATTTAAAGAAGTAATAGTATAGTGCAACTAAAACAATTATTACATTACTTTACACTACTTTAATCTCTCATCCTCCAGAAGGGCATTGTCCCATCCAAACTATAATTTGAGAATGGCTCCTAGCTCATAGTGCCTCCCAGACTATTCTCAGGGGAATTTAGAAGAGAATCCTAGAGACTCCCGTTGTTATTATTTTCTCTTCCCTCTACGCTAATATTTTGAACTTCTCCAGAATTAAGCAGAACTACATACATCTACTTGAGCGTAGAAAAACTTCAAACCACATTAATCGTTTGGCAAGGTGAAAATCACTACAGAAAATAGTTTTAAGCAGTTTAAACACTTGTGATTTGCTGGCTCACCATGCAGTTTATCAAATGAACTTCCTAAATGGGAAATGCAGAAACCTTGCCAAATAATTAGTTCTATTCTGGTGTGTTAAGTTCACAAGCCGGTCTTGATGGCTCCCTATGTAACTGGAGGAGAGAGACAAGTTCCCCCAAAGGGCAATTCATAGCACTAACTTATGCTCTACATGAACTTAGGGATACCCTCTCTTTCACCATTGAGTGGAGGGATACTAGGAATATCATCTCTGAAACTAAATGAGGCATCTAAAATAACTGGGGTTAGGGTCCCTGCAGTTCCCACTTTAACGTGAAAGTATTCTGTTTTGAAAAATATTCAAAAATGCTGACAGAAGGTAGATAAAAGGGACAAAAACCCTGTTCCATTCATGAGAAATACCTTAGTTTGTAATTTCTGTTGAAAATTTCTTTGACAGTCTGCACTGGACACTTTATCTATAAAGTAAGCTTAAATTTAGAAAGTCTCATTGTGCCATTGCTATTAGATTTGTGATAGAAACCTGTACAGACAAGTCAGATATCCTGTGTAATAACACCCAGATCTCCCAATCAGGTGAGACATTTCACAAAAATAATCACTTGTCATTTTTCTCAATTTACACATGAAACTACGATACAGCATCCTGTGTGTAACATGGCTATAAGGAAACTACAGTCAATATATTTGTAAATAATGGTTTACATTAGAGAAATGTTTATATAGAATCATAGAATAGTTTGGGTTGGAAGGGACCTCTAAAGGTCATCTAGTCCAACCCCCCTGCCATGGGCAGGGACATCTTCAACTAGATCAGGTTGATCAGAGCCCCGTCCAACCTGACCTTGAATGTTTCCAGGGATGGGGCATCCACCACCTCTCTGGGCAACTTGTGACAGTGTTTCACCACCCTCAGCATAAAAAATTTCTTCCTTAGATCTAGTTTCAACCTACCCCCCTTTAGTTTAAAGCCATTCCCCCTTGTTCTGTCACAACCGGCCCTGCTAAAAAGTTTGCCATCTTTTTTATAAGCCCCCATTAAGTCCTGATAGGCTGCAGTAAGGTCTCCCCGAAGCCTTCTCTTCTCTAGGCTGAAGAACCCCAAATCTCTCAGCCTTTCTTCAGAGGAGAGGTGTTCCATCCCCCTGATCATTTTCGTGGCCCTCCTCTGGACCCACTCCAACAGGTCCGTGTCTTTCTTATGCTGAGGGCT
>NW_008824338.1:106852-111247 GCF_000699105.1 Pygoscelis adeliae
AGCTTGTCCAGGTCCCTCTGGATGGCATCCCATCCCTCACGCATGTCAACTGCACCACTCAGCTTGGTGTCATCTGCAAACTTGCTGAGGGTGCACTCGATCCCACTGTCTATGTCATTGATGAAGATATTAAACAGTACCGGTCCCAAAACGGACCCCTGTGGGACGCCACTCGTCACCAGTCTCCATCTGGACATTGAGCCGTTGACCACTACCCTCTGGATGCGACCATCTAACCAATTCCTCACCCACCGGACAGTCCACCCATCAAATCCATCCCTCTCCAGTTTAGAGAGAAGGATGTTGTGGGGGACCATGTCAAAGGCCTTACAGAGGTCCAGATAGACGACATCTGTAGCCCTTCCCGTGTCCACTGATGTAGTCACTCCATATGTACATTACTGAAATGTTTGCATGGCAGATTATAAAACATAACTTTCTGAACTATAATCTTTAAAGCAAAACACAAAATGTGTATACATTGCTAGAATCATCCCATGATTGCAAAGGTCACTTCTCCATCCAGTCATGGCTGCATATTGTCCCAGTGGCAAATATAATTAATGCTTGTATGGAAAAACTACTATTCATAAATGTTTATGTATTTTAGCTTTCTGCATAAGATGAAGCAACTGGAAACCAGTCAACAGCACATGACCAGTCAGTTGTTTGTAAATGCTCAATGGTCCAAAGTGGTATTTATTAAATAATTGCCCTAGCTATCAGCAGGGTGGTGTAAATGTTATGAGCTAACTTTAAATGATCTAGATTAGGTATTAATAACTGAATTCCCAATTTATGTAGTCTAGACTGCTTCCAGTCCTCAAGTTAACTCAAGCACCTCTGCATGCAATAATCCATTAATTTTTGTACAATTGTGCACCAACTTGATGTCGTGCATCGATAAAAAAAAATTCTGACTAAAGTAATTTCTATAATAGACAAAAGCAATATAGAGGGTCAATGTATCTAAATAGGGAGATAACTCAAAAGAGAAAGTGAGTCAAGAAGTAGTTTTAATTGCATGGAGACACATGAGAAGAACCCCGAGTAAAAACAAGGTCATCCTGTGCCTAGATAGATTTCCAGGAAAACATAGTTACTTAACTTCTGTGGGAATGAATTTAAATTAAATGTGCTGAAAGCTGCATAAATATTTGTGCCACCCAAGAGAATGTGAATGTAACAGCAGTTCATGTCCTGATGGATAGCCAGTGCTTTCATACCCTGCTTTGAACTTTAGTAGAAACTCCACAATATCCTGGGGGCCTGCCCTTAGTGAGCAGAAACTCCTGTTTTCTTAGAAAACAGCAAAGAATACTGCACCCTGGAGACACCTGTGGTTTATGGTAAGTAGCCAAACTAAGTCAGTTGTAGACCCACTTAAATAACCTAGCTCAAATATATGTTCCACACTTTGATGTTCTCACAGTCCCTTCTTCCCTGCAGCAGCTAGATTTTTAATCTGAAAAAGGATAGTCGTAATTTGCACTGCAAATAATTCATGTGCACTGGAATTAGGCAGCATTAATTTTAAGGGTGAGAAGATACAACCATGAAAGAAGACCAGGGATTCTAGCAATATGGGAATCATTCTCAAGTGTGTCTGAGTGAATAATCCATCTTTCGTTGGGCCGTGAAATAAAAAAAATTGGGGCAAAGGGTAGTGGGAATTTGTTTGGATCAACTCGTGATAAAAATTTTTTTTTCGCCCAGCTAAAATGAGAAACTGAAGGATTTCATTACAGGTCAAAGGTTTCATTTGACCTGGAGCAGATTTTTTTGGTTTGCAAGTGTTTATTAAAATGAAGATAATTAACAGCACATCTGTGGAAGACTGGTTAATGCTGTTTTGTCAGTTTAGCCTCTGAAATATTTTTCAGATGAAAAGGCAAGCACTGTCAGGCAAACTTCCTCAGATTTTCTGGATAGTTCCAGGACAAACGAAATAGCATTTTAAAAGTGAAATTACTTCAGTATTAAAATGTAACAAAACTGCTCAGATTGACTTAACTTTTATTCCAAGTAATTTCATGGTATCAATGTTACATTCTTTATGTGCTCTTTCATGGGCTGCAGGGATATCTGCTGTGCCATGGAGCACCTTCTCCTCCTCCTTTTCTGACCTAGATGTTCTCTCTGATGTTTCTCACTGTTTTTGTTCCCTCCTTCTCTCTCCATCCTATATTTTTTTTTTCACTTTCATAAATATGTTTCCACAGAGGCACCACCAAATTGGCTGATGGGCCGATGGGCCTGTGGTGGGTCCACTCCAGAGCCAGCTGGACCATGCTGTGCCTGGCACAGGGCAGCCCCTGACCACTTCCCAGAGAGATCACTCCTGCAGTCCCCCTGCTACCAAAATCTCATCACTAATACCCAAAACCCTAAAATACACTGTATTACAGAAAACATTGAGAAATAAATCATTAAGTCAATAGTCAGGCAGAAATCCCTGTGATAATTTTTTGAGTGCATGAGGATTGAATTAGGCCTTGAAGGCTTGACTTTCTCGAAAGATGCAGCTGATGCCTTCCATACATACCAGTAAAATGGTTTATTATGACCATATTTTGTTAAATTCTTACTTGCAGAAATGTAATTGATTTTGAGTCTGGAGTGTTAATGGTTTTGTGCATTGTTCTTCGTTCCATGACTTCCCACCAAATACCTGGCAGGAGTGATTTGGATGTGAAAGGTGTTAAGGGATATCACTATTAGTCATCCGGTAACCTAGTGTTTTGGTGGTTTTCAGTGCAATAATCCTGAAGTAACTGATATTACACTTAATGCCATTTATCCTGAAGCATATTTAAAGGGAAGTATAAACAGGAAATAGTTTGACCTTCAGTTGAAACACATTTCAAATTCTCTACAGAAAGATCTGAAAAGTATGCATAACTGAGGCTTATGATGATTCAGGCTGCAGTCCAAGTAAACTTGGATCACTTACTGGTGGCTGGAATGCTGCAGGAAATAGTGGATCTGAAATTTTTGTTACAAACTAAATGAAGGATTTAAAAAAACTTTTTACCATTTTACTATTTGCAGTTTTGTCATTTCATTAAAGACAGACTTAGACCAACCCTGCTCACATCTGAATATTTCAAAATAGAACCCTTTACATAGAGCAAATGACAGGCCCTGATACTTCTTTCTGAAGTACAGATGGCTATGCACCCGATGTTACACTTCACTATGGAAAAGTATTTAAAAAAAAAAATTTCTTCATCTAAGCTAAAATCTTTTAGAATCATGTGGAGAATGCACTGGGATTCCACACACATTGTGCAGGACTGTGAAATTTTACAGTCTTCCCAAATATGCATGAATACATATTTTTTCTTATTAACAACTTTATTAATGGTATACAAGTAGATGCACATTTATTACAAGACCATGACAGTGACAAAGACAATGATATAGGCAGGTGTGTGAGTACAGAGGTTGTCTGTTATGCATGTCACACAGGGGCTGCATGCTTTTCTAAGTTTGTTTTCCCAGCACAGCACACTTAGGTTTTAAAAGCAGAATCTGATGGCCTGCATGTGTGGATTTGTGCAGGTTTAGTGTATAGCAATTTGCTCCCTGTTGTTTCACATTCCATTCTTTCTTTTACCTAATATAAAACGTTTAAAGGTTTTGTTTTGAACTTTAGCTACCTGCTTTCTGTTCTGCATTCAGAAATTAATTAATGAAAGATATTGACTACAAAATTCTTAACAGACCTAAGTGGATACAGCACAGTACAAATCTGTGAAAATTAGTGGAAAGAGCCATTTTTTCAAGTGTTAAGTAATAGTGATTCTTGCTAGCTGGCCTTGGACACTCATTCACTCCCCAGAGATTGTTAGCATTTTTAGCTCTTCAGAAGTGAGATATCAACACCCTAGTTGGCACTTGGTGCTACAGGAAAAGACAGATCTCCTGTTTGCAGAAATTTTCAGAAATCAATTAAGTTCATGGTGCTACAGCAGTTTCTATCAGCAGGAGATCAGTTCTGAAACATCGATGAGAAAGTAAAAGCAGCTGTAGTTAGTCAGAGGAAAGGTCTGTCTAGCCTAGGAAGCGGTCTCCAGCAGTGACCAATACTGCATGCGTATGGAATAGTATAAGCAAGCAAGCACACATCAATGCTGTCTTGCACGCCAACCCAGTACAGCAATTTGCACACATTTCCTGAGTTAGAGAATGAAATGCTGAATGGAATAGAAAATGCATGGCATTAGATAAAAAGTGATTTACTTAAATTCTTAAATTGTAATTGGTAGTTAATGCAAGAGGTTATGAAATAATAACAAATGGGCCAGTACAACTGGGGGGAGGGTGGTAAGAGATAGATGGGGAAACAGAATTCATACATTAATAGTGGAGATCATGCCAGTGGAGGACGGA
>NW_008824338.1:111262-167179 GCF_000699105.1 Pygoscelis adeliae
GTCCATTTTAAATTTCAAAGACCTGAAGATCTAAGAAATTTTACTGTCAACAGTGGGGAGGGGAATTTGTCCTATGACCAAGTGAAGTGCAGAGGGTCTGGAACACATGCTGAGTCAAAACGATGACTTGCAACCTGTAGATAGATGCTATGGCAGAAAAACCCCAGTCCCTGATTATGTGTGATTAACTTAATACAGGAGTATTATTTAAATATAGATTAGCATTTGTAAAAGAGTTTATCGTATGTTCTTACTGCGTCTGGAAACTTGTATAACTTTGTGTAGGTCACAGTCCTCATCTAACACCTATTTTAAGCAGCACTAAGTTAAGCTCAACATTTTTAATCATTTTTTTTTCCTAATGCTATTGTGAAGTAATAGCTCTTTTATCCACATTTTATCTTCCAGCTATAAAGTTAATCGTTGCTTCAGACTACACCATTTGCATTAAATCTAAGGCGGCGTGAAACTCTGCTAAATATTAAAGAGTTTGAGATTGAAGCAGAAAATTTACATTGTTAGTCAAAACTTGTTTTATTAGGACCCAGCAGTCTGGCTTACATTAGAACTGAGCAGAAAATATACATTGCTAACAGAAACAAGGAAAGAAGGAACACATTCAATTAAAGGAAATTTATGTAGGTATATAAATCACATTAATCACACTCAGAAGACCTTGTATTTATATATTTTATATATAATCCTGGCGCATGTGATGAAATTCTATACTGAGACTTTACTATTTGAGGTTGCAAAATTACAGTCATTCTTCAAACAGTTGCTTATAACACCAAAACTCAGAGTGATTTCATCATTCTTCTGGTCTCTGATGCACGTAGATACTGTTGTTCTCCATTCTCCAAGGATGTAAATGAGGAAACATGAATCAATCAGTTGCTAGAAACTGAACTTACGTTGAGAGAAATAGATAGCTTACTTAAACTGATTTTTTATGCTTTTTATAAATAATACTTCATTATTTGAGTATTATAGCTGTTACACTTTAAATATGTTTATCCTGACATTAGAGTAGGGAGTGCTTTCTTATTTAGAAAAGTAACATATGAGAATTTTTACCGGCATCAAGTGGGATATTTTCTGAGAGGCTCTGAAGCACCTAATTTTAGAGTCTGTGTATCTTCTCCATGGAGGTATGCTCACTGTATGCTTAAAAACACATACATTTGCGTGCACGCACATACACTCATTCTTCTTCCCTTCTCTCAGGGTGAGACTGTTGCTATGTCAAACATTGTTTTAATGTTCCACATCCAACCTTTTCTCTCCACAAAAGACACTGTTGCAGTCCCAACTTTGTAAAGGGTCTTTGGTCTTCATTAAAGGATATTGATGTGTCCGGGACCCCATTTTCAACTGGAGATAGCCCAAAGGAGGGTAAGACTTAAAAAAAAACCAGGAAGAACTGGGTTTATTTAATGACAAACATACATAAATGAAATTAATAAGGACTGAGGCAGATGTCTTAAAGTACCTAAAAGGCAGCTTTTGTGTGGGAGGGAAGGAACAATTTTTTCTTCATGTCCATGATGAATAGGACAAAAAAGAGTGAGCTGAAATAATGGCAACAAAAGTGAAAGTTACACGTTAGGAAAACTTTTCACCAATAAAAGTTAAAAATTCAAATACATGGGGGAAGTTACTGCAGCTTCGTCATAGATGTGTCTGAGAACGTTCCCAGTGGTACATGCTCCTCTAGTATTAACATATTCCATAGAAACTCATTTGTCTTTCAGCGTCATACCTGTTTTTTTTCCTGGTACTGGCAGACTTAACTGTACCAGATTTATAATCCCATACCCTTACTGAAAAAAGAATTGTTGATCAAGATCTGCTGTACCAAATCAGCACCAGGTTTATGTGGTAAGGTTTTGGTAGCAGGGGGCTGCAGGGCTGGCCTCTCTGAGATCAGGGGCCAGACACAGTTCATTCCAGACAGTTCTAAAACAGACCTTTTGCTGAACTCATCAGCGAAGCTGGTGGCCCCTCTGTGATAACATATTTAAGAAAGGGTAAAAAATGCTGCGCAGCAGCTGTGAGAGAGAGGAGTGAGAAAAATGTGAGATAAACAATGCTGCAGACACCAAGGTCAGAGAAGGAGGGAGAGGAGGTGCTCCAAGTGCTGGAGCAAGAGATTCCCTTGCCGCCTGTGGAGGAGACCATGGTGAAGCAGGTCGTTCCCCTACAGCCCATGGAGGACCATGTCGGTGCAGATATCCACACTGCAGCCTGTGGAGGACCCCGCACCAAAGCAGGTGGCTGTGTCCTGAAGGAAGCTGCAGCTCATGGAGAGTCCATGCAGGAGCAGGTTTTCTGGCAGGAACTGCATCCCGTGGGGGACCCGTGCAGAAGTCTGTTCCTGAAGGACTATACCCCATGGAGAGGACCCATGCTGGAGCAGTTGTTGAAGAACTGCAGCCCATGGGAAGGACGTACATCAGAGAAATTCGTGAAGGACTGTGTCCCATGGGAGGGGACCCCACACTGGAGCAGGGGAACAGCATGAGGAGGAAGGAGCAGCAGAGGCAAAATGTTATGTATCGACCACAATCCCCATCCCCCATCCCCCTGCACCACTTGTGGGAAGGAGGTAGAAGAGTCAGAAGTGAAATTGAGCCTGGGAAGAAGGGGAGGATGGGGGGAAGGTGGTTTTACTTTTGTTTTCATTTCTCACTATCCTCTATTTTTAATCAGCAATAAATTAATCTTCCCCAACTCGAGTCTCTTTTTCCCATGATGGTAATTGGTGAGTTATCTCCCTGTCCTTATCTTGACCCATGAGCTTTTTCATCTTATTCTCTCCCCCTGTCCTGCTGAGGAGGGGTAGTGAGAGAGTGGCTTGGTGGGCACCTGACAGCCAGCCAGAGTCATCCCACCACAAAATCTCACAAACTTAGAGAATACCTTCAGTCTCAATATTCCAATCAGTAGCTTTAACAGCACCAAGCTTTCGAGATCAAGCATCATATCCAGACTCATTTTGGTGGAATTACATCATCCTTCATTATTAACACTTCAGTTGATCATCTTTAGCTAAGCTCTTCGAGCTGAACATCATTAAATAAGCTATGGAAAAAGTGTTCTTGCTTTTAAGTAGAGTCAAGAACTGCAGTCCATCATTCAACTTTTGGGTTTTGATTAGTGGTCTGTTGAAATATCAGTATCTCCCTCCTTTAACTTGGTTGCTCTTTAAGGATCTTTGTGTAGATTTTTTTTTCTTTTAATTATGCCAATGGCTTTTTCTGCATCCTAGTAATTTTTCAGTCCAAGCAGATCTGAATTTGAGTCAGGGCGTTATCTGAAAGATGATGGATCTATCCTTCCTTCTTTTATACTTAGAAAGAGTGAAGTTTGAAATATATCTATTCAAGAAGGAAGCTGCCAATCATCAACGGTGAGAAGTATCCACACCTATGATAACAGCAACCAGATATAACATACCCAGTGCCCATGTACTGTAAGGGAAGGAATTTCTTTATAAAAAGTCTCCATAAAATTGAAAAGTGTCAGCATTCACAGAGAAAGCAAATTGAAGGGATCTCTTTTAGTTAGTAAGGTCAAGTATATCTTCTGGAAAGGTACAAAAGATACAGTGTTGAGTTAGATGACTAATGTGGATATGCAGAAGATAATGTTTTTTCATTGCTGTGTGTGGATACTTTACATTTATCCTGTACATTCATTATGATCATATTGGATATAATTTTAGATAACTAGACGTCGTGTATTTATTCTCCTCTAAGCTTGTGACGGTTGTATTACTTTTTAGGTGCCTCTGATATTTTCAGAAGATTAAAATAAGGTGTATATAGGACAATACTATCACATAGTTTTCATGCTCAATTTGTTGTGCAGTATATTCTGTAGCCAAAGGTAAAGGAATTTCTGACATTTTGTAAGGTGAATTTGTGAAGAGAATAGGAGGCTTTCTTTGAAATAGGTGACTCTCACTTAAATCCACGTAGCACTTTCTGTAAAAAAAAATTTGCAAAATATCCACATGATTAAGTGTATGAAGTTGACAGGCCTGAGAACATTTAATCTCAGTAGAACTTTTCTCTACCTGTGTGAACTCAAATTCATGTTATATTAATCACACTCTGTTAACATATCTCATGGAACTACAATGTTTTTTGATGATGAATCCTTCAAATGGGACTCAGTATATGACTTTCATAGAGCTTATGCCAGTGTAAGATTGATGTTGATTCTTTCAGCACATTTAACCCTTGGGCGGTATACTTGCCCTTTTTCTGGACAGTTATTAATTCATCCAAAGCAAATTTTCTCCATCATTCTGCATTTAAAGCAGAGATAACTCATGAATATAAGGGTCCTTTTTATTCCAATAAAAGGTACAGTGTATAAATTAAAATTGGTAGAAAAGATATTACTTCAAGTCTGTAAACAGAAGGCACTGCACCTGCAGGAAAAAATGGTAAGAAGAAGTGGCAACCTATATTGTCTTGCTGTAAAATAATGTCATTTTTCTAATCAGGATCATTTATGGAGAACAGATATTTGTTATGTTTTTCCTTTATTTGTTATGTTTTTCCTTTAAGGAAATAAAAAAATAATGTTAAGAATAACACAGACAAATGTAGAAACCATGAAGTTCATAGAGCTAGATTATCCTCACAATGACGAAAGGATTTTTTTTTTGTCAGCTCCCATTAAGGCAAATCGAAGTTGAAAGAATAAGTTCTGTTATGGAGGTCTTATAAAGCTATGCCATTTCTCCTTTCTTACACTTAGGCATCAATTCACTTGTCTTCTGTCTTCCTTTTTACTCTCCAATCTTATTAGCTTGATTGCTCACCCTCCCTTCAGCCTTCTAAGAAGAAATACAGCTTTTTTCATAGAAGACCATATCTAAGAAAGATAAAGACTTTGAACTTTAAGAAAAAAATAAATTTTACCTGCAAAGATTTTCAGAAAAGACCTTTTCTTTAAGATTATTTTGAAACAAATGTGTTTTTTCTTACCTTTTTAAACAGCAGCACAGTTTTGTTTTCAAAGATGAGGGCATATCAAGTTTTGTTTTCACTGTGTGTGCATATGCATAGAGAGAGAGAGTGTGTGCGTCTGTGCACGTGCAGTGTTCGTATATATGAGTGGATTGCCTCAAGTAAGAATCATCTGTGGACTACCATGATGGTGATAACAAGTGCAGAATTGCTTTCTTGGGTACAATAAAGAATGGAATGACAGGTTTTATCTACACTGATTTTTTTTTTTTAATTCTGTCTTAAAGCATATTTATTAAGTGCTGTCTATACTGTTCCGAAAAATCTTTGTTCCTGGAGTAAAACAGTACTAAAATTCAGGTTTTCTGTAATATATATATATATATATATTTAGTTACTATTACCTAGCATGCATTTCAACTAACATCAAACACCAGTTTCTTTCTCTAAAAGAAAACATAGGTATTTTTCGAAACTATGTTAGCTTGTCATGAATAAGGTTAGTGGAAGAAAGGCTGCAAAACTAACAAGCCAGGAAAGTGGCCATGAATTTAATCATGAGGAAGCATTGGCTCCAGAGGCAAAGTAATTCAAAACGTGGTTTATGCTGACTGAAAATAGAGGAAAAATCACTGGAGTTCTGATTCACTGCTTTGTTTTCCCCTGCCCTGAAAAATGAAACCAAAATGCAAGGAGGTTTTTTGGGATTTTTTTGTGGTTGGTGTCACTGAATTATAGTACACAGAGACATTTTTGTACAGATCTATATCTTTGTTTAATACTCAAATGTTTATTTTTACTGCTTTTATTTTGATATGTGATCCTTAGAGGTCTCCATGATATGCAGTAAAATACTAAATAAGAATGTATTATTGTTGCATTTATTACATCAGATGATAAGCCACCTCTGAAGAGCAGAGATTTGGGCTTTGCGTATCCTTGCATTTTCGTTACAAAAGAAGGAATTTTCTTCAAAATATTGATGTATTTACATGCTATTTCATTCAAAATCTCCCACTTTAAAAGTTAAAAACACTGATAGATATTAAAAACGGTATATCCTTTCTGTCAGAATAATTTTGCACAACAAATACTGCAGTTATACAACTCTTTCATGCCTGAGACATTATGATATGTTTCAATTTCCTAAAGGATCCCAAAGTGCTAGTTATGTCATACTTTGCTTTGAATTACTTGTGCAGCCATCATTGTGGTACGATACTGTCCATAGTAATGTTGCAAAACAGTTAAGTAGAAGGAGGTAGGAAAATCACTTTCGGCTGGCTAGAAGTTAAGGGTTTTTTTCATTTTCTGTTGTGGCAAAGTTTAGAAAAAACATTCCTGAGCTATTTTGCTTGGTGCTTTACAAACATGGAAACAAAAGAAAGCCTAAGATCAAGAATACTTACAGTCTAACTTGGTGAACTGTACTAACAAAGAAATAGAATTTAACTATTTCTTGTTGCTACTTACACTGTTTAAGCTTTCTCAGTAGTAAGGCAACACTTTAGGAAGTATTCATGGATTTGGATTTTAAGATCATCACACAGCGGGATGCCCTCGACAATATCGGATGCAAATATTGATTACCCTTAAATGCAATAGCAAGGCTAAGGGAAATATTTTTACTAAGAACAGCTTTTAATTCGGACTTGAACAGTTGCTCTTGTTTTATAGTCCTGCATTTTTGTTTTTAATAATCCTTGCCTGCTGGGATTTTGTTGCCATAGAAATATGAGCTTTTTTAGTTTTGCAAAATTATGCAAATTCTTTTTCTTGTTAAAATATTCATGAAGGAGTACAGCCAGAAATGGGACGGTAGGGTCAGTTTTGTGTCTTAATGGAACTGAACATTGACATAAATGTTTTAGTTAGTATTTCATTCTAATATTACAGGAAGGCATTTATTGATATGTCTACTGTAATTCTGTTTTGTCCCTTTGCAACCAAAGACCATGGAACTGGGAGATGAACATTTAATCAGTAAAATTAAGAATTACTTTCAGTTATGAGGTTGTTGACAGGTACAAGACCAGCAGTAAACAGTTTTTATTTAGAAACATTTGATGAGGATATGTCATTTAAAAACATGTCTCAGAGTTGATGCTCAAATAGTGAGTTTGATTTCAATATCACTAGTAGTCTGAAACATCTTCACAGTTAAAGAAAAAGTGGTATTTTTATCCCGACCTAGACCCTTCAGCCACTCTGGCCCTGCTAAATTGGTGCTTATAAATTTTGTAAAGGCTTATCATTAGCAAAGTGGACTTTAGACTTCAGGAATGGTTGGCCAGACAGTTCTGTTTCTCTTCTCCAGTGAGAGGAAATGACAGCTGGGAAAGATGGTAGAGATATGAGAATCGGTAGAGTAAATGTCTACATTCATAAGCACATTTCAGGAAACAGCGTATAATCTTATTGTGCAAGTTTTTTAATCAGTCACTGATTCCATTAATTCTTTTCAGTGCTAAGTTCAGGAAGAGCAACTATTCAACGTAAGTAGGAATGGCAGCACAGGGCTCTCTGGAGAGCTGATGTCCTTCAGTTCCCATCTTCCTTAGGAACTGAGATTTATTCAATTTTTCCTTCTAGAGTTCAATGACATCATTGAATGTTTCAATATTATGTATTAAACACAGTGAATTGTTGCATTTTATTCAGACATCTAATTTTTCTTTGCTTCCAAATAATGCAGTCTGGTTCATCCAAGGAGGAAGAAAGCCAGGGTTATGAAATGGTAATGTTAATACAGTATCTCAGTAACAGTGAGACTGGGCTGAGTTTATGGGTATAATTTAGAAAATCCACAAATAAGAAGCTTCTTATTGAATTCTGTAATATTTTCCATTTAAATGTTTCTTCTTAGAGCAGAGACATTGAATTAAAAGAATTGTGTAAGATTTTAATTGGTCTACATTGTGTGTGACAAATTATTTTAAATATGAAGGGCCTGGAAATAAATGTCAGATTGTCATGCTCAGGATGGCAAGCGTTATCAACCACTTAAGAAAAAGTATGCCTTGCATCTTCTGGAGCAAGAAGGAAAAGGCAGCAGGACCAAAAGTCAAAAAGCTTTAGATTGTCCGATTACACTTGATTTACTGGTATTCTAGCAAAAACGGGATACTTGCAAGGGATGATTAAGGAGATACTTACTAGAATATAATGCCTTCCCCTTTCGATGTACTTTCTTCACTCATGTTTCCATTGTGTTTGAATCTGAACGCATGGTATTTCTCTGATAGGTGCCAGCGTATTCTTTGCCTAGTGATCAGATGCAGTGCAAGGAAAGACTTTGCTATAGCTGAGACTAATATGTGTTCTGGAAGGGATCCCAGTTGCTCAAATATTGATATAAAATATGTGAGAGGGACATGGTCAAGGTACATGTGAAGTACTATTTGGCAGAGTTTTGGTTGCTACTTATCAGTTGTGCTTGCTCTGCGGACAGGTGTTGCTTGTCTCTTAATCAGGAAACTTTCACATAGGGGTGAAATTGATTTGATGGTTCTTTTCATTGCTGGGAAACTTTAAAATATTCAGATTTATTGTGAATGTGTTGCTCCGTTATCCAATGTATGAAGGAAGAAGGTCTTACACAATGAGTTTTAAAGGATTTTTTTTGAGTTTTCCTTAAAGGTCGTTCAAAGTAGAGCAAATAAATATTTTCTCACTGGTATGCTTTATATCTTGCTCTTCGATTTCTTAGCGTATAGCTTAGACATTGGAGAACATTCTGTGATCAAACGAGTGCCTACATTGAATAAAACTCCTTTATCTTTGACTCAACTCTGCGTTTACGTAGGATCAGCAGAGGAAATACTAAGAATTAAAGAGGCTGTATCATAACATTCTCGATAAGATTCCAGAAAAGAATGACTTGGAAATCTTCTTATAGTGTGACTTGGTTATCGGAGTAGTCTGTTTCAAGAAACTGGAGGTGACAGTGAATGGTTTGAAATGCTCAGTTTCCCCTTTGAGTGGTTCAGTGTGGTAGAAAAACACTCACGGAAAGCAAGTGAACCAAGCAATATAGTAGTCAGGCTACTTTAGATAAGCTTATTCCCTCCTTATTTTGTTAACTTCTCTAGAGCAGTATTCTGAATAAGTGAATTTAAGTAGAATGTAGCATCAATTTATGCAATTTATATAGAAGAATTTTGAGTGTACTTAAGCAGGGAAACTGTAGGATTCTGAACTAGCTGGGATAGAGTTGGGGGAACTCTAGGTGGTAGAGAGTTGGGGGAAAGAGCCCATTCTTTTAGGAGGAAAAATTAACTTCCCTATGAAGAAAACTGGCATTTTTTTAAAGCTAGCCAGAACTATACTGTCATTCAAATGGAACGTGATTATTCTGCTCCCTGCTTTATCTGAAGTATTACTATAATGCCTCAGAAGAGCTTTTATATCCTATCTAAATTCAAGTCTGTCTAAGAAAGGAGAGTCTTTTTAATCTCTAATTGGATCTTGAGTAGCACTAAAACATGCAATCTTTACTGAGAGCTATTACTAAATGAATAAAAGTTTGATGTTTTCTTGGTGATGGTTCTATTGGAATTCTTTTCTAGTCCCTGCCTTCCCTCACTCTATGACCAGCATGAAGACTGGATCAGCAAAACCCAATTAAATATCATAAATTTACAGCTGTTACTTTTTCGTAAAGAAGATAATAATCCAGATGAGAGCTGGATTAACAATGGAATATTTCCTTAAACGTAAGTAAATTAAGTTAGGAAAAGCAGCCCTTTGTCCATTCCCTTCAGCATTGAGTGGGCTGGCTAGAAGAACACATATATACTTAGCCATTGGTTAAGATGGTACATTGTTCAGCGCCTTGTCAAATCGTATCACAGCTGCATAAGTGCCAATCAATTATGAACTAAATTGGTCATCACTAATAAACTGGGAGCAATCTTACTTTTTTTAAGGATTTCCTTCACATAGTTAGTGCTGATGTTATGGTGGCAGATATCTCTATATTTGCTGAAATCTGTGTCATAAAATAAACATGTACCTAGAGAGTTGGTGAAGGTGAAAGAGTCTAAATAAACTTCAACATTTTATTGCAGCTCTATTTCATGGAAATTCAAGAAGGCTAGCAGGGAATGTTAAACTGTATATAATATGCTTTCATTACCTTGAAGCACTGTATCTAGTGGTAGATATTGCCACCAGGAATATGACAGAGCCACTGGAAGACTGAGTGAGCATCTGTGTCATTTCTCTCAATCATGACAGCAAGCGAAAGAATGTTCACAGGCATATCAGGAAACAAATACGGTTTTTGTTTGGTTTGGGGATGTCTTCTGGAATAGGAGGATATTATTATCTTTTAGAACCTTGAGTTACTGTCAGCAGTTTGCTGTGAGACTCCTCCTTGGTTTTTTATTCAGCAGTATGTGTATTAGCTTTCTCCACTGAAATGTTCTGCCTGTTCATGTTTGTAAGCCTTTTCTTTTTCTTTTTCTTTTTTTTTTTTTCTTTTTCTGGTAGCATTTGTTCACTTGGTATAGTTCTAATTGTATGTCTACGTATACAATAATGTAATCGCAAGCAGGGTTCATGTTTCCAAAAGCATGTCACCTTTCTATAGCTGTATTGCAGCTATATTGGTCTAATAAAAATATTAACTCTCTCTGAAATGCTTGTTTCTCTAATACAAGATGTCAGTGACTATATTTCTGCTAGAACCACTAACAGTGAAGAGGGAAAAGATTGTCCAACTTCTTGATATTTGTTGATGCCTTTTATTTCACTAATTTCTGAAGTCTGGTGTTGTATGACTATTGGTCTAAATCTAGTTGAATGCAGTAATATATTTTTGCTTTCGAAGGTGTCATGTTCTCTTGGATTAGGCCTGAGATCAAAGCCTTTCTGAGCTAAATCCATTCTGATATAGATTCTACTACTAAACATATGAGCAAGGTAGATGTGATTTATTTCAATAATACACTTAATGTGTAATACTTTATTCATTTGTGAAATGTATTTTTTGTCTTCCAAGTTATTTTTTATGAAGTGATTTGAAAGTCATCCATCGGTGAGGAAACCATAGACCAGCCACTTTCTAGATTCCTTTGACTATAAAAAGGACTTCTTTCAGTTGTCTACACATAGCCACATAGTGCCATATCAGATTATCAGATACCCCAGTATATTCCATCTGGCTTCCACTCAAGAGGGTGATGGTCGTCTAATTCACAAACAGGCAACTATATTTAGTTGCTTTAATCACAAACTGAGTCTCTTCCTGGCTGACAGAAGAGCATTTTACTGCTCTTACAGGGATTGTAAACAGCACCCTGTTTAGTGGAGGTAGCTCCTGATCTTCTGAAGTTACATTTGGCAGATGTTGTTCAGAAGAAATGAGGCAGCATCTAGTGTAGTGGAGTAAGTGCTAAAACTTTACAGGCGGAGTTACAAGAGGCATTGAGGAGGGAGAATGGGAATCACCAAATGATTCAAGAATAAGATGGGTTATAAAAGCTGTATAAGAAAGAGGTGCTCTCCAATGACATTAGCAGGAGAGGTCCTGACAGCTTGCCTCAGAAAAGCATTGACAGCAGACTGACTAAGTGGAGGAAGAGAAAGGCTTCTAGAATTTGATTTCCTTATAAAGACATGCAAGCTTTCCTCATCTATGGCTTTGCAAATATTTGTAGCAATGCTGTTTGTTTTCAATGCTGTAAATATTTGTGGTTTACTATCACTTGTCTTGATTTAAAAGTGATTTTAGCGTGACAGGCATAACATCAAAGCATGCTTTACACAAGGTAGTACTGACTGCTTCCTCCTACCCTCCAGCATTCTTCTTGTTGAGCATGGCCATTTGTTCACAGGAAAGGAGCCATCTCTCCTGCTTCAGAGGGTTTTGGCTGATCCAGAATGCAACTATCAGGATGTCGTAACCAGTCTTGTCTGCTCTCTGGTTATATCCTACATGTAACATCATAGAAGTACAGTTAACCATGAGCAACCAAAAAAACTAACTATCTGCCAGAAACTTGGCGGATTAGAATTAAGATAGCTGTGATTTCTCTTTCCTATACTTGTATTTCTTGGGGAGTCTGTGACTTCTCTTGAACACGTAGATTCTGCCTCCTGAGCTGGGAAGAAATATTTGATGTATTAATCTAAAAACAGGTGGGAGAGATAAAGTAAATTCTGTGGAACTTCCTTGACATTTTTAGTCAGCTATTCTTGTCTCAACAATACATGCCTTTGTCACCAGCAAGGCAAACTTCTATGCTTTGTTCTCTTCGGCGTTGATGTGGCCTCAGATGACAATCCTTGAGGCAGAACTCTGGATCTTCGGGTGATGCAGAGAACAACATCAAAATGAAGGGATTGCACAGGTGCCCAACTTCCGTATCGCCCTTGTATTCAAAATTCAGTGAAAAGTATTTTTTGCACTAGATGAGACATAATTGTTCATGCAGCACATGGATTGACTGAATTCTTTTGCCTGTGAGTGAACTTGTACTTTAATTATACAGAGGAAGGAAATTACCTTTATAAATAATGGCAGAAGAAAGTAGTACTTTCTGGTTTATATAAGTTTGGGGTTTTTTCCTAATTTACATTGGTATTATACAGCACACAGGGTAAATATATATTCGGAACTACCAGGTACTCTCTCCGATAAGGGCCATTTTGGGACCTTGACTTCAATGTCCGATCCTGTTTGTGATATGCAAATCTTGCCAGTTGCAGCCATGAAACTCAGACTGCTGTGGCTAGCAGAGACCTCAAGAGACTTCTTAGCCATATTCCAACTCTTAGGCATCATACCTAGAGTATCTCTGACATGTTTGAACTGCTGTTAAACATTTAATGAAGGAATTCAATAACATTTTCAAGTAACTTGATACTGTTTTGGCCATCATTACAGTCAGAAAGCTTTCTGTATACTCAAGCTGAATCTTCTTCATCCCTTCCCTGCAGTTGCCACAGGAAAAGAAAAATGGTCATTTCATTTTTCCAGTCTTTTATGTTTTGGTAAACTGTTTTCCTATGCCCTCTTAGCGTTCTTTTTTCTGGACTAGTCAAACCCACCCCTTCCCTCTAGTGTTTCCTGTTTATATATATTTTAGAAGTACCTAATCCATTCTGGTTGCTTTCTCTAAACTATTATCTGTTTCTCTACTCCTTTCTAACAGATTTTTTGTCAAAGTTTCATTGCTGACTGCTCTTCTATCTGCATTTCTTTTAAATCAGAACAATTCCTTCCCCCCCCCCCCCCCCCCCCCCCCGTATGACCTATCAATTCCCTGAGTTGGATTTTCATTTACTAAGGTAAAGGTTATGTAGTTGGGGAAAAGTAAAACCTGTCTCAATACATAGTTTTTATAGGTTGCCTGAAACTACACAATCTTTGTTTCCCCATTTTTTTCACTTTCTTGAATCCTTGTAGTTAGTTTGAACTTGAAACAGAAATGATAAAATTCTGCAAAAGTTACTCTTTTAAAATGTTAGTCTAAAGCTGAAAGCAATTCTGGGTACTTCTTGCAGCATTTCGGATATCTAAATTTTCTACATTCTTCTTACAGTTATAAACCAGTGTTTAGCCTTGACCACAGGCAAAACAAAAATGCTGTAAAAGGTGTGTCTAAGGAAAAAAAGTCTTTTCATGGTGTTCCAGTCAAGGCTGAATGTAGGTGCATTGGTCCTAACAGGTTTGGATACTATGTAGGTAAACATCCAATGCCAATGTTTGCCGATGATACTAAACTAGGAGGAGCTGTGGACTCCCTGAAGGGTAGAGAGGCCTTACAGAGATCTGGGTAGACTAGAGAGCTGGGCAATCACCAACCATATGAAATCTAAGAAGAGCAAGTGCCAGATTCTGCACCTGGGCCAGGGTAATCCTGCTTATACATACAAACTGGGGGACGAGAGGCTGGAGAGCAGCCCTGTGGAAAAAGATCTGGTGGTTTGGGTTAATGGCAAGTTGAATATGAGTCAACAGTGTGCCCTGGCAGCCAAAAAGGCCAACCATGTCCTAGGGTGCATCTAGCACAGCATAGCTAGCCAGTCGAGGGAGGTGATTGTCCCACTCCACACTGCACTGGTGTGGCCCCACCTCAAGTACTGTGTGCAGTTTTGGGCGCCTCAATATAAGAAGGACATCAGACATAGAGTGTGTCCAGAGGAGGGTGACCAAGATAGTGAAAGGTCTTGAGGGCAAGACTTACGAGGAGCGGCTGAGGTCATTTGGTTTGTTCAGCTTGGAGAAGAGAAGGCTGAGGGGTGACCTCATCACAGTCTACAACTTCCTCAAGGGGAGCAACGGAGGGGGAGGTGCTGATCTCCTCTCTCTGGTGACCGGTGACAGGACATGAGGAAATGGAATGAGGCTGCATCAGGGGAAGTTCAGATTGGACATTAAGAAAAGGTTCTTCACTGAGAGGGTGGTCAGTCACTGGAACAGGCTCCCTGGGGAAGTGGTCACAGCACCAAGCCTGTCACAGTTCAAGGAGCGTCTGGATGACGCTCTTAGTCATATGGTTTAGTTTTAGGTAGTCCTGCAAGGAGCAGGGAGTTGGACTCGATGATCCTTATAGGTCCCTTCCAACTTGAGATATTCTATGATTCTATGATCCAAGCTTTGGGTTACGAATTGGAGTGAATTATCTGGCTTTAACCTAGCAATTAGCTGTACAGCCTCAGATGCAGATAATGGATTTTTATACCTTTGTGGATAATTCAAAATCAGTTGATTTCCACGCCTTAAATACTAGGACTTTTTTTTCTCCCCTTAAATTAGATGCATCATAAAATAATGAAGTTGATGACTTTCACTGCTTTCTGTTACTGAGTGCAAAACCATCTAGTATGATGAACAAGAGATAGCACGTTATGTGAGAGAACGAGAATAACCAGGTTATTCTCTTTGTAGAAGACTCATGAGTTTGCTCTGTGGTCAGCAGTATGCACTGGAAGGGCAGAAGGGTCCCTGTGATTTTAATAGTGTCTGAGAGGAGGCTTATGTTGCACTGAAGTATGAGGCAGATGCATTTAAAAACCAAAATGTAGCTCTTGCAACTTCTCATTTACTTATGCTGCTTCCAAACAATTAACAAAAAGCACTGTTTTTGTACTGAATTCTGTCATTCAAGTCTGCAGCTTTTGATTTGCATCCTAAAACTGATCTACTTTTTCCATTTTTTCATGGAAAAGCTATTGTCAGTGCCATGGTTTTGGAGGCTAAAAGAGCATAGAAAAAATACATTGGCATGACACGAGAGCCTGGTTATTGAATTCTCACATTGAAGGCTGAGTCAAACTGAGAGAAAGGGCTGGAGCATTCTTTTAAAGGAAATTGATTTGACTCCATGAGGGAAAATTCTTACTTTATTTTAGGTTACAGTTCATTCTAAGAAAAACATCACTGGGCTTTTTTCTTTTTTCGTAGTTTGCCCCATCAACAAAACCGAAATTATTGAATCTTCTAAAGATTGCTAAGGCTGCTGATGTAGAGGCCCAGCCTAAATGAGGACCATATAACTGAAATACACTGAAAGCCTAATGTCAGTATCAAGTGGAAATTTGCATAGATTTCAGATCTGTTTCTGATTACTTTGTTAGTCCGTGTGTTTAAGGAATTTGCAGCTATAGGCAGGCATAGAAGAAAAACGACTAAACGTGATTTCTAGATGGTTGAGCAAGAAGGGAATGGTCCAGAGAGCTGTAATCCCCAGGTATCTGCATATAGTTTTGCAACACTAGAAGTCTATTTCTGGGAAATACTGACGTGGAGAAAACTGCCACCAAATGGTTAAGGCCTGTTTTCTTTCATTTAATTGCATTTTTTCTGTCTCTTTTTGCCCCAGGTAGCAGCTGCTGGAGGACATCTGAAATTTACAGTCTCCTATGACTTCACAGAGGAAGAAGAGACGGTTCAATTGATGGTTCAATCTGATGTCATCATAGAGGTAAAGTGACTATTTTCAGCCACCAAAAAAAAAAAAAAAAGAAAATTGCCTACTTCTTCAGATGTTCAGTGTGAAACCTGGTGGTTGAGGACACAAAACAGCAGCGTGCACATACTTTCAGCTAATTTATAGTATGAGAAAATGGACACACTTCAGAGAACTAAAATCTTCAGTATCTCAAGGAGCCTCTGGCAATATTGCAGTAGCTTGCAAAACTATATTCTTCCTGTTCATCAGGAAGAATGAAGAAATAAAATAATTGGTTGTTTGAGGTAACACTTTCACATTCTTTCAGCAGACCTGTTCTTGTGCAGCTCGGCATTGTATGAATTTGCTTTTGCCTATGCAAAACCGTGACACTAGGTTTTAGCTGAATAACCTAAACTTTCTTTTGCACTGACTTTCAACTTTATCAGGTAAATCCATTTCAGGGTTATGGAAGGTGAATGTTATTCCTGATATTTATTATTCTTGTAAAATATATTATTCAATAAATCCTGTACCCCAACTGGCTACAGATAGAGCTTTTTTCCTGCCTTTTTTCATATTTAAATGTCTCTCTCTCCCATGGCTCTATCTAGGGAGGTGACTTGAGAATCAGCACTCCAAAAGGGGGCATTCACCTGCAGCCTTCTGAAGAGCACACTGAAGAAATTGTGCTGAAACCAGAATCTTTCTCTGTGCATGGCACTGATGTTCCAGTCAGCAGGAGGGAGTTCATGACTATCCTTGCAAATGTGAAGAGGATCCTCATAAGAGCCACATACAGCTATGGGATGAATGCCATCTACAGGTGAATGTGGGAAACGTGTCCGTTTGCTACAGGCAGCTTCTCAAAATACTTGTTTTCTTTCTTCAGAGAATTAAGCTGATGTAATGTAAAACACACTAATTTATTATCATGAAATCCATAGCATTCATTTACACTTTCAAATAGTTGTTAGTATTTTTTTCATTTTGGGTAGGCAGGAAGAGGAGAGGCAACAGAAAGAAGCAGCTTTGTAAGAAAATGAAATCACATGGACTATGAAGGCATGAATGACAGTTCTATAAATATGTTTATTTTGTGAACACTGTAATTCCCATGTATATAGTAAATCATGGAGTGCAGTAATGACATGTTGAAGTAAGAGATGATATATTGCTTATATATTGTTTTCCCCATGTAACGAGCATACAGGGCCACATTAACAGTGGACCAGAGAAGAATATCCTAAGTCTCTAAGCTGGAAAAGTGGCTCGAGGGGAGTCTTCTATGTTTTTAATCAGTACCATACACAGAACTGGCTAATCCCAAAGTCTTTCCCTTGATTTATGTCAGGTTGCTGCCTGGACTGCTCAAAACCACTGATTTCATGTGAACTCTTTTGAGCCTTCCGATAAAATGAGAGACGTTATATGAGACGACACAGTTCTATCTCAGTGATTGCAGTGTGGTTGAACCTGTAAAGCTCATCTTGCATTTAAAATTTTCGTAAGTGCATGAGCAAATATTCCAGGTGGGCTAGAAGACAGCCTCTCTCCTGATACTGTATGATTGCACTCTGTCTATACATTAATAGTTAGATGGCATAAATAATATTTTTTAAATGTGCAATGGAAATGATAACATAGTAGTTTTCTACTCACAAGGCATGAAACCTGAAATATTCTCTAACCTATACATCACTTGATTCAGCGGTGTAAGGCAATTTGGAATGGAGGGAGCTGATAGCACATAAGTGATTATTTGCTGAGAGCATAGATACAGTTTTTGCTACTGTGAAATTTCTTAAGCAATCCAACCATCATTTGAATACTTACTTAGGTAATTAAAATACATCCTAAATTGAAAGGCAGGTTGCGTCAACAGCATGCAGTTTTCTGATTTGAGCTTTGACAGTGTACATTTTTTCCTTGCAAAAAGAAATCATGTTTCTTCAATCTCTTTCTCTTTCTGTGGCTAATTAGTATGTATTACCTCTCTGTGAATAAGTTTGTGAATCATAACTAGCTTGAGTTTGAGCCAAACTGTTTCCTAATTTGCTCATTTGGTCATCAATCTTGCATCTCCTTGCATCCAGTTTGAAAACCTTTCATGGCCCTTTCCACCCTGGTGTTAGAGGAGAGTCAAACCACCAGGCCAGAGCTTGTCTCTCATGCCCTATGAGCAGACCATAAGAAGCTGTTAACCCACAGCTTACAGTTGAGACTAGTGGGAGCTCAGTGAGTGTTGTTTCTCCACCCTGTTCTCATTCAAATAAAATAAAAAAAAACCCATTAGTCAGAATTTTCCAAACTAAAGGAGTGCAGGAGCAATTCTGGGGTGAACAATAGCGGCTTTTATGCTATGCTGTTCTAAAGGAGATATGTATGATTGACTTTGTTTGGGCCAAAGGTCTTATTAAGTGTTATGGGAAATGCAAACTTCAGCTATCAGTGGTTTACATACGTTTGTGTACTGACATTTGCACTAGAATGAGAAGGGGAGCTTTCCTACAAAAAACACTTTGGCTAGGCAGTTAAAATCTGCAAAGAAAGTGCATTGCTGGACATGTACTGGCTCCATCTTGCCTCTACTGTGGAACAGTGGGGGTGGGACAGATCAGATCCCCTCTGGGCGACAACACAGAGCTCAGGTCAGCACACACATGTAGAACTGGCACAGTCTGTAGTTCGTGCCTTGTAAGTAAGAAGCGGCAGACTTGTCAGTGGCACGTTTGGAAGACTATGCATCGCCGTCTGCATCCCAGATTACTGCTTTAGCCATTTGGCCATGTGTGGTGCCTCACTGTTTTGTAGTCTTGTTCATATACAGCCTTTGGAACATCTTAGTGGTGTGTTATAGATAACTTTCTCAAAAAGTGTCTTGGAAATATTCTTCAAGAAGTGCTCTGGGACAAACATATAATTTATGCTTTGCAGGTTAGTAGCCACCATCTTCTAGATGTAGTGACATTATAGTTAGGAAGGTTGGTCCCTTAAAGACAATTATTTAAAAGGGGGTTAGGGGAAGGGACTGAAGTGATTTTGAAGAGTAAATTTTTTGCTAGAAACGGTTTTATATTACTGGTACATCTCTAGCTGTCCCTATGGTGTCACTAGCAGAGAAGAATGCAATGGTTACTGTGTTACTGTGATTACCATCAGCATGTCCAGAAGTCTTTGAAAATAGTTTGCTCTAAAGTAGACACATTTTATAGAGTGCTGTCAGGGAGCTCATTGCAGTTTAGCGTGACAGAAGAGAGGGCGTGAAATTCCAATCACAAGTAAATGAATTGCATTTTTCATCTTTGATTTAACTGGAGGAATGGTAGTTTCACCCATCAGGGTGGGATTTACTGGGTGGAGTTAAATCTTCTCAGAACCGTGCATGCTCCCAGTCACATGATGTAGTCGCAACAGCATCTACTGTCATCCAGCCCAGCTTATGATCTGTTGTTGTAGGCATAGTGCTGATTTTCAGGGTATGCCTCAGTTCTGACTTTTTATATTCTTTTTGACTTTCACTCATGCTAAAACATACTAGGTGCAAAGCTGTGCTCATAACTCTAAGATCATGCAAAACAACTCTTTTCTCTGTATTCTGCCCCTTTAGTACTGCAGGGAAAATGTCCAGACCCAATGAAGAGGATATTCTTTGTAGTATCTTGGGCTGATTAAGGACTACTGTTGATGGGCTCCAAAGGAAGACATTTTTGCCAAAGAAATAACGTAGAGCTAAGCCTTAGTAGATAAGTAGATATGAACTAAGAGTTTTTTATTCTCTTTTAAACAGGTATGTGTGGTGGACAGATGGATATTCCTCTGAGAGAGTAAAGAGGGTCTGGCAGAGAGACAGAAATATTACAGGGTTATTAGATCCTTCATGAATGACAATTTCTGCCTCAAAGCATCAGCAGAATTATGCAACGTGCTAATTAGAGATTGCTATACTAAGCAACCTGTTCATTTAAATACTGAAAGTTTTCAACATGGATAATGACACCACATGTGTAAGGATTTCCAAGGGTGCTATTATAATCTGTGCTTGAGAAGAGGCCGGAATGGGGGCATTGTAAGATTAAGCAACTTTCTTACAGTCACGTAGAAAGAGACTTAAAAATTCAGCGAGTTGTCTCCAGTAAGCAAGAGATTTAACTTAAAGATTATATGTTTCACCCTTGTTTAGTTTAGCCTACTAGAAACATTAGTTAATCAGTAGCACTTTCAAGTAGTTACTAAACAATATTAATGCAGTAATGGTGAGTTTGACTCAAGCATGTATATGAGAACATTTTTTGGGTCATTTTAAGCTTAGAATGTTTATTGCTCTATGGCATAATTAGGAAGCTTCCTCAAAAGACTGGGCTTTCATTTAGATGATCAAGTAGGATAAAAAATGAGAACACAGAAATGTAGCAATCAATTTGAAAGTGATTATAACTTCTGGGTTTAAATTGAGATCCTGCTCTAACTTGACAGATCTTCCAAACTGTTGCAGTTAAGTCCATCTGTGGTAGAAGCAACAGGCCAGGAAAAGACAGCTCTCTTATTATTTTGTTTAATTTAATATTGTTAGCTTGTGCTTCAAAGGAAGTTTAGTAGCACTGTTTCTTCAGTTTTAACATTCAGAGTGGCCACTGATGGTAAATGTTGTAGACACTTGGAAATTGTGGTGCTGAAGATCATGGATTGCTTGCAACCACATATAGAATCAGTGCTAGATGCAAGGAGAAAGAGGGAAGGAAAGGCCGAGGGTTTTCTTCTGTATGCAGAATTGGCTTCAAGACAAATGAGCAATGATTGGGTCAGTACTTCATGTGCCTTATGTAGCTGATGTGATTCAGATGCCCAGCATAGCAGACAGTAAACTATGCTGATACTGCCTGAAACGTCCCCTTCCCTTTTAATCTTGTTTGGTTTTAGAAGTCAACAGTTGCCTGCTGACAGTAACAGTCAGCTTAAATATTTGGTCTCGATGTCGAATCTCAGATTGTTCATGCATCTCCAGGATCCAGTGCCCCATTACTGCCAGCATTATGTATTTTAATGAATGCAGAATGGCATTGAGGAATCAAAATTGCAACATCAAAATGGGAGGAAAAAAAAAATCACTGCAGCTTTCTTCACTGAGTAACTGTTAATGCTAAAAATTGTTAAACACATTAAAATCCCATTTAGCAAATAGCAGAACGTAATGAAAATTGGAACAATTCAGTGAATACAAATGTGGGACAATACTGGGTGGACTGTTTCTGTGTGTAAGCTTCTCTTTGTTCCAAGATCTGTGCTAAGAGGGAACTAGCTGTAGTTCGAAGGATAAATAAAACTTGGCCTTTTACTAGTAATTTGTTTCTTCATTTACAGATTTTTCTCCTTAAATTGTTAGATTTTCTACTGTTAAAGTCATCAGCATTTGATATCTAATATCCTAGAGATTGGTTATCTTATTGTAAGGAAAGCTCAAAAGGATGATTGCAAAATAAGCATGCAGCAATGGAGTGAAGGGGAAATATTGAAAAGTGAGAGAGATCTTACTGAAGATCTGGATAGGAACATGCATCCTTCCCTTAAAATAGTTTCAAGAACCTTTTACAGAGGTTCTAGTATCATCAAATTAAGATTTAAGTTTCTAACTGCATAATCCACAATGGTAGTCCCTCCGAAGTCCAGTCATATCCCCAGTGATGGTAAAATTTCTGTTTTTCTGAAGTTCCCATCCTAATTTCAGAAGTCTTCCTTTTTTTCCCCTTACCTTTCATGTCTGTCTTATTGAAAGTAGTCATAAAATTGAGTGGGAAAATATCCTGTCTTAACCTTTCCTCCAACCACTGCAGTAACAACAAAATATTTTTCCTGGATGTTTTCTTATCCAAGGTCATCCAAATAATTTTCAGGATTTTTTGGCAGCCAAAAGATAAATGCCTTAGCATGAAGGAAAAAAAGCTTCTTTTACATTTTCCAAAGAAAATTGATCCTTTTTTAACAAAATGCATGTCATGATAGAAAGGTATTTTCTGCTGAAAAAGACTTCATCAGAAGCTTTTCAGGTAGCTCTAGTAATCAAACACTCTGTTACGATTGCTGGGTGAAAATAGAAGTCATTGAGCCTATATAATGCCTTAATGTCCGTATGAATTATCGTAAGAATTAAATCCCAAAATCGCAATTTCTTTCCCCAAATGGATACTGTTGAGGTAAACTACGTCTGTTTCACATAGTACCTGTAAGATTATCAGAAGACTTTTGTCATCTCCCTCATCATACTTCCATGCTTTTTTAAATAAAAATGTGTTTGGTTAAACAATGGCTGGTTTAGCCAATGTCTAGCATTTAGTTTTTAAGGGCGATTGTGCATGGAACAGAAAATTCTTCAACTCTGTCTTCTCTGTCATTGGGGAAACTAAGGTATATGGTAGAAGATTTCCTTTTTCTTTCATGTACATACCTTTTTCTTTCATGCACATACCTTTTTCTTTCATGCTCATAAGACTTAGATCCTCCTGGCCAGAGCTGAAATCTTTTTCAGAGGTCAAATCTCCAAAATAAAAATACCCTATAACCAAAACTTAGTAATGTAATGTTTTAGAAAGCTGGAGTAGTGGTTTATAAATTTTGAAGACACTGCTTAGTGTCAAATTTGCTATATATACAGCTGCAATGCAAGTTGGCACTTGTGGCTTGCAGGCCAGGAATAGCCTTCCATCTACTGATACAGTGCTGTGAGACTTTTTTAATCTATTTTTATCAATGTGTGTCTGACCATAGCCTCCCTCACATGATGGACAAAAGTAGTAACAAGCCTACAGACATGTAGTTTAGGAAGAAATAGATGAATATGAAAACCTCCTTATTTTTAAACAGGAAAACATAAACAAGCCACTGAATGTCACTATATACTGTTTGTTGCATCCAGCTGCACATGTGCTTCCATCTAATTTGCTACATTAACTGTTTAATTTCTGTTACATCCAGACTAAGAAGCGTTAGCATTGAAGCTGCTGACCACACTTCAACTGGGAGAAAGGTGGCGTCTGCAGTGGAGTTATGTGACTGTCCCCCGGGGTATGATGGTACCTCGTGTGAGGTGAGTATCACGATGCAGTCTAGAACAATTGTGCTAAGGCTGTGGTAGTTGTAAGCAACCAGTGGCCCTGTGTTGGTAGCAAATAGTAAGAGAGCTGTCTATTCCTGTTAGGAATTTAGTGTATCTTGTCTAGTTACCTTTATTTCTAGGTGGTCGTTCATTATATTTGCTAATATTTGAAATCTGAAGTTTTACACCTCTGTGGTGATTTATAAGTTATGAAAAGACATTTCTCTTAACAAAAAGAAAATGAAAGCAGTATTTGTACTCTTTTATCAATTAGCCAATTGAGATTACAAATGCATGAAACTATCACAATTAGAAGGAAAATGGCAGTTATCTGACCTCTGCACAACAAAGCTGGATCAAATTACCTGAGTTAATGTGGTTGAGCTTCCTCTTTTGTTTTCCCAGGCTTTGCCATTTGCCTTGGAGTCTTTGAGGACTGTGTGTGTGTTCTTGTGAGGATTGTTTCACTTTAGTTTGGCCCTGTTACAGATAATAACATACGTACATGCTCAGAAAATACCCTCTTTCCTAACAAATTCATTAGTTCACACAGAATGTGTTCATACAAGTATACATATGATTAACTAGCTCACGTGGGCATAGCTTGGGGTAAATAGAAGCCAAAAAAAAATTCTGCAAAAGCTTTGCCTTTAAGGAAACAGTTTCAAACACCAAGATGCTCTGCTTCACAAAACTACAAACAGTATGCCATTTACACAGGCACTCTAGGCATTTGCTTGTCAACTCTCTTTTTCTTTAAAATCTTCCATGCTTACATGTGATATTTAGGGCTTAGAGTCTAGTTTCATGCCAAATGTGGTTGCTTGTTGCTGGCGCTAGATAAACTAATGTAGAAAGAAGGCCTGAAAGAATTAATGGATATTCCTATCACTTCCAAAATGGTACAGACAGAAAAAAAAACTGGAGGAGAATATTGCCTACATTGGCTGAGAAATAATTTTGAGTATCACCATTGTCTGTCTGTTCAATTATTTGAAGAAAAAAGCTGGATGGAGTGTCATTGTGCTTCACGCTTTTTTTTTTCACTTGTCCATTTTCCTCTCAATTCAGATTTAGGTGTGATTTCCCAGAAAGCAGTTGGAAAGGCCCTGACTGCAGATGTTTCAATATCTACTTTTGTTATAGAAGCTGAAGGTTTGGGTAGAATTCCTGCCGTGGTGTTGCTGAAATTCTCTGTCCAACATTGTGTCCTTCAATGCTAAACCTTCTCTCCAATTCAAAACAGTCCCTGAAATTTGATATGTACTTAAGAACATATTCCACAATCTTAAGAACATATTCCACAATAGAAAGTACATTTATAGATAGCTGCAAATTTAAGTCTCTATACACGCTAGCGGGCATGGACACTCTTTGATTCCTGCCCTGGCTGAGTGCTAACCACAGACCTATTGAACTAAACCATATTGCAGTCCCTACCTGTATGTTGGTTTTCCTCCCAAGACAGAAGGCCAAGAAGATATGACAGACTTCTGCAGGAGCACACTTTTCCTGTGTCCCCTCACTGAATTTCAGAGCATTTTGGACAGCTCAGAAAAAGCTGGCCTATCTTACAATAACAATGATATAGTTAAAAGTTTTAGTTTCCATGCCTTTATTCACTGAATTAATTTCTCATAAGTCTTTTGTAGCAGAGGTTCAACATATCATATGCGTTGAACAGTTGTGCTTGATAGAAAAAAATGGGGAAATATTTTGGTGTTCTGAGTAGACGGTTGCGCTTTTTATAACAAAGACAAGCAAGAAAAAAAAAAGTGAAGCTTCAGATTTCAAGGCAAACTAGCAGTTGAGAAAGTATGGAAAGATTGAAAATGTGGATTTTTTTAGAATACTGTATTTGTTTCTTCTGAATACTTTTGGCCTCGTCCAACACTTTGGTTCTTCCAGTTTCAACCTAGCAGAGTTTCAGTTTTATTGATTTTGTGCATGTTTTCAGTTTCATTTTTCTCTTCTTCATTTAATTTAATATATGTGTTTGTTTCCTGCATAATGATGTTGTGGTACCTGGCATAGACACTGCACTAAAAACAACCATTATTTACTTATTTTCTTGCTGTGAATGTTTTGGTACAAACAGTCTTCAGAAGACAACAAATCCCATTTAAAATATGCTGTCTCTTGTGAGATTGTTCCATTACACAAACTTTAAATTAATTTTCTACAAGATTCTAGTCAAAGAAAATTGTAATGTTTTTGCTAGTATATCTGAGAAATGAACACAGAATTGCATGAGTATAGATAAAGCAGAACAAATTTTAAATTTCAAATACCAGTTGGACTCATTTGTGATAGTTACTTTGTTCTACTCATGTGAATCTTCTGGCCTTTATTTGTCAGCATCTTCACATCTAATTGCTCTTCTCCACCAGATTTGTTCCCTTTCTATCTACTCTTTTACTTCCACTGTGGAAGAAGTTGTGTTTAACTTGCATCACTATGATGGTCAAGAACTTTCCTGACTCTTGAATGTTACATCATTTATTTTGTTAAGATTCCAATCTGTAATCTTTTCTTTTAGCTCTGTTCTAAGCCTTGCTGTTGATATTCCATGTCTAAGCCCTCAGAATTAGTGACTTTTGGAGACTTATCTTGTGCAATATCATGCATATCTGTGCACGAGATCATTCTTTTCAGGATCACTGAAAGAGGAAAAAGATTTATAGATTTATACAGGAACAGCTTAGGCAGTTGCATCTCATGCCACAGAAAAAAAATAGGGCAATTTCTTTTAGACTGTTTTTCTTTTTTGGATTTTATAACTCTGAATTTTAATTTTTGGTATTTATGGGGTTTGTTAGGCATGCATAAGCAAGAATGAAAAGAAAGAAAAATAAGGATAATGTCTCAGGTTTTGGAACCTTTTTTAAAAGAACCATTTCAATTCATCTTCAAATTACTTTCATGTTTTGCAGGAGTAAGACAAAAGGGGACATTGTCTTTATTTTTATAAAGGAGAATCTTCTTGTTACCTTTTTGGAGAGTGCATGTGAAGGGGAAAGGATTTTCTTGATTAAATGATACTTTTAGTATTTTATAACTACAAAACTTTCGCTTTGTATTAGCCAGGTGCTTTTGAAGGTCTGTCATGCACTTTATTGTATTATGCAAAATCCTTGGATCTCATGAGCAGTCTTATTGAGGAAAGATAGTTTGCAAAAACTATAACGCCATTTGTGAGATATATAGTAAGGAAGACTGCTGCTTGGCATCTTATTATGAAGAAATGGAATAGCTGAATTTTCGCTGATGAATCACAGTTGTACGATGTCACCTTTCCTAAGAAAAAACTGGCCATGCATTTAATATTGATCTGAATTTAACATTTAAAAAAAATAAAAAATCAGAGCACTTTCTTAAAGGGAAATGAATATACTTTATATTTAAGAAGCACAATTTGTAAATAAAAGGATGGCTTTGTTTTCAGCCTGTGCTTTATTTCAGTGTAGCCTTTTGTTAGACTCCAAATGAGAAAGGCTAAATGGTATTTTAATTACTCTTTGCAGCTGAACTTCTCAGAAAAGGTTTTTGTTGTTTTGGGGTTTTCTTCCCTCCTTCTCTCTCCTTCAGTATTTTGCCTTCTGGCTATTTTTCAAACTGTACCTCTTGCTTTGATGCTGTCATATTTCAGTTCTTCATTTATCTGCTTTATTTTACCATTTCAGAAGAATGATCAAGTTAAGGCTTCTTCTAATCTCACACCTGTCAATAAGGCTAAGGTCAGTGCAAAGCCATAGCACCAGGAACAACAACTTTCTAGAGAAAAGTTGGTATTTTTATTAATTTGACAAGTATGTTTTTGTGTGTGCAAGTATCAAATTCAACAATATTTTAAAAATCCCATTCCTTTCTCTGTTCAAGCGAGAGTTTAACTTTTTATCTAATTTATCTTGTAGTCTTGCTGGCCTCGACACAGGCGTGTGAATGGCACAATTTTTGGTGGAGTCTGTGCACCATGTACATGCTTTGGTCATGCAGAATTGTGTGATGATATCACAGGAGAATGCTTGGTAAGTGTCACTACAGGAAACTTGATGGGCATGGCCAACATCAATTCACTATACCTGTGCAATTGAATTAACGACCTCTAAGACCTGAAATACTCAAGGAGAAAAAAGCCAGCAATCAACAGAAGAGATCTTTATGTTGAACTGTTGCTGAAGTTAAGGATCCCCTCATACCAAGATGTGGTAGCTTCTACAGTTAAAAAAAGGAATTTTTTTATTCACATAGGATTTATGTTTTGAAATAGAATCAATATTATGAGGTATGGCATGCAGAAAGCAGAAAATATATCAATATTCTTCCATGCAAGATTTATCTCTCCCTCCCATCTGTTTCCTGCAGTGTATTCAATTTGTAGTATGTAGCAGGTAACTTTGTAAATTCTGTTCTAGTATGACAAGAAGATACGGTTAATGGCTTCCTTCATCTAAATTCCTACTAAACCTTGAAGAAACTCTTAATAAATTGTACTTCAGAAAAATAATAAAAGCATATGAGTTGGGCTAAATAAACTTTTTTGTCTTGTAGGCTATGGAGATTTTATGTAGTTACCTACTAATTCAGCAACTAAATCTGTGATGTTATCCATAGCAAGCCTACCAGCACACCACTATTTCCAGCCCATTCAGTAGCCTTTTGGAATGGGTGAATTATGCTGAATAGACTGTTCTGATTAACTTAAGGGCATTTTTAGTTTTATATTGTCTGACATGGCATGAAGCTTGAAACAACATTTCTCCTTTCATTAGTCTTGCAGAAACACAATTTGAGCCAGTGCCAGTTTAGTGGGATATCATACTCTCATTTCCCTGCAGATTTTCAAGCAGACTCTGTATTGTGCATGTTTCTAAATGTTCCCTTTTATTTCCTTAAGAAAAAGCTGCTGGGAAAAATCCAAAATGAAAATTCAGGCTTTTTTCAATGTAATTTGGCACTTAGAATTATCACTGGTCTTCCTGTTTTGCCCATACAAGATGTTTAATTGCAGTGCAAAACAAGATATCCTTAATGTGTGGATTAAGTGAATTTTTCAAATTGTTTTTTCATGAATAGAAGCTTAATATGATTCTCAATTTAATTATACTGTAAGCCTTAAAGAAATACCTAGGATGAAAAATATATATAACATGACAGTCATGTTTTGAATCGTTCGCTTATGTGCAATGAAAATATTTATCACTAGGGTAATATGGATTTGTGTTTCTCGACGAAGATAAAATTTACTGCATTAATGACCGTAGCCTCCAGCTATGATGTCTAACATCAGTGTGGGATAAAATCAATTAAGATAAAAGAAAGGGAAGGGAGAATCCTGTTTAAGGTATATCATACCTATTGACTATTTCGCTTAGGGGTACATAGCCAGATGTGAGTTCTGAGGTTGCTTGCTTCTGCGTCTTCAAGTTTTAGCCCTTGCAAAAGCTCCCTCTTTATTTTTGTCTGTAGCGCTGGCCTGGATATGAGAGAAGGCCATATAGTTGCATACTGTAGTGCTTTTTTGCACCTTTCAGGTGATGTGAACTATTGACTGAGACAGTAGAGCTCCCCCTTCTGATGTTTCAAGGGTGCTGGTGTAAAGATAACACAGCACTGGCAACGAAGTGGAAAATAACCAGTTGAAAATGTACTTTAATCTATATGCGTTACTGAGCATTCTGTATTTTATGTGTTCTGTCTGAGCTTATACTAGATCATGCTATAAAGAAGAGGCGCACAGGGAGCTTAAAATCAGTTCTGGATTTTCTTGCAGCTTACTTTGAAAACACTGTAAGTGAAGTTAGATTGGTTAGTATCCATGCAGGCTATTAAATGCTGCTGTTCATTTGGATCATAAGCCTTTTGAAGTGAAAGAGAGAGAAGTCTGAATGCTGAAAAGGAGAAATGTTTCACATCAAAGGCATTCTTTCTATTGAGGTTTACACAGCCTTTTGGTCCCCTTATTATTATTCATGGTGTTTTTTCAGTAATACAACAATTTAGGCACCTAATTTACTGATATGATACTTCTTTTTGCTCTTCCTTAGCTTTGAAATGTAGTTGAAAAGCAGCTGAAATATGTTTTTGACTCATGATAAAAGCTGAAATCATCTGCTTCGACATAGGCCTGTATAAAAAGCTCATTTTAACGCGTATCTTGCAGTAACCTGCAAAGCCCTTTGATCCCCACAGCAACCATATAGAGAGCTGCATGGTACATCATTCTTGTTACCATTGTGATATACATAACTGCTTTGGTACGTAGGGCAAGTTCTAACATTCAGAAATACTCTTTTGTAGTGTTACACATACACATTTACGGTAGCTTTAGGAGGTTGGTTAAACCTAAACCTTGTAAAAAGCAAACACATTTCAAGGTGTTTCATTCATTACAGGATACTACGTTCCTATTAGTAAGCCCAGAGAAAGCAGATCTTTCTCCCTCAAGATATGCTCAAATTGCTAAGTCCCCAGTGGCATCCATTTTGTATTTTTTAATTCTCTGTGTGTAAACGGCATATACCATGTAGATTGAGGCCAGTGTCAGAGGTGGTGGACATGTGCTTTAGACAGTGTTCATCACAAGAGTGACAAAATGTCTTCACCTATCTTCATATACACAGCAACAAAATGATACATCCCAAGCTAAATGCAGTATAGGCTATACCACAGGTGAAAATTAGGTAAAGCCTCTGCAACATCCTGATTGCATTTCTAACACCAGGAAAGGGAATCGTCCATGTAATCTTGACATTACGGTAGTTTGAAAATGCCAGAAGAGCATATTCATGCTTCCAAAGATGTAATACCATTGCCTGGTCTAGATGGCTAGGGAATATACTAAAATAGGCACCCAGGCTTTTTTTAACTAGCTTAAAATAGCAGCGTCCCTGATTGTCTCTGATATCCTGAGGAAGGGCAGCAGCGTGCCAAAGGCACTATCTTGGACTCAAGTCATACTCCCTGATTAAAGTTTTCTTTTCATCACTAGCCTTCTATTCAGACTGTTTCTTTCCATATTCATATACACTCAGCACATGCAGCTAAGCAGGAGTGGTTTTCAGTGTGAATTTAGGGTTCCCTGATACTGGGCATAAAGATGTTCATTTGGTTTCTTCCAAGGGGGGGAGAGCCGGCTCAGTAGGAAATGGTGGAAAACACACTCCAGGACACCAGCAATAAAGTCTGTGGGCAACAAGGTCTGAGCAGTACATAAAATTTTGGACAAAAATAAATTTCACAGTCTTGCTTACTCACAGGTTGTCTAAGTGAAGTTTAATGGTGTTTGGAGATAAAAGAGGTCCAGAAAATTGATGCATTCAAACTAGTTTGAGATCCAGTACCTGGAATTTGAAAGCCTAAAGATTTGGGCATAAAATCATTCCTGGCCACAAAGTCTGTGGATCTATGGAACAAGGCATTGATTTTACCAAAACCACTAGATCAATGTGTTGGAACGAACTGTATTTCCAAGGGAATAGATCAATGAGTTGGAACAAACTATATTTCCAAGGCAATAAAAAGAAAGCGTATCTAATGTACTGAGCAGGTTAGGGACAGTTGATCATGATCTTCTTTATACCTAGTCTCGCAACACAAAAAAAAATATTAAATGTTCCTATGAACATGAAATTAAGACTTCACAGGCTTAAGCATGTTTTAAGAAAATAAGCTCAGTATAATTAGACATTGCTCAAACTAGATGATGCTCAAAACAACTGCTGTACATTTGACACGTTTCAAACTGAGATTCAACCAATTGATATCAAGAAAATACAAATTTCTCATGAGTATTGATAATATCTTTAGGAGGACTAATAACTCATCTACTTCAGTACTTAAAGTGATCTACAAATTTGGCAAATTAGTATAAAGTTTAATGCATCACTGGAGAGAACAGGCAAATTATGTCACATCTGCGTACTACATAATCCTTGTTCTTTGTCCTGCAAAGTCCTGCAAAATCCAGACTGGCTCAGGGAAAAGTGTAGGACCACACAAGATCGTTATTTCTCAGCTGAACTCTAACATATACACAGTGCAACATATGCTCATATTTTGGTACTGTATGTGTGGAGTTCTTTTCTTTTTTGGTTTTAAATTTACTGATTCATGGTGAGGAAGTAAGCAGATAGAGAGATCTGGATTGAGGAGAATTCAACACAGTACATGGAAATGACTGACATTAGAGTTTCAGAAAATAATTCATCAAAGAGAAGAAGGTCAGCTCTTTGTAACATGAATTGTATTCCTACAAAAGGGAAGGTTTCAGGTTTTTTACTTGAAAAAAGCAGAAGGTGCAAATACCACTCTGTAAGAGATGCGTAGCTTTAAAATAGTGTGTTAGCTCCTCTCACTTTAATAACATCCTTGACATATAAGCCATTCATATTCTTCAAAAACATTAAGATATGTCTTCAAAAACACTAAGATATGTTTGAGGATATTTAAAGCTAAACTTAACACGAAAGAAGAATCCATTATTTTTCCAAAAAGGTACAAATAATTTGACATGATGCCTTAAAAAGTTGAATTGCAAAGGATTTTTCTTTTGAAACACTTAAATTATTTTTGTCACATCTTCTTTTAAAAGCATATCTTAATGTTCCCAGCTACTTTTTCAGTATGGCCGGTAGATTCTTTTTGAATGACAGCACTTGAAGTAACAGTTAAATGACCTAATGAAGTAGAATTTAACCCAGCTGATGGTTCTAAAGGCATAATTTTGTTTGACTAAGAGTCTCAATAATTGGTATTAGCTCACAATCAACCAAATATGTGAAAATGTAATATTGTGACTAATGCTTTCATTTCAAAGGTATGCTGATTGTATATACAAGCAATAAGAATACACCCTTTAAAACAGCAAACAGCATTTCTGGAGACAGATGCTTTTGACTGCCGTGTGCTCATGACTGAAAAGGGTGTTGTGCTTTTTCAGCTGCCCAAATGTATGGTACTGACTATGCAGAGCACAATGCAAAAAACTTTCTACAAATCATTGCAATCCTGGAAAGTCCTGAAGAAGAAATCAGTGTTTCTTAGAATAGTGCCATTTTCTTTAAATATCAGTCAGTACTATATGCATGACTTATTGCAAATGAGAAAACAATTTTAAAGTGTTCTTAAAAATATTTCAAATTAAATCATGTTTGCAAACACCTACACCTTTGAAAAAAAACCCTCAAGAGTTCTTAAGCAGCAGCTTGGGTGAAACAGATTCTAGATTTGATCTGGCCCGTCGTCTAACTCAGATCAGAACACAGCCCATTAAATAAAATCTCTCTCATGGCTTTCATTATGGCCTTTTCAAGTTGCCATATGCTTTTTCAGTCTATACCCAAGCACATCAAGATGGCATTTAAGAGCCAAAAACATTTCTCCTGCTTTCTCTGTTGTCACACTGTGAAAGGGCTACACTGGGTGTCTTGTGGCAAATAGCAGTGAAAGGAATAGTGTGGTGTGCTAAAAATGTGGCAAAAAAAGGAAAGAGTCTAAGCCAGAAAACTAATTTGCTGAGCCTATCATGAATCCTGCCAAATTATTTAGAATTTCTAAATCCTATATGGCGAGGGGGAAGAAGAGTAGAAGGGGTGATTACTTTTTGAAACTTGGTTCTTACAAGTCATCATGGGAAGCCTATTCTCAGCGGACCAGTTCCCATTCTGCCAAAAGATCATTTAATTTGAGATCAGGCCAAAGGTTATATACAAAAGTGCAGATGTAGTGCTGCCATTTTTATCTAGTACGTTGCATGTTTCATATACTCAGATAAACTGTCTCATATTATGAAAGCCAGTCCCATACAGGAACACAAACTGTTGGATAGGGCCCTATATACAGTATACTTATCCTTGTTTCGACTCATAAAATAGAGTCTGGATGCTATGCTAGCAAACAAGTATTAATTAAGTAATTCAGGCTTCGCTACTGTTCACAAATATATTTAGTATACTGCTAGCCATATACCTTGTAAAATGAGCTAATGCACTTAGATGTGAAATGTAATAATTCATTTTTATAAATTATATAGTCTGGGCTGTACTTCTGGGATCAACATCTGAAAACTTTGTCACAAAATGTGGCCTGTTGCAAGACTGCAATACTAAACCTGTTTTGTGCTGCTCTGAAGGTTGGTTTTCTTTAAGCAAGCTAAAACAATAATGTGGCTGTTGTATGATGGAAAGATAAAGGTCTGCAGTTAAATATTCTTTTAGTTTTATGTAGAGAAAAAATATCCAAAAGACCACAAATACCTGACATGTATGAAGCACTGATTGTGACAGCTAACCTCTAGAACTGGTTCTCAACCAGTAGCAGAAAATTAGAATATATGTTGCAGACCTCTTACAATCCTGTTGAGAGGATGAGCTAGGTGAATGACCTTCAAGGACTTCCCATATGTAAGTTCTTTAATTGTGAATTTGTACTTTTTATCTTCCGTTTAGGACTGCAAACACAACACAGGTGGTTCATATTGTGATAGATGTCTTCCTGGCTTCTATGGTGAACCTACTAAAGGGACAGCTGAAGACTGTCAGTTGTGTGCTTGCCCCCTAAATATACCTTCTAACAAGTAAGATGTATATTTATTGCATATTACACTTCTTCACTTAGTAAATTGCATAACTTTTTAATTTATACTTTTGCATGCACACTTGAGATTCTTTGTGTTTTAATCAAATAATATATTCTGTAATATAAACTTTTATTCTCTCTTTACAATTTTATAGAGTGCTTAGCTTTGCTGAGAGGCAAAGATCAAGACAAAAGTTGGATGAGACTAGGCTAGAAAGAACAACACAGAATGTGGATGACTGCTTTTTGAATCAATAACTAGTATTTGCTTTTCTGTCCTCCACAGGAGTCATTGTTTCTAGTTTTAAAGCTGAATTTACTGATTTGACGTGTGGGGTTTTTTAATAATTGATTTTAAATTCAATTTATGTTGATCAGATAAAATAGTGATTTCTTCTGCCTTTAATTTTCCTTTTCTTCCAGTCAACATTCAGTGATGTTGATTCATTTGGAGACTGAATTCAGCCTTAAATCTTGCAAGTGAAAATATTTTGTCAGCATATCTCAGAATAATCATTACAAATTTGTCTTATTAAATAAAAATAATAGCAAAAAGTTAATCAAAACTCTGATCTAAGAACAAATGTTTCCTTCATTACGAAAGCTTGTCTGTGCTACTCGCTACCTACAATTTAAGAGACCAAGTGGCTTAAACATTTTTTAATTGGTTTTGTCCCAGTCAGTACCTGGAAAATAACAATACCAAAATCATTTGATGCGAGGTAGTTGAAGAAAACAGTTCTGAATCTTGTCTGGTTAGCTTTTCTTGTGGTTTAACCTCGGTCAGCAACTGAGCACCACACAGCCGTTTGCTCACTCCCCCCTCCCAGCCCCGGTGGGATGGGGGAGAGAATCAGAAGAGTAAAAGTGAGAAAACTCCTGGGTTGAGATAAGAACAGTTTAATAATTGAAATAAAGTAAAATAGTAATAATAATAATAAAAGAATATACAAAGCAAGTGACGCACAATGCAATTGCTCACCACCCGCCGACCGATGCCCAGCCAGTCCCCGAGCAGCGGCCCCCCCCGACCAGCCTTCCCCAGTTTATGTACTGAGCATGACGTCACATGGTATGGAATGTCCCTTTGGCCAGTTTGGGTCAGCTGTCCTGGCTGTGCCCCCTCCCAGCTCTTGTGCCCCTCCAGCCTTCTCAGTCGGTAGAGCGTGGGAAGCTGAAAAGCCCTTGACTAGTGTAAGCACTACCTAGCAACAACTAAAGCATTGGTGTGTTATCAACGTTATTCTCATACTGAATCCAAAACCCAGCACTGTACCAGCTACTAGGAAGAAAATTAACTCTATCCCAGCCGAAACCAGGACACTTGTACATATTAAAAAAATGGAAATTATGTATATCAGTTTGAATTAGCACATTTGGTTTATGCCATCCAGTACGGCTTCAGAGAAAAGGAGCCCTGGTGCAAGTAGCACATGTCCAGGTTACACAGAAGGGCTGCTGTGCTGCAACACGTACATACAATAATTGTTCAGGAAGATCAGGAACTGTTGAGTATATGTCTGACACGTTTGCAGTGGTAACTAATGCTTGCCCAAATTCCCACCACAAATTGGACGTGGGTCCCTTCTGAAAAGAATCACTGTTAGCCCATATAAGCATTTCAGGATTGTAGGATTGTAATGGAAGATTGTAAGCTATGCAGAGAGGCTGCTCCATCCCAAGCTCTTCACACAGCTTAAAAGTTTTAAGTGGCTATAGGAGCTGATAAATCCACTGGAGTAATTTTTTTTTTTCCCTTCAGCCCTGCATCTTCCATTTTTCCCAAAACAGAAGTCAGATTCTGTCAATGAAATGCACTTTACTACTTAAGAGTATAAAGAGTACTTCTTAAGGTTTACAGGGCAAAACGCTTGGCTACCCACCTGCTCTGCAAGGTGCAAGTAAAGAAGAGAACATCATCTGAATGGCAGTGTGCCAACATAAGGCACAGATGAAACAGATTTTGCTCTCAAGTAGTTCAGGCTAATGCTGTTGCCTACAGTGGCATTGTGTCCTATTAAAATTGCACTGATCTGGGCAGGAATAATCTAAGCAGTTACCAGCAGAAATTCCAGGGGATTGTAGAATGGGAGCCTGCCTTCCTGTTATCACAGCTCTTCAGTTGGTTTTATTAGATATACATGGGTTTATTACATCTGCTGCTCAGGCATGGTTCCTCTGACATCCTCATTGCTTTCACATACTTAATATTTCCTTGCATAGTTAATTAATTCTCTTTCTCTTATTTGAGAACACTGTACTGACAAAGCAGGAGAAACACTATCACATTTATATCTTGTGCAGATGTGCAACAAATGAAGTCAAATAGATTGAATTTAGGTTTTTATTAACAAAATGCCTGGAGACCTCTATTACGTATTCATCAAAGTTCTGGCTGCTTTACTTCCCTTTTTTGAAATTGAACGAGAGAGTCCCCTTTTTAGTATTTAGTTTTCTTGAAAAATGTAAGTACAAAACAAACACAGAATATAAATGTTCTTGAACTGTGAAACTCTGGGAGTCCTGAACCCCACAAAGTTTAGCCCTGCATTAGAATTGTGCAATAGCTTCCTATTTCTAAAATGGACAAAAGCAGAACTGTGAACAACATCCTCAAGCTTTGTAGAACTCATTGTTAGGTTCAAGCTCTCATGACTTTACAGTTCTAGACCAATTATTAAATTTGTTTATGAGGAAAAAAGAGGTTGTTAAAGATTTAGTGTGTTACCTGAAGGCTGTTAAAATACTCGTTTTATTTTCTTACTTAGTTGGCAGTGAGTTTGGTATGCTAGGGATAATGTATGTAAACAATTCAGATTCCTTCACACATCCTTCACATGAAAAATAAAGACATTTCTACCAAGCTCATGTCACTGTACAGATGTAGTATATGTCATGTTATTTCTGAATAACCTAACAAGTGACTAATTTATGTACAAGTGATTATAAATAGCCATGTATAGATTTTAATTCCTGTAGTATTTAATTCCTAACATGGCATGACAGGGCATGTGTAGGTCTCTAAGCTTAATATTAAGTTCCTGGTGCATAGAGAATATTGTCCATGTAATGAACCTCTGAGATATATTTCTATTAAGAAATCAATTTTCTCTTTTATAGCAGTGTCTTATTTCTTTATGATGTTTATAATGGTTCCCATCACTGTTTTCACAACACCTGAGTCTCTTTCTTTGCAATGCCACATAAGGTGGAAGAGAACTGTCCTATCCATTTTAGGACTGTGGTGGTGATGGTGTTGTTCTATAGTTAACTTAAGCTGATTTAACTGCTGCTCATTCCCTCTCCTGTTTCCTAATGGCAGCAGTTTCCATATGTGATCACTGAAGCCTATCATAAAATTGCCTTTTGAAGCACAACAGTGATAAGTGACTGGCCATATGTCAGAAAAGAACACTTGGCCAAATCAGGAAACTAAAATTAAGTTGTCTAAGCTTGTTTTCTAGATCCTGGGCTATATTTTCCTCTTTTTGCATATATCTCCATATTTGTACTTATATGATGCAAATGAGATCAATACCCATATTATAAATGGCATATGTAATGCACACTTGACTTCTTCATCCTATCTCTTCTCATTAATGCATCACTCTTACAAACTGTTCTAAAATTCTTAGTCTTTAAGGAGTTTCAAATGAACTGGTTTTTTTTCCCATAGAAATTATCAGACATACTACTATATAATTCTTTCTACCAAATGTTAGATGTCTGGGACAATTACTGCTTTTCTCTTGAAGTGGCGATAAATTTAATATGGGTAATGAAGACCCTGACAGGAATGTTTTATCACTGGAAATGGGAGATAGAAGATACCTCACTCAGCCTGGGAAGGTCACAAGTAAACTCGTAGCATGTGAACTAGGAATTCGGATTGGTTTCAGAATTTTAATATTTTCTTGGAGAATTAAATAAAATCACCAACTTATTCCCAAGAGATGTTTTCTATAACATACTTGTAAGCCTTTAGGAAGCTCTGTCTCCCAACATAGATCTATCACATATATACCCATACTGTGTATTCATACTTGTCCCATGTCCTGACTGGTATTAATGTTGTTACCTTATGTAAAAACTGAAAAGAGTGATGATGAATCAAGAGGGACTAAGATTTTTTGAAGCTTGTTTTGACAGATCAATACACACTGTTCATTAGCATTTATCACTAGTATGATAATATCACTATATGAGTAATGACATTCTAAATAATCAGGAAGATAAACTCTTCTTTTGTCACCCTGCTATCACGTATTTCCTGTACAGTATGCAGATGGGAATTTCTCAATATATTAATGTTTAGTGTTGAGATGTGGACTGACTATTAAGTCAAAGAAAGAATCAAAGGATTCTAGGTCTGAGCATAACCCTTAACACATGGAAATTCTGCTATTAATTATTATTGCTTAGTAACAATAAGTACTTAATTATTAGTATCTTTAAAATTTATGCAGTTGAATTCAGAGCTCTTAATGGAACTGTGGTGCAGTCGATCTTGTGCAATGCTACAATGAGCTGTGATAGCATCTCCACAAAGTTTCCCATGTAGCTCTTAGAAAGAGTGAGGTTGGGATTGACAAGCAGAATCTTATTTGAAATAAGTCAGGTGCTGCTGATTAGATTCAATGATAATGTGTGCCTCAGTTGCAAATTGCTTTCATTGCCATTTGAAAATAGAATGAACAATTATTGTTTCTTCAACGGGCTCCTCATGCATTCATTGCTCTATTCTTAATTGAGTGACATTGCTAAGGAACACAAACACAATCCTTATGGGAAAGAGGAAAATCCCAATACCTGTCTATGTTTACTGGACCTGACCTTTCCACATTTTTCTTACTGATCTCTTATGTCTGTGGGGTAACTTGCCCTATGACAGACAGGGTATTTATAAATGGAAATAATCTATAACAGAAACAGAATAAAGAGCAACTGAGGTCAGATCATAGGATGGATGACTCCTGAGAAGTGGGGTCCAGTCACCACCAGGTAGTCACGTTACATGATCCTAATTAAGCTTTTCTGTCTTCCCCGTGCCTATTATTTTCCAGAAACTTTCATCGTATATCCTGCTTTAATTTATCCGAAGTCAAATTATGTCTATTTGTTATTATTGTAGCATGAACTTTTACCTTCAAAATACCTTCCTTCTGACGTCTTTGTTAGAGCAATTATATTCCTTCTCAACTTCTGTTTTCCTAGGTTACAAAAGATAAGTTTAGTATCTTCTTTTCAGATAGGTGCTTTGTTTTCCTGTTGTGAATAGTCACCCCACTATGCACTTGCTCCCATTCTTTTCTTTTTTTTTCCTTTTCTATTTTTCTATTTGGTTGACCGGAATTGATTACCATTATTTAGATGAGGCCCTATAAAGGTGCCCATATGTCTCTGTCTCTAATAATAATTCCAGAATGATAGAAGAACAGGTTGCCTCTTCTTCTGTGGGGTGTCTTTTAGAGTGTCAGGAGGTTTCCTCACAAAAGTGTGTTAAGGGAGAAAGATTATGGAAAGCAAAATGCTAAACAGTGAAGGAGCACAGTTCAGAGTTAAACACAGACATCGAGAGGTGGAGCTTGCAAATGCCTACGGTATCCTTATTTATAAAAAAACCAGCTAAAAATAAGTAGAGCATAGCAAAGAGGTAAAGCTCTCTACTCTGCAGGCTATTCTTAAACTTCAGCGTGCCTGTCTGGCCTGTTGCTTGAGGTCATTGGCACTCGATTTACTCAAATGCACTCTCTGGGAAGCTGCACCAGATATTTCCCTTTTTGCCCCTCCCCTTTCTTGTTCACTGGGTTCCTTTCACAGCCGGTTATACACAAAGTTAACTGAGCTTTCAAATCAGTTGTCCTTCAGAAAGATTTATATAGGGGCCACATCATGGCATAGATTGTTTTGCCAGGCCCTCGGGGGCACAAACAAACAGCTGTACATTCCTGCCTTTTTAATGGTAACCAGACCACTCGGTGGCAGGCTCAAGTCCCGTAATAACAGGCTATTGGGATGCTGCCATCCGTTACTCTATATTCCGTGTCGCAGAAATAGCAGAGTCATTCCAAATTCAATTTGCTGGAGTCAAACTTAAGCCCCAAGTCCTAGACCAGGATCACTTTTCCTGGGCACTGTTTTGCAAATTAATGATCTCTGAAGTGGAAAGAGAGCTATGCTGCTAAAAGTATTTTCTTTATGTTCCTTTCTTGTCCCTCTTCTTACCCAATATCAACAACACAGCTTTAGCCCAACATGCCATTTTGACCGAAGTCATGGATTAATATGCGATGAATGCCCAGCTGGGTACGTGGGACCACGCTGTGAAAGGTAAGCAAGCATCATGCTTTTAACCATATGAGATCTGAAACAAAAGTATTTATCACATGGAACTGTTCTACCTTTTTATTACCTCCCCTTCTCGTACCCATTCCTGTGTTCTGAAACTCACTGAAGAAATTCCTGTGCGTCTTCCTCTGATATTGTGTTCATACATTTGCATATTTCTAGTGCTTGTTTTATTACTCTATGGTAAAGTGCAAAGCTTCCAAGAAGCATTTCCTGAGAAGTAAGAATTTTTTTTTTAAATTATTCCTCTAGCTTTTCTGTCACTCTTCTGAGATTTTTATAATTATTTTGTCTCTTTTGTCATTTGAATGTTTAGAGCAGGGTGAATCAAGTAGTCAATAAATTACTGATACCTCTTTTTGAAAAGTTAATATGCAGCAAAAATACAGTTCTCCTAATAAGTTATTTATGATTTTAATTATTTTAAAATAATATTTTACATTTTTGTTGTTTCTAGTTTCCCGTTGCAGCCTTTATTTTGCAAATAGAGCAAGCTAGGTTTTAATGACAAAAAATATAATTCCTCTTTGTCGTGTACATAGAAAAGCTCAATATATATTTTTCTACACTTCATTACTACCTATACAAAAGACAAATAAAAAATATGTCTAGTCTGTCTTTGGCTATGACAGGTCTGAGTGACATGCTAGTACTGAGAGAGAAAGTTCTCTCCCCTTCTTATATCCTGTTATTCCGAAAGGATCACGTGGAGAATTTAAATGAAACAGAAGGCTAGTGTGAGTGCAGGTGCTAAGCTCCTGGGAACCCCCTTCCACAGGAGGGGAGACCGCATAGACAAGGGATATCATCAGTGTCTGCACGCCTTTCTGTCCCTTCACATGGATGGAACAGCTTTCAAGAGCAGTTAGTGTGCCAGGGGACCTCTGCTAGTTGTTTGGAGGTTGTGATGGATCAGCATTGGCTTTGGCTCCATGATCCCAGTACCTTGTGACCCTGCAAATGGCACCTTTTTTAAGAGGGGTTGGGGGAGCCAGCTAACTATCTAACACCTGGCTAGACAGTTATGTGGCATGAAAACATGGCACTTCTGTTTCTTAGTAGGCTTTTGCCATTTGGCACTTCCACGAGCGCTTGCAGCATTTTCCAACGTAGACCCTAAAAAAAGGTAAGGCCTCTGAATGAAGACTTATAATATTCAGGCTGGGATGAGGAAAAATAGGAATGAACCAAGAGGAATTTCCAACCAGGAAAGCAGGAACCTGGCCATACGCTGTGAATCACCCTCTAGTCCTGTCTTACCAATTTACATTTACAACTACTTCCTTTCAAATCCCCTGTTGTGCTATATCTGTCCTGAAGTGAGAGTGCAGGCTGTCACCTATTTCCACCCATCATCACTGAGTCTGCTCCTGCTGTGTGCTATTTCTGCCTGTCTTTTCCTGTCTGTCTTGGAAGTCATCACCTTCTTTCAGCTAGTGGGCTGTGAAGTTAATGGCAGCAGAAATAAATCACATCAAGAGCACTTTGGTGGCGGTTTGTCAATGCAGGGTCATTGACAGCTTCCATTAGCAACAAGTGCTATTTCTGAGTGGAGCACAGGCTGTAGATGCAGTAGGACAGAATCTGAAAAAAGTGTGAGGCTTGGATTTTAGCCTGATTTCCTAAGGAAATGAGGCTAGTGTAATCTTTTTGTGCGTGTCTGTCTGGCTGCCCGCAAAGACACTTGAACTTGTAGGTCAATTTCAACCAAATTTGACAGAAGGGTAGGAGGTCTCAAAGATAATAATCGTTCCTGAAGGTTTCGTGAAAAGAAGTGGCGAATAGAGGTTAATAAATCAGGACATGTCATAGCTAAGGGGGAGAATACTGTGTGAACTCACACCTGATTAAACAGCAGAGAATACATGAGAGAGAGAGAATGAGAGAGATTATTAAATGTTCTGTCCATAAGAAAACTTTCACAGGGCAAGGAAAAAGCGCTGCTGTAGCCTGAGGGATTACTCCCTGCTGAATAGCAACATCCTGCAGCAAATAATCAGCCCTCAGCCTTGTAACCATGAGATATAAATCCATTGGAAATTAGGCCATTAATTCCAATGCGCATAGAACTATTTGCTTTTAATTGTAACAAGTTGCTTGGAAATGCCCACAGCTGTCAATAATAATAAACAGGAGAAAGCATGTTGCCTTTTGCTATTAATAGTGATTGTATAATTGCTAAAAGAGTTTACATGAAATTCTCTTTCATTTTAGCAACTGCAAAATGACAAGTGATCTGAGCCACATGATTCATTAACTGAACAGTCCTAAATTATCATGACGTACTAAGTATCATGAAGTGAGCATACGCAGTACTGTACTTATTTGGCCTCCAAAATCATACTCTGCCCCCTAGGGAGAGAAGATCTTTTTTATATATATACACACACACACACACACACATCTGAGTTGTAAAATGTCAAAAAAATTTGCTACTTCTCTCCCTTGAACTCTTCAGGAAATTGTTGCCAGAATTGCTCAATGTTCTGAGGGGTCTGGCTTCTGACACCATCAAAACAACTGTCGATATAAACTGTGTTGGGAGTTACCACGTATCTATAATTGTAGAGGAAGCCCAGCTTCCCCATTTAATCCTTTTCCCCAAGGAATTAGACTTACATTCTGCTTTTGCTTACTTCCCACTTTCCCAAGGGGCATGAGGTAGGACAGACACTCTCCTAACTCCATAGAAAGGGTGTGTGAGAATGTAAAAAAGCTGTCCTTTATGTGCGTGTACATTTACAGGATGTCCAGCACATTTACAGGATGACAATACGCATTTTCCAACTACAGCCTTGATATAGACAAGAGCACAGTTTTAGGGGAAAGAAGCGAAATGGGTGAGAGTCTAGCTTCTCCTGTAGCACTCCTTCATTTATGAATATGGTTCCAGTGACCTTTTCCTCCTAGAAGGAGATGAGAGGTCAATGTAACCTAAGTGGGAGCTGGACTGCGTCCTTCCTTCCCTCTCCCCCCCGCTCTATTCTTCAGGTCTAGCACAGAGTGCCACCAGACACAGTCCCTTATGAGTCCCTTGGCTTCAAACCTGCTGCTCCTCCTGGCTAATATAATTCTCCCACTAGTGCCAGAAGTACAAGTCTGTATTGCAGTGCTGATGGCAAAAGGGTCAAACATTCAGGAGATTTGATACAACAAATGTGTTATGCAGGATTGTTTACAGGTTGCGAAGGTAGGCACTCTGACCTCAGAAAATGCAAGATTTGTAGTGATCGTGCAACAGTAACATCTGTGTTGTGCACCTGAGTTAAGATTTTTAGCTCCGTGTTCACAGGCCATTTCTCCACAGGGCTTTTGCCCAATTTCGTGCACGGGTTGAATACACGTAAGTTTCAAAGCAACTGTAAAAACAGTATTTCCAGACATTAAAGTGTTTGGATTTGCAGCCTAAATTAACTCTGTCTCAAGGGCTTTTTTTCTGGTAAATATAAAGCAACTTATAAAACAGGCCTCTGTTTGTGTGCATATGGGTGTATATACACAGCACAATACAGGCTGCTATAAAGAAAATTAGCTCCATCCCAGCCAGACCCAGTACACATGCATACACATATATTTATATAGTAGCCCTGTATTTGGCACCAGTTATGCCAAATAAAAACAAACAGTGTCAGTCACAGACACACCTGCATTTGAGGGTAAAGGTGAGCATAGAAGAAGAAAGAAAAATATGGAAACAATCTTTCTTCACTGGTTTAACTCCTATTTTTGTTTATTTTTTTCATCTCAGAGGTGTTCTGTTGTATTTAGCAGTCATTTATTTAGATATGTATTTTGTGTAATACATAAATGTGATTTTCCATGCCACATACATTATTGTTTTTTTTAATATGAAACTTGCCGAACATGTAATGCTTTGAATCTGAGAAGAGTAGCTGAAGTAGAAATGTCCGTACGGGAATAAAGATGGAATTAGTGAAAGTGGATTTTTTAATCTTCCCCTGCAACTTCAGGAGAAGTAGGAGAAAAAGTGGAAGAATTTACGCATAGATATATACACAGAGTTTTCTTTTAAGCTTAACTGGTTTACCCCTACTTTCAGGATCATCTTGAATCTGGATTTGAGATTATGTACGTATATAAGTAGAACATAGCTATGTGATGGTAGTGGGTTTTGCTAATTTTAATTAGCAAAGTCTAAACTGATGAGAATACAAAGAGTTATCAAGGTCTCCTGCTATTAATAGAAGGAAATTATTAGCAGTGCATTTCTCACAAATCCCTAGAGTATTTTTTCTGTGAACTGCTTGGTAAGTTTCTGTGAATGTTATCAGATACAGAACTAACCCCTAAATGAAAGTGGAAGAGGGAAAAGAATACACATTAAGTGAAGTCAAATAGATTAGTAGTACCAAAAGATACAGATTTATGACAAATACGCCAGTAGTAAGTGAGAAAGATCTCAGCAAAGCGTGGGTGAACTTCACACATCATCCATTTTAGGTAAAATAAGATAACTGCATAAATTATCCTGTTATTCTTTGGCTTTGATAAAACATGGCCATTAATGGTTACACGTATTAAGAGACATTCCTGGCCTTTGTAACTGAGATGTCATTGCTGAAAAAAAGCCAATTTGTTTTGGTGAAAGTAAGCTAAAATACAGCAGGGAATACAACGAGGTACAATAGGGGGCTACATTCGCGACAGGTTCTGCAAATAAAATGCCTGAATTATTCTAATGACAACATTTTGATGTACTGTTGCTATGAGGAGGTAATCGTGAGAGATGGCTATGCTAAAGGAGGAAAGCACAGTGGGCTAGATTGTGAAAATTTTGCTCATGTTCTTGAGTACTTACATGCACCCAAACCACTGGACTATTTATACATATTATTCATCTACGGCCTGCATTGTGGATATTCTTAGAGAATGGAAAAAATCCTATTTTGCGTAATATCTTAGTACAAAACACTGTTCAGTTAGATCCAGCTATAGTTTCCTCCCTAGTCTCAGTCATCCATTTTTATAATCTTTGCTAATGATCTTGAATAATACCTAATAAATGTTTAGATGGCTTTGTTTAGGATCCAGTTGGAAGCTTCATGAGATGTTCTGTATGCAAGGAAAAGGATAAACTTGATGGGCATAAAGGGACAAGAGTGAAAGCATAGTGGAGCTCTGCATTTCTGTATTAGGATGGTACCCAAAATCCTTGCTCAGCCGTACCATCCAGTACTATTACATAGCAGAGGGGATATCTATGTACATTAGAAGTGCATTCAAACCAACTTTAAAATAGTAGGAAACATTAATTTATGCAATGTGTTTTACGTACTTTCTGTTTTCTTTACACAAACTGGAGTTCATCTGAGATGCACATGAATAACTTCATTAGCTGGAACTGGGCAATTTTTCTTCTTTTTCTTTACTACCTGCAAGTTGCTCTTACTGTGAAGTGTGAGCAACTGTGATGGAAAGGGGAAGCAGACCAGAATATAAATAGGACATAGGCTGTGAGACGAGTAGAGATTTGCTTTAAATACACACTCATGTTAGGTCGGATTTACTAACCTGTTTTACATGGTACTCACAGGAAATTGCTGGTAGGCAAGGTGGAAAAGAAGGTGATATTTTTAAACATCTCTGTTAAAATATGAAAGGTATAGTACACACCAACATAGTTTCTGTGATAATGAGCAATCTTTTTGTTACCTACCTGTACACGGAGATTAGCAATCCATTAATTAAACAAATCTAACCAGGGGGTCAGGCTAGATCAGGGGAAGGCTAAGTCAGGGGAGGATCTTGTTAGGTAAACAAATTTATCTCTGTATTACTTTCTAAACCTGCTTTTCTAAACTAAACTACTTTTTAAGGTAGAGGGAAAAAATCATCAAGCTTGCTGGTAAATGAGTACAGAACATCTAGACATGATGTGCTGAAATACAAAGCCTATCTAACATGGACCTGAATTCCTCTAGTGTGCCAATAGACAGATTTCTTATTATGCTTTGTCTCGTCTTCAGTGCCAGTGACAAGATTTTTCTCCCACTGAAATCTAATTACTAGCAGAACTGGCAGGATTTCAGCTGGTAGTGTATCTACAGTGTTGTTAAAAAGGAGAAGGAGGGAGAGAGAAAAAAGACGCTTAAGAAATAGTTGAAAGAAGATCAAGTGATTTTTGGTGATTAGTGAGGCAACAAAATTAAATATTTCTATTAAGAGGATTATTTACGGGTCCTAACTGGTGATGTCTTTTACCTTAGGTGTGCAGAAGGCTATTTTGGACAACCTCTAATACCAGGGGGATCGTGCCAGCCATGCCAGTGTAATGACAACCTTGACTTCTCCATTCCTGGCAGCTGTGACAGCTTGTCTGGTGCTTGCCTGATATGTAAGCCAGGTACAACAGGCCAATATTGTGAGAGGTGTGCTGATGGATATTTTGGCGATGCTCTTGATGCAAGGAACTGTCAACGTAAGTCGTGAACTTTTACTGCTCCTGACAGTATTGATCTATCCTATATCTATGTTCCTGAGAGGAAGACTGTGCCTCTATGTGTGAGCAGCAGAATGATACGGTGTACTTACACCTCAAATAATAATAGTGTTTAACTTGCATCTGCATCTAGAAAGGGAGGCTGCAAAGTAAATAGAAAGAAGAACCTATTAAAAAGCTTCCTGCTGTAGTTGAAGCAGTAATGAAGCAGACATGGAAAAAACCTGGGAGAGCAGAGCATTGCATGGATGCAAAATGTTATACTAAATGTCAGATCTACAAAAATAAATACAAATAAATGAAAACAATTCACTAAAAACACTATAAGCCATCCAGGGAAATCCCATTAACTAGTGAGATTGGTGCTGAAAGGAGGGAGTGATATTTCAGTTACTGTAGGGTCCAACTTCGGCAGCACTTGTGATCTCCTTCCCACCTACATGACCTCGGTAAGAGCTGCTGGGAGCTGCTGCCTCTTACAGGGCGAGATTCTCCTGCCTCCTGCAAAGCAGAGTCTAAAATCTCCTGACAAATTTTCTAAGGTGCTTTGGAGGAAGATAACTGGCACTGCAGCAAGCTACCACTTCTCAGCTGAGTGGTGGCATTTTGTTTAAGTATGAGCCCCAGCTCATACTTCCCCTGAGCGATTGCAAGAAATTGAGAGCAGATGGAAGATTTGGTAGGAGCAGGAGCTTTTTCTTTTGTAGAAGGCAGTGGCTCTCTCTAAGCTATTGCTGCCACAATTCAGAATGCAGCTATTGGGCAGAGCAAGGCTTTTAACTTAAAACCATTCCTCCTGTACCCTTCCACCCTATTCTGAGGAATGGAACACAACAGGTTGTAAACCGTCCTGAGAGAGCAGAGTATTTTATTTCACTGTCACGAGGATTTAATCCTTTTCTTTCATTGCAATAAACTCAGAGCAACTCCATTGAGTTCAAAGGTGTTATATTAGGATAAAATTATGCAAGTAAAAGAGCTGGGCCATGGTCTTATTGCTGTGTGTGTGGGAACACAGGGACCACTTCTGCAGTATGTGTTGCAAGCACAGAAGTCTGAGCCACTGGCATCCATTTCCAGGATTTGCTCTATTAGTGGCTTGCAGTTTGACAGTGAGAATACTAAGTTCTGTTGGACCACCTAAGACTGCATGGGAGCCAGCGAGATGCAGAACATTACCAGGTTTCACAGCTAAGGCTAATAAACACTGATATATGTAAAATCATAGATAGCCATGAAGATATAAACCTGTGTAAATGCTTTCTGTACCTACTTTATACAATGCTGGGTAAAAGTTGGACAATCGCATATATTCTCTGCACGAGTTAACAGTTTGTGATGAATGATGTCATATAAGTTAGGATGTTAAGTGTGTAATGTGATTTAAAAAGAAGTATATTTCAAAAATCATAGCTTCCAGTAGCTTGTCACCATTCCTGAGGCATCAATAGGACTGTTGCTTTGAACATTTCTACAGTAGTGGCAGCTGCATGGGAAAGAGATGTAATATGAGGAGAGTTCAGAAAATATACAATTAAAAAAAAAGTATTAAAAATAAATACATATTTAATGTAGAATTACAACCTTTGCTTTTGTTGTCAGTATCACTGACAAGGAGAGCCCCCTAATGTATTCATAGCCTTGTGCTCACAGTTACCTTGTATTCATCTACTCTCCCTCTTTCATGTGGGTTTTCTTTTTTGCATATGGTTTTTTATTTCCTTTGCAGGCTTCCATGAAGTTTGCCCTGCAGCTACAATATCAGAGGGACTGTGCCTTTACTTTGTTGTTTTCAATTTCTTTCCTTATTAAAAAGCCAAATCCAAGAGTATTGCAAAGCATGAATTTTGCTTTCAAATTATTGTTTGAAATGGTTCTTGCTCTTTCTCAGTACAGTGCTGTTGTCATGTGCATTAACCATTTCAAATGACAGTACAACTTTACATCACTGTAGCGTCTCTGAATTTCTTGGTGTATCTGTACAAAATTATAAATCTAAGAAAACTGAGCAAATGTCCTAGGCTTATTTGATTTGATTCAAGTAGGTTGTTTTTTGGTGCGAAACAGCACAGGGTGCTGAAGCAAATACCTGGAGGTTGTGCTGGTGGTAATAAAGCTAAGTGACATGAGATGAATTAAAGCAAATATTCAAGTGTGCCTATGTGCCAGTGCATAGGTACTACTGTTGGAGGCGAGTAAGTGTGTAGGTTGATTGTAAATAAACACGCATAAATATTTATACAAATCAAGAGAGAATGAGAAAGGTCTTGACCAGTGTCATTCTGGGAGAAAGTAAGACAAACTTCTCTGACAGGCGGTATTGTATTACGGCAACCATTTGGAGGTTTGGACCATAGCTAATTTTCCCAGTAGAGGTAAATGAATGGGAAGGCTTTAGGTGAGATAAATGCAATTTATCAGATTGAGTAACAGTTTAGCAGATGAGTAGCCCAGACTGTATGTTTCTTCTGTATGTACGTACTGCCAGAGCCAAGAAAAACAATCAAAGTCTTGACTTCCAAGTTCTGCCTAACCACTGTATTGCACTCAGTCATCCGTGGCTGAGTTAAGAATACATGGTATGCTGTTTGTAGTAATAAATAGTATAAATAGGACAAACTCATCTGTTTATAAAATCAGTGTAAATTTTCTTTTTGATTCTTGTGGTGTCATATGCCTGATAAGTAAAACAATTCAAATAAGACAAGCTTTGTTTTTTGAGTTCTGTATAAATACTGTTAATTTTCATTGAGAATTGTGGTTTGTTGAGTCTGAGCTTTCACATCATCTGTCACTGCTGACCATTTTAATTAGAAACATACTCAAAATATATATATGTGATACTCATCACTGTGTACAGTGTGAGAGTAAAAGGAAAAGAAAAGCTATGTTAATTACAGCAGAAGTGTTTTTAAGTGTTTACATTTTCAAAATATATTGCAAAACAGAAAGAGATCAAAACCTCTGATAGTGTTACCAGACTGATAGGAAAGCCCAACATATTTTTGTTACTTATTCCAGAATATGAGACATCTTTGCAAACATTTGAGAAATAAGGCCATGAACAGACTAGCAACCCTTGAAGTCACTTTCATTTAAAAGAAGCAACTTTTACAGAATACCTGAAAAGTGAGGGGAAAAACAGAAAATAATCCTTTCAATTTACTATTTAGCAAGTCCAATAAAGTAATGAGGAAGCTCCTGTTGTAATAGTCTATATATAGACAAAATATAACTGCTTTGTCTCAGATGGCACCTTGTGACATGCAAATATGTGACCACCATGTGTTCACTGTTGGGACTCTTAAGTGCTTCTTAAAATGAAGCTGTCAGGTTGAGAAAAAGACCAACACATGCAGTCAGGTCACCGCAGGAAGCCAAAAAGTGGATTGGAGCCCTGGTTTACAGAGTACATTGATAATCAATATAGAGATGCGGATTCATTCCCCTCTGGGAAGAAAAAGGACGTGCAGGAACCAGTTCACGCTGATGGAATTGGTGACTGCATGGCCATAGTTCTCGTGACGCCTGATCACATCCCTCTTCTCTACTCTGAGCGCTAAAGGGATTTTTTCCTAATCTCTGCATGCCAAAAGAATTGTGGTCAGAGAACATAAAGGGTGATAGAAAGCTTCCCAAAAATTTCTCTTCTCCTAAAACATGAGAATTTAGAAACCAAAAGCATTTTTATTTTCCTCAAGAAACAGCCGTTCCTCTTCACTGCCGTTTTAAATCTGTAAGAGAGCGTTGTGATGAGTTAGGCTGGTCAGTTGGGTTACGTTTCCTCTGGGAACTGTGATGCTGCTGCTGAGACAGAGGTACCAGAGTGTCATGGAAGCAGATAATCCTCGGTCCCTTTTTCAGCTGTACTGCAGGGTGCTGTCTGTGAGGAGGAGCTCTTGGGGGGCTGAGGAGGTTTCAGCCCCCGTAGCGAGGCCCCTGGAGGTAGCCTTGTTCTGGGGCCTCAGCCTGCCAACATTTCCTGCCTACTACATCAACACAGACTGGCCTCCAGGGCAGGAGGAGCAGCGTGTGGAGCAGCAGCACTCCCACCTGCCATAGCTAAAACCCGTACAAACCTTGTGTAAGGGTCTGTACCCCTTTTTTTTTATGTCAGTGCCGCCCTGCCCACTCCAGGGTTTGCGGCAATGGCCAGACTGTTCTGAGGGAGCAGCTTCTGAGAGGCAAAGAGCCCTGCCTTCCCCACCATCCCCTCGGTCTGGAAATTTGGCACTAATTAAAATGTAAAGGCAGTTACTGTTTTAAAACCTTAATTCTCCATCATCACATACGCAGTAATGTGCCCTAAACATCCTCGTTTGATCTGAGAGGCGCATATAAAACAAATTGTTTATGAAGTCGAGGCAAAATTTCTCACTGTAATAATTTGGAGCAAAATTCCACATTAGTATGGGTAGGTTAATGTGTGTTGTCACCGTATGGGAGTAACACCTTCCTGCTTTACTCGGGCTTGCCTTCTTGGGTTTCTCAGGGTGGCAAAAGCCACGCTGTAAACATTTGTCTATTAAAGATAGCTTCAGCAGCATACGTGTTTTAGGAAGTACATTGACAGCTCCTTCTTCTTCCTCTGCAGCCTGTCACTGTCACATCAATGGCTCCTTCTCAGAGATCTGTGACTCTCGGACAGGCCAGTGCGAGTGTAAAGCCAACGTGATTGGGCGCCGGTGCGACATCTGCCAGGTGAGTGACGAGAAATGCTGTTTTCTTTCTGTTTTTCTTCCCTGTTTCTCATGAGTAAATACAGTTTCGGTTTGGATAGTTTTTCTTTTTTGCTCGTTTTTCACTTAACATAGATAGGTTGTTCTTATGTACAGAATGGTAAAATGGCTGGTTTTAAAATGTTTTCCAAAGATTTTCTAGAACAAAACACAGAGCATTGCATGCAAATATATTTTAAGCCTCACTGTACATACAAGTACATTTTTATATGTGGTATGTACACTTTATATTCTGAATGCTTCTTATAAATAAATTAGTTAAAATATTGCAGCTCTGGGGGAAAATCCCTCTATGAAGAGAGTTGCAAAATATCTGATAGCATCTGATTTTCAAAAAAAAGCAGTATGCTAGTTTACTTCTGCTGTGAATGTTCTGCTTTAATGTTTTAATGTAGGGGTTCTTCTTGTATTGTCCAAATAATGTATTCTTTTTTGGTGAAAGTGTCTTTTGCCTTGACATTGTTTTGCTGTCTCATAAATCACTGCAAAAACCAGTGTTTCATGAACTTTCACAGAGTTTTCTTTAGGCTGCTAAGGAATATGTTATAGCTGGCTGCACATTTCTCTAGCTCAGCGTGAGGACTTGTGGGTTAGGCCTGTGTCCTCAGAACACTTCTGCATGTGTGTAATTTAAAGCACAGGGATCATTTTCACCCTGCGTAAACTGCGTAATTTCTGAAGAGGTTTGCTAACACTCTATTTTCAACACTATTTAAAGAGTCCGTTCAAAGAAAAATCATTGGTATCAATGGAATTTGCACAGATTGCATAACACACACAGAAAATATGTCAAGCTTGTTGATACAATATTGGCCGTTGGTTGGAATTAATCTTTGTTTACTACTGTGTTTACTACTATCTTTTTCCCTGTACTCTTTTATTTGCTGTAGTTTCATTATCTTCACTTTCTAACAGTGTTTACTTTTCATTCTTAAAGCCCAGCTACTTCTGGGCCCCAGAAAAGCTGATTTGTATACCCTGTGGCTGCAGTGCTTTAGGATCCATATCACTGCAATGTGGTATGTCAGGAAGATGTATCTGCAAATCAGGATTCATGGGCAGACGCTGTGAAATCAGCAGAGAGCTGCCTAAACTGAAAGAAAATGCAGGAAGCAGTCAGCAGATCCGAGTCCCCCCTCGGAAATGGGGCGTCAGCAGTGCCAGTGGGTGCCCACGGGGTGCTTACCGGCCTGCTACTCTGGTAATCAGAAACTGTGTGCATTGCATGGGCTGAAATCTCGTATTTGCTTGTGTTTGGAGCTCCCGCAGACCTTTTTTTTTTTTCTTTTTCATTTATAACACATGTGCTACAATATACAAAATTATCAAGAAACACACAGGCTCAGAAGGCAGGCAGCATTTTAGGATACTTCCCCACTTCTAGGGCTTCTCATAGTGCAAATGACAATGTAGGCCAGAAGTCAAATAGCAGAATAAGTCCAAAAGCAGCACCATCAACAGCAGTACGCACAAAATTTTTGCGTGATGTACATGCATCGATGGATTCAGTGGGATTTTCACAACCTTCGGCAGGATACAACTTCCTCTTCTAACAATTCAAGAACCAAGAGCTGAAGGAGTTTGTGAGGAGGATCAGCCCCAGAGGCAAAGTGTTAAGATGTAATCTTGAAATATCAAACATAACTGGTGTTAAAAGTTCTCATTAGTGAATATGACCAGTTATCTGAGCCATATTTAACTGGGTGAAGTGCCCATTATTTGAATATAGTGCCCAAAATGACAGAAGTATTCATTGTTTATCACATACCAACAGAGCAACTTATTTCCTAAAATGAAGTAATTATGATGCAGCAGTGTTTTAGGAATGCTGGATTTCTTTCCCTGCAACTCAAAACCACCACACTTGTCACACCCGGTTTGAAAAACACCTGGCAGTGTTTTTCCTCCTCAGCCAAATTCCAGGACCCATGCCATATTTGCTAGTATGGATTGCCATGGAGAACATGAGCTTCTACCCGTTTAACATATATTAAGTAACTGTGTTGCCCACACAAACACTCAACATACACTGATACAGGGACAAAATATAACGTCATATTCAGAAAATTCGTCGTATTTCCTCATTGTCATCCAGGATCTTATGTCTTGTACAGTAAATGTGATTCTTAGAATTTCTGTGTGTAAACAAGCTTCACTGAGGATTTAACTTGGGGGTTCATCTTGGGGGTTTGCATGACTGATCGAAATGTCTTTGACTATGCACAGCTCATCACAGAATACAACCCAGCATGCTAGTGATCTTTTCTTCCCTCACGCAGTGTGGAGTGCTAGCGTATCAGACTTTTTCAGGCTTTCACCCTTATAAACAGAATTTATTAGATCCTATCAAATTTTCTATTGAGAACTGAGCTGCATGCTGTGCATTGGTTACTTCACTGTATTAATCTGAATGTCTGTCCTGAGATTTTTGCATATTCACATTTCTGTGTGTTTCTTCCTGTGGAAAAGAAATCTTTAGAGATAGTCCATAGATTTAATGGAACCTCGGAGTTTAATTATATGAGTTTGAATATGTCTTTCTCTCTGATATACCATGATTTGTCATGCAGAAGTATATAATTGGCAAAACATTTCAATATAGAATTTGGAAATGAAAATCAGTCTAATTCTTTATTATATGTATAATCAAGCATTTGCTTAGGTTCATATGATTCTTCAGGCCAAATTCTGACCATAGGTGTGGTCCTGTATTCTGATACCTGTCAGCAGGTTGTCTATGGGAATGTGGAACTTCAATATTAACCTCAGAGATCAGATTTCAGGACTTTTACATGGAAGCCTGCTGAAGTCTCTGGGAATCTACCTACACAAGTGGTTAGGGGTTCCACTGTGGAACAAATCCACGCAAAATGTAAGTCAGTGCAGCTCGACTGACTTGAAAAATCTGTACTGATGTATACTAGGTAAAAATCTAACACCACATGCCTGGGTCACACAGTAGTACATTGTAGAAGTAAATATTTGCCACTTTGTTCCATTTATATTAATTAATTAATTATATTCATTATTCATCTTTTTAATATCTCATTTTTAACATTTTGCTTTCCTAGTGAAGTCTCTTATAAATTTTTACTATTAAATGTTGTAATATCAATTTCAAGTGAAGTTAGTAATATGATTTGGATTTCAATATTCTCTGAAAATCATCATACCTGAGAAAAGGTGGGAAAGTACTCCCATTTTAAGTCACTCTAGCTCAAGACTGAGTTCCGAATTTGAATATCAAGTACAGTTTGCTCCTAGGAGCCTCTGTTAGCTGGTGCAGTGAAACCCATGCGGTCTGTTGGTTAAAAGCTTCATGCAGAACTCCATATTGCAGTATACAAATGAGCATGTGTCTTCCCTTCTTCACAAGTATACTTTTTGCACTCCAATAGTGGAGTTAAGGAGAAAATTTATTACTATAGTTGATAACGTCTATTCTGGTTCTGTAGGAAGTTTACAGTACTCAATCCAAAAGAAAGTGAAGAATGAAAATAGAAGAGAAACAGAGGTTCATTGATTACTTCTATCTTAGTCTTAGACCTAACCCAAAGACAGAGTTTTTATCTTAAAACTAGATAATTCCCATTATTTGCTTGTAATGTACACAGATACATTATATCTATGTTCTTCTAAAGTTATTCCTAAGTATCATTCAAAAGAAATGCCCTCGAGTTATAGAATACTGTATACAGTCATTGCCCCTGGTCAGAGGAGATAAAATCTAGTTGTTCAGAGGCTTTCCAGTTGAATCAATCTCCATTCATAGCTAAGAATTTGAATTCACTCTCTTAGCAACAAACTCTGCCTGACATAATCTTACAACCCAGACACAGGATAAGTATATGGCGCTGACAAACATTTCTTTTCTTGTGGGAATTGTACTTATGGAAACACAACCTCATAGGATATGCGGTATGTTACAGATCATTCATTATAGCATTAGGTAACATTCTGACATCTTTATTCTTTTTCAGCTGTGTAGGGTATTTAGTGCCCTTGTGCCAGTGTCTTACCGCTACAATTCAATCTGTTAAGTGTAGTTTTTCAGTGATGAAGGGGAAAGAACCACCCTGATCTCCCTAGACTCAGCTTTTCGTCTTTTCTCCTGGTAATCATTCCATGTACTAACTGCTCTTCCTCTCTCTCTGGCAGCCTGAAACATTTGGCTTACAGTCTTCAAGAGGATGTGTTCCCTGCAGCTGCAACTCTTTTGGTTCCAAGTCATTCGACTGTGATGGAGATGGACAGTGTTATTGCCAGCCTGGAGTGACAGGAAAAAAGTGTGACCACTGTGCTCATGGATTTTACAACTTTGAAGAAGGAGGCTGTACTGGTATGTAAATTCTTTTGCAGCCAATTGCGGATTTATTTGGTGTTTGTTTGTTTGTTTGCTTGTTTATTACTAAGATTCTAGTTTGGCTGGTTTTGGATTGCCTAAAAAATGTTCCTGACAGGTAGGTATTTTCATAGACAGCCCTGTAAATCAGACAATTGGCAAGGATGGTGACTGACAAGAACAAAAGACCCAAGCAATTCCTGCTATTTTAAGGTCAGTTTATGGCTCATCTGCCATGTTTAGAAGGAATAGGAATGTCCTTTTCTCCAAGTACCTTCTGCCAAAAAAGTTTCTCTGAAGTTCCTATGATTAGCTAGCCAAGCCGCTCTCCATCATCTATCAGCAGTCCTGGTTAACGGGAGAGGTCCCGGACGACTGGAGGCTGGCCAATGTGACGCCCATCTCCAAGAAGGGCCGGAAGGAGGATCCGGGGAACTACAGGCCTGTCAGCCTGACCTCGGTGCCGGGGAAGAT
>NW_008824338.1:167983-174860 GCF_000699105.1 Pygoscelis adeliae
GTCGAGGTGCTGGAGCGTGTCCAGAGAAGGGCAACGAGGCTGGTGAAGGGTCTGGAGAACAAGTCTTATGAGGAGCGGCTGAGGGAGCCGGGGTGGTTTAGCCTGGAGAAAAGGAGGCTGAGGGGAGACCTCATCGCTCTCTCCAACTACCTGAAAGGAGGCTGTAGCGAGGTGGGTGTCGGTCTCTTCTCCCAAGTAACTGGCGAAAGGACAAGAGGAAATGGCCTCAAGTTGCACCAGGGGAGGTTTAGATTGGATGTGAGGAAAAATGTCTTTACTGAAAGAGTGGTTAAACATTGGAACAGGCTGCCCAGGGAAGTGGTTGAGTCCCCATCCCTGGAAGTATTTAAAAGACGTGTAGATGAGGCGCTTAGGGACATGGTTTAGTAGGCATGGTGGTGTTGGGTTGACGGTTGGACTCTTGGAGGTCTCTTCCAACCTTAATGAATAATGATTCTATACCATTTAGTTATGGTAAGCGTATCGTAGAAGGCTGATTAAGGTGCTTGCCAAATCACATCAGCTTGAAGGGATGTGAATGGAAAAAAAAAAAAAGAAAAAAAAATCCCTTTGCTTCTAGTTTTATCCCAAACCTTTTCACTGCCCTTACATGGTTGATCCTTTTTTATTAAATTTCTATACAGTAATATTTAGAATCTTGCTCACTTGTATACTTTTTGTGTACAACAAGATCTTCAGATAAAATTCTCTACTATGTCCCTTGTGTAAGCACATGAAAAGTATGCTTTTCCAGATGTTGAAACTCTAGCATCAGACATAAATATATCCAGCCACTTCTTTACGTTTATGTTTGTCCTTTTGGACATTAGGTCAAACACTGAAATGAATGCTTCCTGTCCTTAAAGCAGTACAGACTCCTACATCGAAAAGAACCTAATTGATAGGTCTCTTCACAGGGAAATATCCATCTTTGCTAATAAACTGTATTTTTAAAGTCTCATAGACTCATTTAGGTGTGATCACAGGAGACATAGATAGTTGTCTAGTGCAGGTGGCTGCTGGGATGCCAGAATGGTGATGACTCCGCAGCCGTCTTTGCTGATGGCAGAGTGCTATAAAGCCAAAGGTATTGCTGCTATTATTCTTCAGGCAGAAGCTGTATTCCTTCCAGAAGCAGAAATCACCATGCCCAGTATCCTATTCCTCCTCCTTTCCCATCCGGAATGGCAGCAGAAGCAGCAAGCCTAGCTCTTTACCTTTTACTCCCTTTTTTTATGGAAGGAGCATCGAGGCCTCGAGACCCACGTCTGTGCAGCAAAATTAAATTTCACCTGTAGTGTTGATAAACCTTGAGCCAGACTGGATTATAGATGGTATTTGAAAACATTACTCTATGGTATTGTCTCCCATGGGAAGGAAGGGCTCAGAAAACATTTACCACCTTAAAAAGTGCAAGCACGTTGACAGCTTGGAAAAGGGAAATATTGGTTCATGGGCTCACTGATGAGAGAGCCTGGAATAAAATGCAAATGATAACTGCAGTCCTAAAGCACTTAGCACATATACAGAGGGAAAAAAAATACTATAGCTTGTCTTCATGATTAGTTTCTTATTCTAACATTTCACAGTTTAAAAGCACATCACTATTGTGAAATACTACAAATTGTTATTAATTTCATACAGTTGGGGAAGGAAAATGAGAGGGCAATTAACAAGATTTCACATTAAAATTTTAACTGCTCTCTTGGCAAACTTGAAATGACAGAGTTTAAGGAACAGTGATGAAATGGGAAAGTAGTGTAAATCCAAACTATTTTAAATAGAAGTGGATCTGCCTGTGGTCATCAAATATTTTAAATAACCGCAACAGCTAAAGATGTTCAGAAAATTCAGATTTTTAAAAGTTCCAAAGTTAATACAACAGACGGAGAGGAATTCTGTTTTCAAAATGCTGGTTTTTCTCCACCTATTTTTAGTAGGCTTTTTATGTATTCCTTCAAATGACAAAAAAAGGAATTAAATTATGAATCACAGAGAAAATCAGAATTTAATAAAAGTATATCAAATCGTGCTAGGAAGAAAGTGCACAAAGATGAATTCCATAGTGACAGCTAAGTATCGAATAAAATATTGGACCTCTTTTATCTAACATTTATCTAAAAGGAATATAATTCGATTTTTTTCTTGTGCAATAAAAAACCATAAAGCCTAAAAAAAAACCCCTAAAGCATCATCAGTTAGCGCTGACATTCTAGCAGCAAAGATACAAAAGAGATTTCTGTTTCACTATTGCTTGCAACAAATGTGTTGTATTTTTTCCATATTCTTTTTAATAATGATAAAAGTAAAAATGCAAAAAATATTGGTGTATCACTTTCTTCCCCTCCATGCCTTTTGAACCAATTTTGTGTAAGAACTGGAAGCCCATAGAAGAGCTGTTACACCCGAAAGCCTCAGTCTCCCAATGGGAAGTGTATTCTGAAACATCTTCAAGCCACAGTGTGTCAAAAGATTTTTATGTAGCATGCAAAACATCTTGTTCCTGGCATGATGGAGGCAAAACTTACTGTTTTGGAACCACTTCCAAAACCAAAGTATTTTTAATTGAATAAAATCTGTGAAGAATCCCAGTTTCCTGTGAAGAGACACATTGTTGATGTCCTCCCAAGGCAGAACACATGTAATCTGAAAAAAGGGAGCAGAACGGGAAAAAGAAACTGAAACACCTTCTTTGCCCTTTAAGAAAAGTCTGCTTACGGCAGCAGAAATTCCAGGAGGTTGGCTCAGATTGGTGGAAGAGGTTAACTACACTGCAGGTTCCCTGCGTAGAGGGCTCAGAGGCAGTCAGGTGGCTTCTTGCACAAGACAGCGTGGGCCCGGAAACTGTACAGTGATAGTCCCGCAGCTATGTCACGTGAATGCCCCATCTCAGAAGTCTCTGCACCTCTACAGTCGGTGCCTGTATTTTTCCCATTCTGTTCTCATTGCAGTTACCTCAACCTCAGTTAATCTGTGTTGCACTGCTCCTGGTTTGGGTTTCTCTGGGTTTACCCTACCTTTCCTGCCTCGCTGTGTCTGCAGATAACTGAGAGTTCACTGTACGGTAAAGGCTTTGGTGGAATGATCCTAACCCTGTTAGGGTCTGCTCTCCAGGTGTCACATAAAGGGGTAACTTTTCCTCTGCTTTATTTTTTTCTGTCTCCCATGAAGCCTGTGAGTGTTCACGTTTTGGTAATAACTGCGATCCCATCAGTGGCCGCTGTATCTGCCCTCCGAATACTGTTGGAGAGATGTGTGACAAATGTGCACCAAATTACTGGGGCCATGACATTGTCAGTGGCTGCAAGGTGAGTGGATCTCTATTTTCTCTGTGTGTGTTACCTCTTCCCTATGGGCTAAATACAATAATTTGTAGCTGGAACACAATTTTAGGTTTGTAAATCATGGTTTGTCTCTGCATTGCGAGTTTTGGTGTCAGACTGTGGTGTAAATGTTGGCGATCTGTTACTGAGCACTACAGAGCCTCTGTCTCAGCTACGCAGCCTGTAACACCGAACACCCTGTTTATACTGCTGTCGTGCTGAGTCAGTGTCCTGGTTTCTTTTATTACAGCTGTGTTTAATGTGATTGAGGAGATTACCACGTTATTGTACAATGTATATAGATGTATAGTTACAGGTAACTGACAGCGCCTTTGCAGAACAAATTTACTTTGGCCCTAATTGTGATACCACTGGGAATTTGTACTTGAAGTTTACTTGAGAAGGGCTTCAACTTGTGCATAAAAGACAGTGAAGAGAGAAGAAAAGAAACAGCCACCTTAGCTGTAAAATGCACTTTCTTCCTATGTTCTTAAAGGGGAAATAAACCTTCTCATTAGCCTTTAAATCCTCCTTATTCCAGTGTTTGACACGGTTAAAAAAAATTCTGAAGGGGAGGGAAGAAAGGAGAAGAAATCGGAAAACAATGATAGTATGTCAAAGAGGCCATGAAAGCTGTTGTTAATGCCCTACTCTTGAGTTAAGGGGAGCAGTATTCGGTTAAGGTAGAAAACTGGTGAGTGAATATTGTGCAAAGTTCAAATGTCTTCTCCTCTCTACCGTTCTCATTGATGATGAGGGATTTATAGTACTGCTGCAATTACTCCAAAAAACTATATGTCTTGTCTGAACATGGTCGTACACCATTAATGCTCTTTCTTAAAAAGCTGTTTGTCAGGTAGCTCAGGCTGCAAACTAATTATCAAGAATTATTTCCTTTTTTTGTATGTATGGAAAACTCCTCTGTGAAACCTCTGCTGTGCTGCTGTGATATAGACTCTTGGATTCTGAAACCAGCCTAATGAGGTTGAAGACCTCTGTTTGAGCTCTGGAGTATATTCTCTGATTGTCTTTTATGTGAGCGCATTAGTATGGCAGTTCTGTAGCACCATCTAAATTAATAATGATCTATCAGCCCACATCTCTCAGTATGTTGCAGCTAATTTCTGCAAAGTGAGATGTGAATCTCCTGCTCACACTCTTTGTAGAAGATTTCCAGGGCTGTCGTAACTCAGGGGGATAGAGAGCGTTGCATAAAACTGCTTGCTCGCAAAACAAACATAACATCTGATTGTAATTTAGGTTTTGATATTGCACGCCAAGCTATTTCAATGTACGGTGAACAATTTGCTTTCTAAGCTTTATGTTCAAATGTATCTTGTAGAATAAGGTTCTTTCTGTCAGAAGGTTTTATTTCTTAGGTTAGGTAGTAGTCTAGCAGTCTAACATTTAACCAGTAGTTAAATGGTTTCTCTGGCATTCAGTAAAATTGAATTTGAATGTTTCCTCTGCATAATCACCTTCTTTATAAATCGACTTTTCAGATGAGAAGAAAGGTTTTTTAAGTATTCATGTAATAAACAGTTTTGCTTAGAAACTGAACCCACATTTTCCTCCCCTCTTTTTAGCTTTGTGTCCTTAATTTTAGCAAGTCTATCCATGTCAGTTACTGTGGTAACCTGTACTACTGGCACTGAGTTTGCTTCTGCAAGCTGAACTTCTCCATATAAGATTCCGGTCACGCCAGTGATCACAGCAAATGCCCTGTGCTAACTTTGCAGTACAGTCACAGTAATAGCACTGAGGGATTCTTCTGTTCTTTGGAAGCCTGCAGCTACTTACTTCTGTACTCAATATCTAGACCCCCTGGCAAATCATCTATTTCTATCCTTACCTGCCTGCGCAAGTCTCATTCTGTGAGCAAGTCTACTTCCCAGTATCCCACAAGACTAAATCTCTATCCCTTACCATGTAAATTACGGTCATCTAAGAGTCCTGTTTGTACAAAGAAGATAGTTACCTGTCTGATGGATGAGTAATAAACATTGAACTAGATGCCACTGGGACCACTGCCCCTGAGCAATTCCAGTTTTAGCAAAGTGGTCTGAACATGCCCTGCAGAGGATTTACACAGAAAGCACTTTTTAGTGCTTTTAGAGAGCACTTGTAGTTTTTAATTTTGTCTGCAAAGTATCCCAGTGTCTTGACCCTTTTGGATTTACTTGATTTCTCTGCCTAACTTACCAGTGGTAAGTAATATCTGTTCAAAAAGGAAACAGCGTTGTAAATGTATTTAGTGTAATTGCTTGACCCTTGTTGAATAAAGATAAATGCCTAGCCTTATAATTCAGATATGTTACCTTTGGACAGTGGAAATTCACTGCTGTACTTTATTTATAGATACTTGAAAGAGGTGAGTTGCTTTTTTGTTGGTTTGTTTGTTTGTTTTTCAGAAGCACAATTGCACTTTTCTCCTTGTTTCTCTCCTTTTTAGCCCTGTGACTGCAGCCTCATTGGAGCCCTGAGTTCTCAGTGTGACTTAAATACAGGCTGTTGCTTCTGCCGCCCTGAATTCTCTGGGGATAAATGCACTGAGTGCAGGTTGGGTTACTGGAATTATCCACAATGTGTTGCTTGTCAGTGCTTCCTGGCAGGGACGGATCCACAGAGCTGTGATACAGAGTTGGGGAAGTGCTCATGCATTGATCATACTGGCCAATGCAGCTGCAAGGTAGGACGATGAAGGTTGTAAGCTGATCTTATAGCTGCTGAGAATTTTATTCCAAAATTCATTGACATTTGTACTTTCCTGTTCCAACAATATATGCAGACAAATCTAGTTGGTTTTCATAGTGCATTTGCTAACTGCTGTGGGAGGAGTCTAAAATACAGACAGGCTTAAGTGCTTATCAGTTGCTTTTTCACACACTAACACTTGCCAGGATAGCATCGTCTTAGGCTCCCTTCTCGCTTTGTATTTCTTCCTGTTTGTACGTAACTGTTGCCAGTTTAACCCCATTCAATACAATTCTTGCTCAGGTATTTGACAAATTAAAAGCAAACACATCTGTAATAACAGTATGCCACAGTGTACAGTGTAAAGTGTGTTCTTTATAGTACATTAGAGGGAGTCATTGTTGATCATTTTATGAGTAGAATTAACTGCAGTAGTATCCGTTCTTCTGAGTAGACTGCATCCAATTCAGGATCACTAAAGCAAAGACTTTTGGCATCATGACCCACAGCATTCTTATTTGGAATTGTTCTTGGAAGAACAGCACACTTAGGTGGTTTGAAAATTGGCTGGATTGCTGGGCTTAAAGGGCAATAGTTGGTGGTTTGACATGCAGTTGGTAGCCAGCAAGCAGAGTACCCTAGAGCCAATACCTTCATCAGTGACACAGATGACAGAATTCACCATCAGCAGATTTGAGAATATTGCTGATTTGGAGGAGGCAGAGGTTGACATGCTGAACAGTAGAACTACTATCTAGAGGGTCCTTGAAAAGCTTGATGATTGTGAAAATAGAAAGGTCATGAATTGGAGTGGAATAACCTCAAGAATCAGTACAGTTTGGGAGGAAAAAGGCAGAGTG
>NW_008824338.1:174870-182376 GCF_000699105.1 Pygoscelis adeliae
GCATACAGGCTTTGGGGGATGGCAAACTGAATATAAGCCAACCATGTACTCTCATTGTAAATAAAACTGCCTACTGGGCTGGATCGTAGGACATCATGAAGAGCATGACCAGCAGAGGAAAGTCTTTATCCCCCTCTATTCAGTGCTGGTAAGACTGCACTTGGAAATGGTGTCCAGTTTTAGGACCCAATTCAAGAGTATTGTTGAGAAGCTGGAGAGGATCCAGAGAAGGGCTACAAAGAGACTTAGAGCAGATGATCTGTAAGGATATACTGAGAAAGCTGGACTCGTTTAGTCTGCAAAAAATAGAGGCTAAGAGAAAATGCAATTGCAGCCTACAACCACTTGAAAGAGTAGTTGATGGGCTCAAGTCCTTTCTGATAGTAGCAAAAGACGTGACAATGGACAACAGCTGCAAATGGCAGCTTGGGAATTTTGAGTTGAACATCAGGAAAAAAAATCACTAGGAGGGTTATGCAGCACTGGAACAGATTATCCAGAAAGGTTGTGAAATCCCCATGCTTGGAGGTTTTCAAGAACTGGCTAGAAAGAGGCGTGGGTAAGCTGATCTAGTGTTGGCGATAGTCCCGCTTCAAGGAGGAGGTTTTTAAAAGTGACCTCTAGAGATTCCTTCTGTGATTTTGATTCATTCTTGTTCAGGGACTGTATTGACACACAGAGCTAGTAAAACAGAAAGATGAATTTAAATAATTGAATTGCCAGGTAATTCTTTTGTTAAATGGGCACCAATCACTTCATTCTGAGTTTAAAGGATAGGCTCAACGGAGGAACTGTAGAACAAATTAGATTGAAAGGGACCTATGGAGGTCATCTAGTCCAGCGCCTTGTTTGAAAGACATTGCTGAGGCAGTATTTCCGAGGATGGGGATTTCACAACCTCTTTGTGCAAACTGCTTGACCACCCTCTGATTTTTCTGGTGTATTTGAACAGAAAACATCAAGTTCTATTTCATAAATACTGATTCATTTGATGGTGAGACCATAAGAAAACTGAAGTGAGTGAGTTGGTCACATGGACCATCTGAGTAAAACTCAGCCTAATGATCAGTGTTATTTGTCCTAGGTCATCCTCTGAAATGGAAAAATAGAAATATCTCAATTCTTTCAGCTTTTCCTGATACTTGATGTGCTCCAACCCCTCTAACCATCTTGGTGCCCCTTTTCTTGATTAGGTCCAGTATGTCAATGTCTTTCTTGTAGCTCTTGTAAGCACTAAGTAGAAAGAATGGGCATTTATGGCGTTTTAAAATAGAAATGTTTCTTTGTTGATTATTTTAAGGCTAATAGAGTTACTTCCGTTTCTGGGAGTGCAAATTAACAGGATGTATTTAGCTGATGGTTAATGATAAGAAACTGCAATTGACATGAAACAAAATGCAAAGCAAATAAAATTCACAATTTATGACAGAAAATGGACAAATAATACTGAATTAAGTCAGCAGATTTTTTTCTTTCCGGAATTTAAGTCTAAGGTTGAAATTAAATCTAGGGTTGGTTAACCTTTTGTGTAACTTTTTTGAAAGAGTTATGTATTGAAGAAGCTAGATTTTTGTAAAATGGTAGTCGTTCCCATTTAAACCTGCTGTTAATGCTGCAGAAATGAGCTTTCAAAGCCTCAGGAGCCCCTTGGTCAGCCCTGACAAAAAGCAGCAAAATCTAAGCTAAATACAGTGTAGGCACATTTGCTGATAGAGTTACATGTGGAAATGAGGGTTAAAAATGGTAAATCCTCGGGGATAATGTTGGTTTCCGGTATAAGCTTTGGAAAGTTGAATTTGTTTTTTAGATTGGCTTCTTCACATTACTCTCAAGAGAAAAATAAAGGGGAGAGGAAAAGCCAACCAGTGCTTTCATATTGGTGATTTTTTTAAAATACCTTGGTCTCAGTATGAAAATGGTTTTAAAAGGCTATGCATAAATTATTGGTATCTGGCCCTATCTGATAGAGCTTTCTATTTGGACTAATTGAAAAATGAAAATAAAAGCATTGACATTACAACAGTGAAACGTTTCAGCCTTGTTAATACTGTTCAATGATGTGGAAAACAATCACGAAGAGGAGAAAGCTTTTCTCTACAATATTTCCATTAAAATATGTTTCTCAACAAGAACAGTTAGTACTGTGCCTTAAACATCCTAACTTGTCAAAGCTAATTCCTATTAAACAAAAGGCTTGATTAACCCTGGCAATTTCAGAAGGACATATTTTTTTATTATCTTATCAACCAGTTATTGAGCATGTCATGCCCGAAGTGCCATTTGATTTTTCTGTGCTTACAACTGTCAGTATGAAGCCAGCATCCACTGCTCAGTGCTGCTCAGTGGATAGAAATGCAAATGCCTCAATTACATTAATTGTATATGTTTGCATACACACATGATAAGAAGCTGGAAAGTTCCTCAAACATTTCCTTGCATTTATTATTATTTCTTTCTGCACCCTGTTATTATCATTACTGTATGGTTTTCTTTTTCTTATTACTACCTCGAAATAAAGCCTGCTTTTTTAAAAAAATATATTCTCTCTCTTCCAGGTTAATGTGGAAGGTGTCCACTGTGACAGGTGCAAGTCCGGTACATTTGGTCTCTCTGCCAGAAACCCACTTGGCTGCAGCAGTTGCTATTGCTTTGGCCTGACTACACAGTGCAGCGAGGCAAGGGGGCTGATTCACATGTGGGTGAGTAGAAAACTGCTGAGCCATGTAATGTGATAATGTTGTTTCCTGCTGGCATCTTTTAATCAGGCACTGAGAGGTAGCTAGAAAATGGCTAAACATTTAAGCAATCATTTTCCTCTTTATGCTTTGAGAAGTGGAGAGAGTGGTATGTTCCATTAGACAATCGGGGTCAAGGCATTAAAAGTAAATAAGTAGATAAGAAAAGCAGCGATAGGATAGCTGACGTCAAGCCAAAGTACAGCTATTAAGACCCAGGGAAGGGCAAGCTAGTCGTGTGGGGAAATTATGCAGTCCAGTGCATTGTAACATAATCTCTGGTATATGATACACAGTTTATCCAGGTGTGGTCAAGGGTCACAGATGCTTGTTGTCCATCATAGGCTTCCCATGGTTCAATCAATCTGTTTGTTTTCATTGTTTTGTTTTGGTTTGCTTTGTTTTTTAATTTTTAAAAAAGAGCTTATTAAAGCTCTATTTAAATCCAAGAATGGGAGGGTATAATCCATCAGAGCAAACAAAGAGCTCTCCACCTTTTTGTGGGAGAGGGCCTTGAGACCTATGCTGGACTGACAAAAAAGGCAGACTGGATGTCTCCATTTATCTGTACAAGGAGTGCAAAGCACACGTTGAGACCGCTGCTGTCTGTCGCTGCTGCGCCAGCTCTGGAGAAACTATTTCTAATGGAAAATGACTAGTTCAGTCCCCATGCAAGGTCAGTCATATCTCTGCTAGGAAGCATGTCAACCGTAGAGGGAACGCGTGCCTAATGCAAATCAGCCAAAGCCCCTGACTTGTCATGCGCAAGCATCAATTGGATAAGGATACTTTAGGCTGAAATCAAGGTGTGATCTCTTACTAAAAAGTTCATATCTCTTGGTTAAAGTAATATGAATAGCACCCATTCTCCCTTTCATTGTTCAATCCAGTGGCACCTTTTTCCCTTCCTAGTGGATGACGTGATTTATCATGATCTGACCCAGTTTTTCTCATTATTTCAGTTTTGCCCATTATATGCTGGTAGGCTGGAGATGAAAGGCTGTAAAAGGCTGACAAGTTATAAAATGTAATCAAGTTCCATGACAGCAACAGTTCTGGAAAATTGTGCTTTGACATTTGTGGCAGCACAAAGCAGAAACATAGTTTAAACCTCCTGATTATTTTGTGTCTCTTCATTAATTTCCTTTCCTATTTATCGTCATATCTAAGCAAGTGTATGTCCACATCTCATCTAGTGTTCTGATCTATTTCAGAACTGATTCAGAGTAGTAAACTGAGTGAGACTGGGTTCTGCCAGCTGCTAGTGACTATTTCAGATATTCTCAGGTGCTTCAAATGGCATTAGACATGTTTAAACACGCAAATCCTGTCTTATATGACAATAGGGCAAGGCTGATCTGAAATTCAAATGTGTTGACCGCTTTCTTGATGTCTAAAGTAGTAAACAGTAAAATACGGTTATGATAGGAACTCAGGAAATCTCACTTAGGGCTGGCAGTGTTAGGAATGCTTCCACGTCTGGTCAGTCCATAGATGCTGCTGTAAATGGAAATACCAAGATGCTTAAAGTACAGTACAGGGCTTGGCTGTTTCCTCATTACCTGATCCCTATCTTGTGAACAGCGTGTTGACGGGATGACTGTTAGAGTTATAACTCTGCATGTGATTTCTTTGTTTTCCTCACTCTTTGGGAGAAAGCAATTTTGATACCAGCCCTTTGCATTTGTTCACGCACTTCCTGTGATACTTTCATCTGCACAGAATTACTAAGACTCTTATTACAGTTTTTGATCAAAATAATGATTTCTGTATAATGCTATTGAGACTCTTTCAACAAGTCTAAGAAAATTACAAGTATCTAAGTGGTATCCTTATATTTTTCATTAAATCTGAATTTAGAGTTACAGAAACCCTGAGCCCTCACTCTCTGCATATTGCCCGGAGAACACTTAGCTTGACTATTGCGTAAAAGTACCAAGGGACCAGGCAGTGTTCCACAGCCCCAGTGATGTATAATAAGTGTTGGCGAGAAGTATGCTTCTTTGTAAGGTGCATTTCTCACAATCCCAACAGAAGAGGCCTGAGACTGAAAATAGCACTATGAAAATCACTTCGATAAAATTCTTGGGATCACCTGCTGATGAAACTATTTTAACCAGTGCTAGTACATTCTTTGTTAACATGAGGACAAGGTGCAAAAGGCTGGAGGGGGAAGTCATTATTATCACTGTTTATACCTGAAGGAGTAGCAAGACTGTTTTGTGAGAGATTGCTCAAGATGTGAAATGAAATTGCCTAGAAATAATTTTTTAAAGAGTTAGAATTTAAAGACTAACATTGCATGGGGAAAAATAGACTTGATTTTCTTCTTGATTTTTTTGAATATATATATATAGGTGACCTTGAAGCCAGAGCAAATGATTCTGCCACTGGTGGATGAAAAGCTTCAGCGCAGCACTCTTTCAGGGATTGCATTCCAGCCTCCTGAAATAGTAGCAAATATAGAACAGGTGATGCAGGATCTTCGGTCAGAACCTGTTTACTGGAGACTTCCAGAGCAGTTTGAGGGACGAAAGGTAAACATAAAATTCCTGACATGGATTTATATCGTTTTTTTCTCTTATATTTGTATTTTGCAATGCCTTTTTTCCCTTCCAATAAGCATGTCGTCACACAGTGGAAGGTACTTCAAAAGAAAATAAATGCCATTCCATTATTAAAAATTATTTGCTCCGTTATCATGGAAATTCATAAGTCTGTAACATAAACGCTATTTTAAAATACATATTTGCAGACAGTAACATATAATATTTTTCCACAAGATAGATTCTCTCATAGAAATGTTATTTGAAAAATTAAGCAGCATTAATTTACTATAACTTTCTTGTAACTTTTTGTTTGTCTCCATTTAAAAAAAAAAAAGCCTGATCTTTGTAAGTTACACAGGAGAAAGTGATTGAAATAACCCCCCTTTTGGATATTGTTATGTGCCTCTGTGACGATTTATTTTGCACTTTTGATATTTGTTGGTTTGGCTTGGGAAATTTTAGAAGTTTCTTTGTCTAAACACAAACTTTGGGGAGCACCAAGGCACATATAAAGAGATAGATAACATTTTGTTTTTAGTGTAGTACAATAACAAATTGCTGATGGGTATCTTTGAACACAGCCCTTCTCCCCAGATAGTTCCACAAGCATGTATTGCTATTTTCTACCACACGCACATTCATCAGACTGAGCACAGGTGCAGAGTGTAGCTAGCTCTTACATATGCCCAGGAATTTATTTTTAGCTAACCGAAAATGAGATTTCTTTTTGTACTTGTGTTTTGCTTTGTTAGCTGACTGCTTATGGAGGGAAACTGAAATATGCAATCTACTTTGAAGCACGAGAAGAGACAGGTTTTACTACTTACTACCCGCAAGTCATTGTAAGAGGTGGGCCTCCCACCCGTACAAGAATTATTGTCCGGCATATGGCTGCCCCTCTGATTGGGCAGCTGACAAGGCATGAGATAGAGATGACAGAGGTAACGTTTCCATCTGCTTTTTTCCCCAGAACTTAAGCACCTGGTTCTTCTTAATACTGTTAATAATCTGGGTTTGTATTACTGTTTTTCAGCATGAATGGGAATATTATGGTGATGACCAAAGAGTCAGAAACACTGTGCTCTGGGAATACTATCATGATGACCCAGGTGTCAACAGGACGGTGTCCCAGGCAGATTTCACATGGAAGCATTATGGAGATGACTCGAGACCAAGCAGAGCTGTATCCCGGGAAGACTTCCTGAATGTGTTGTATGATGTTCATTACATTCTTATTAAGGCTACTCATGGCAATATCATGAGGCAGAGCAGGTAACTATTTCATGCAGTTGTCTGAAATAGTGCAGTAGTCACAGAAAACCCGATAGAGCTTCCCAGCAGAATTTTTATTCATAGCATATCTACAAGCAGTTGCTGAGAAGAGCAGAAGGCGTTAGCATTCAGCATAGCAGAAGATACAGGAGAGGGAAATTTTATTCAATAGAAAATTTAAATCACAATAGGCAAATGAAGTCCTTATTATCAGGATCCTAGAACACAAAACTGGATACTTAGATATTTAGCTAGACGCTAAATATTAACAACAGATGCCATAAATGTTTTACATTGGTTTCATTTATTTTTGGCATACTCAATTTAGGATATTGTATTATAAGCACAGGGAATTCCCGTGGAAAGAGATAGCAAAGTAACTCCAGTGCGACATGGAAAATTAGAGAAGCATATCCATGTTTTGTGTCTGTTTCTCCTTTCTCTTCCCTTCCCTTTATGCACTACAGGTCCTAGTTCAGCTGTGGAAGCAAAAGCTGAATACTGTCTCAGCTCAAGCAGCATAAGTTATGAAAATGAACCTCCGTTTTCATGATTTTGTTCTGAGATGCATATGACCATTGTGACTGAACTAGACCTGCATTGTAATACACCACCATTTTATCAAGGCTACCTAGTGATGAGGCATATAAGAGAACAGAGGAGGACTTTTCAGTTTCAGGGCAGGTTTGCAAGGTGGCACTTAAAGAACCGAAATGTATTTTTAAAGCATCGCATTTCAGAATGTGACATTTTATATGACAGCAGGACTTAGCGAAGAGTTCATCTGTTCTTTCTGGTAACTCTCCATCTGAAGTCATAACCTTGCATATCATACCGTATTTGATTTTGGAAGTGGTTATGTTACAATAGATTTTTATGATCTGTCTAGTTACATAGGTAACATTCATCACATGGCATCTGAGACTTTAAGTAGAAAATAAACAGCAGGA
>NW_008824338.1:182702-187850 GCF_000699105.1 Pygoscelis adeliae
TCAAGTTACTACCTTGAATGATTTCAGAGGAAGTTTTCTTTAAGACCACAAAATAAATCCCCCAAAATGTTTTTAAAGGTTAGTGGAATATTAGCTTGCATAAGAATTGAAGGCTTTTATTAAAGTAGTCTGAGACCCTCTAAAGGACAATATTTATGCTCAACTTTAAACATATGTTTGAATTAAGTGACTTATAACAAAGCATTTGTTTAAATAGAGTGTGTTGTGCTTTCTAAATAAGGGCCCTGTTCTAAACTAGTAAAGCTTCTCTTTCTACCTGACTGTGCATAGTAGAGAAGTATAAAGCAAAAGAAGCTGTGGATGGGAGGAGGAAAATATTACATATGAAGTCTTTTTAAATTTGTTAAGGTTTTTAATAGTACCTTAATTTCAATTGCAGAGTTTAAAAGCGGCAGGTAAGTGACAAACTACAGGAAAAGCATTTTAAAATGAAGTCAAAGCAGCAGCAGCAGTTGGAAGCATAAAAATAGCCTATTTCTAGCGTTAGGGCTGTATTAGCTATACAGTTTAGCAGCAATGCTAATGTTGTTTCTGCTTCAAAGCTGCAGCATTACTAGTGATTTAGAGATTTCTGCTCAGAATCCAAAGCCAAACATTTTTCTCCTATATTGTTCATTTTGTTGCCCTCATTTTCACATTCACCACTTTAAATTGAAACATTTCTTTTATTAGATTTTGTTTTGCTTTTCAGGCAACTGGGCTGTGATAATAAATTAGTTTGCATTGGAGGTATGCTTTCAATTTGACTGAATTATTTCAATATCCCTGACACTGATCAGGTAGCAGTTGTTGGACTGCTGCCTATTAGACGTGTTCCAAGAATCAACCAAGCCTGACCTTCCTTAAGTAACATTTTCACACAAACAACAGGTAGCTTTGTGGTCCCAGAGTATATTGTTATGTAAATACAGGTTTCTGACAGTAAATAGTTTTTTTGCAGCACACAGACTGTTGCCTCAGCCTTGAAGATGATGGGGAGGCAGATTTTGTTTTTCCATTAAATATATAGAGATTTCAATGTAAGCTTACATTGATATATCAGGCTCCACTGAACCCCTTTCTTCAGGTAGTGAGAAGGGAGCACAGGGTTTAAGTTAAGAGGTGATTTGGGGATTTTGCATTGACACAAGGTATCAAGAGGTATGGGGCTGGTCACCCAAGCTCAATCACAAAACTTGCATCTAGTTCAGCTGTGGGCGTTTGCTTTTCCTACAGTCATTCTGACATTGGTGCCTTTATGCCAATGTGCAGAAGAAGAGTGTCACTCAGTCAGTCAATAATCGAGGTTTGGGAGTAGACGAACGGACTATGAGCATGAGGAGGAGTTGAGCAGTTCTGTGCAACCTCTGCATTAGCCCTATGCACAGACACTTAATGAACAGACTCTAGCGGCATTATTGACATTTATTCAGCTAGTTAGTCACACATTCTTCAACGTTTTCTTTTAGGTTGGCAATATATTTGAAGCTTTAAAATTTACACTATTCTACCCTTTTTGTTTCTCAAAGACAGTAAGGGGTTCCAGATCATAGCATTCTTTTAAACAAACTAACAAACCCCCAAAATAAAGAAGCTGAAAAACAGCATTGCGGTACGTTAGGATTAAGTGTATTTCATCAGGTATTATGTTTGTTGTCTTTGTCTGTGATGTACTCAACCCTATTTGGCAGGTCAGCATGCACACTGGAAAGACAGGGAGTGGTTGAGAGGCAAGGATATTATTATTAGTACAACCAAACAAATGTTTGGGAAGTTAAAATGTCAGAAGCTCTACCATGAAACATATCCCTTTCTGATACTAGCAGATGATTCTGTAGTAGGATTTCATGTTTGCTTTAAATTGTTTGTTTATGTGTCTAAATGATCCTAAGGAAAAAAAAACCACCAGGATATCTGGCTACAGATCTTAAAATTCCTGCTAAAAAGGCAAATGTCCAATGTCTATGAAGTCTGCTCTAGAGCTTGTTAGGTTGCTTTAGTTGCTGAGGATAGATTTTATTTTATTTTTTTAAATAGTTTCCTCATTAAAAGCTCATTTAGTGAACAATTTTATTGTCGCATCTATGAGAATCACGAATTGGAACTTCATTTAGTAAGTCACTTCAATTTCTTAACGAGTCCCTCCAAACGAAGAATCAGATACGAGCTTTTGTTAATAGTTAGGCTGAAAAGAGATTAAAAAAAGAGATAGAATCAAGCAGGAGAGAAGAGTTAGTTATACTATTGCCTAGAAATGGAAAATGAGACTGGAGGTGGTGATAGCTTTGTTGTTTCCCTAGGATAGGCAAAAATAGTGCTGTTTGTCTCCTGTAGATCAAGAAGCCTACAAACAGCCAAATAAGACCATTTTCTCCCATGCCAGCTGACTATGAACTAACTGGGTTTGAGTTAGTGCTTGACCAATCTCATTAGAGATGTTTGCTCCCTTTTTTCAGGATTTCTGAGATCTCAATGGAAGTTGCTGAAGGCGGCACTGTGTCTGGGATGACTCCTCAGGCTTACCTGATTGAGAAATGTGACTGCCCATTGGGTTATTCTGGTTTGTCTTGTGAGGTACAGTACTAACCTGACTTCCAGGAACAGTCTTTATTCCTTCTTCGGTCCATTCATTGATAAGGTGTGATAAGTAATTGGAGTGTGAATTCATTTAACTGGCAACAACTATCCCTTAATTTAATTACTTACATTCTTTCTCTCTCAGGTATCTCTCACAAAGAATTTAAACACTTTTTTTTGCTTTAGGCAAATATGCCACTGCAACCATGGCAATGACTCAAATACTTAGAATACAGGAAAGTGAGCTTTACTGGGTCAGCATCTCTGAGGCTGAATAGTGTGACTGATGCTGACTGAACAACCCTTTTTGAGCAGATAAGGGTATAATACTATTGTAATGTACTGCATTACAATAGTAATACAATTGTAAAACATAGATTGTACTATGTTATCGTGTTATGGTGAGGCCATAACACACAATACATTACGATGTATTACGATATCGTATCTTCCAAAAGGCTGAACTATCTGCATCATTTTATCATGACCACGATCCACAGAATCTGTGGAGAAAATCACAGGAAACCTCTATGTCAAATTAAAAAAACCGCAATTGACTCTATAAATTATTAATGGTTGTAAGGAAACTGCAAATTAACATTTGTAATAGTGAATAATTAAATGTTACATGCTACTTATTCCTGAAAAGTTAAAGATCTGTCAGTTGAACAAAATTCACCAAATAAAGTATAAAAACAAATTTGAAAACAAAAAAGTTAAAAGAATGTTATTAAAATTGTAGCACCAAGCGCTCTAAACAGAGCCATGCAGAACTTTAAAATTCTATTCTGTAAAGGCTTTCCAGATTTTTAAGTTTACCTTGTTTGACATTTACGTTCTCATCTAAAGTTTTAATAGCTGTATGATTGAAATATTTTGTTTGGAAAAAAGCTGAACAGCATTTCAATTTTGATTTCTTAAATGTTTGTATTATAATGAATAACTCAAATATCAACAAAATTTAAGAAGCCATTTCAAAAGCAAAACTTGAAATAGCGCATTCTGAACAGTTGGTTAAAAAAGCAGTTCATAGTTGAGAACCTGTAGATTCCTCACATTGATCTTTCCTCTTGAAACTGTTCCAATAGCATGCCTTTGTGGACCAACACTAATGGGATGAAAGTTGTCCATTTTGCTTTCATTTTGCATGCTTGACTGCTCAAAATAGCACTGCAAGTACAGTAAAAATATAGATGAGAACCATTCTGTAGCATGTCTGTGCTTCATGAAAGAAGCTTCATGGAAGATGTTTTCAAAGCTTTAGGAAATGTCTACTGCGCATGTTCAAACTGTCAGTTTTCTGAATACTTACAATTTATCCAAGTGGATCTATGAAAATACATTGAAAAGGGCCTCTGAGTTCTGGCAAATATCTTTCCATTTTACTCCCCCACAATTATTCTTCTTCCAGTTGCTGGTATAGGACTCCCATAAGAACATCTTGCCCAGTCCATACACAAAAGCTTGCCTCCTATCAAATTTCAGTACCCCCTATATAAGCGATGGAGCTGCTTGTAAAGAGGAGCAGAAATTCTGGTACCTGGTCCAAATAACGTATTTTGCTTTATTCTTACAAGCAGTCGAATCACTGTGTCTTAAAATAAAATAGATCTTATACTAATGGAAACATTTGTCCTGAACCGTTGAAGTTTGGTAAATTTCTAACTCACTGAAGACTGGGAGAAAAGTGTTGGTCAACTAACCGAGCTTGGTGCTCAGTATACATGTACTATATTTATTTTTTTGCTTATCTAAATATTTTCATGCTGAAGATTGCGTGTTTCAGAAGTGCCCAAGTTTTATATAAAATCAGCTGACTCGTATGCTTTTGTAAAATGTATCTTATGTTAGGTACCAGAGAAAGTGTTTAAGGTGTAATACTTTGACTGCAGAATAGAAGTTAATATTTTTGACTGTATGTGCTCTTGATGACGAGACTGGCAGTCTTTCTGCGTGCAAACCAGCATGGTTTTATTACTAAGCAGGACTAGCGATTCCAAATGCCTTTGCTGCAGTTGCTAGGTGGAGGTAGAAGGGAACACCACCTTGAGTATTCTGCAAATCCTTCAGACGTCCTGACTAAGTGGGATCTTGTAAAGGGTTCCCCCAAGCTAGAGGTGGGAGAAAATTTGGAGTGAGTAAATGAACGGAAAGATGCCTTGTTATCTGCGAGAGCTCTGCTCCCTTCAGATGTTGTACAGGATTACGCAGCAAATGAGGCAACGGGAACAGTGAGTTCATAGGAAATGTGTGCAAGGAAGTGAATGAAGTCATTTTCTTTGCGCACGATTTCGGTAAGAGCATACACCTGAGTGTGTGTAAAAACACCTATGAGAAATTAACAGGCTCCAGCATTTGCTCAGAATACAGATATTTTAAAATTACTGTAACAAATTGCATTTTAGAAGGAAAATATATGATAATGTAATTAGAACTTTATTTTAATTCATACCCACCAGGGGCTGGAATAAATGTCTCAGTTGCAACCTTCATACTTCGTGCTTAATTGTGCAATCTTCATGCGCTCATAACTTAGTTTATTTTTAGTGTGCTCGGTGAAGGTTATGGTGT
>NW_008824338.1:187898-219512 GCF_000699105.1 Pygoscelis adeliae
CAGGAGAAAAAAAGCATCTGATACTCAGGCATTTTTTAAGCAAATGCTAACAGGGTATATGTATCTATTTCATGATTTATCCTGTAATTGCGTTGTGAGGACTATGTGCACAGCAGTTTTTACTAGAAGTGACGTTTATATCCTTTTTTTTCTTTTCTTTTCTTTTAATCCGGTAGCAGGCTGAAAAAGCAGTGGTAAGAGTTTCCCTAATGGTTACTTCTGAAAAACTTCCAAACTAGTAATGAAAAATGTAGTCTGCTTCATCTTTTGTCTGTGTCCCATTTCATCTCAGAAATGCTTAGATGAAAATAGATGAGAAGAGTGTCAATAGCGTATCAGAAAAAACAGTTAGAGATTAGATTTGTTTGCGGATGTACCATATATTTATACCTCGAACGTAAAGTTACTCAGAACTTGTAAAGCTGTGCTTTGTACCATTTTATGTTTGGACAAGAACTCTTCTGGGATGGAGAGGGAGGAAAAAATTAGGAAATTGTAGTAAGAAAAAAAATTACTTTCATTTGAGATTTATCTAAATTGGAATTCTTCACAAACCATAAAAAAGCAGATAGACTGTTTCTATGCTTCGGGGATCTTAATGTAGTCTAAGTCAAAATAAAAGTGGAAAAGCAGAAGCGAGTTAGATTACCTTCTTTGTGATTCTAAAGAAAATAATTGTGTTTATGCTTCTTCCATAACTTAGACTCCTGGAGGTCTTGGCAATGATTATAAAACTGTCAGAGTGGTGTCGTATGAACAGAATCTAGCATGTCAGCTAGTGCTTGACCGAAGAATCCTGCTTTTGATCATGAAAAGTTACTTACTCCGGATTCTCTTTTGTTTTAATTTGCATCCCTTTTACTGTTGTGTGAAAAGTGTACTATCCACATTCTTTCCAAAAAGCAGAAATTGTGGTCAACGGTAGGAAATGACCTTATCAGACAGCCTTCGTAGGCTCCTAGCACCACTAGGTGGTGGGATTTATACATGGGACAAGTGACTTGTCTGTATGGACTTACCTCTAATGGTTTGAACTATCAAAACGGTCCTGTTAGTATTTTTATGCTGCCATAGCTGTGCGCTTTCTGGGAGCTATGTAGACACTTTTATACATTTGCATAATAAGCCCGAAATAAAGATCAAGTGCTTGATTTTGCATGTGTCAGCTTTGCTAGTAATTTTTGGGTTGCTCTCAGAATTTTATTGCCAAGCTGGGGTAGAGGAGACTTAGTGATAGATAAATTTGATTTGGGGCTAATAGTTCCAAGACATGTAAAATCTTTAATATTTTGAATTCTTTACTTTTATGGTCTTTAAATTATACAGCTATAAATAATGCAGCCATGCAGCCAGTTTTTTGATTATTATCCTTCGGCTTTTGCTTGTTACTCATCAGGCAGTATGCAGGCAGATATTAGCTTGTCAAACCTGAAAAACTCACCAAGGGTGAAGGAAACAGAATCATCATGCTTGCTCTCCACAGTCCGTGCAAAAAATTTATTTCAAAAACAAACCTTACTCTTAAGAAATGAAAGGAATGATGCTTGATGCACAGTGAGAACAGTGAGGTGTTCTGCATCTGAATGAAAGGTCTCTCAAGCTGTAATATGAAAAGCCTGGTGCCAGTGGAGTGCTCCAGGGATTTTTCAGCAATGTTTCCAATTAGGGCTGGCTCTTGTTATCTGTAAAGTACTGTATATTGTTTGTAACACAGCTGGAAGCCTGTCAGGTTCTTTTCACAACTTGTAAAAACTGGTGATTGCAAAGATGGGCTTGCAATGCTCCCCATACCTAGTCCATTCTGTAATGATCTGTTTTCTTCTGCATCTTTTTTATTGCAGTCATGCTCTCCAGGATTTTATAGGCTTCCATCTTCACCTGCAGGAAGGACACCTGCTCAGTCCTTAGGTGCCTGTGTTGCATGTCAGTGTCATGGACACAGTACTATGTGTGACCCTGAAACATCAATTTGTCAGGTATTAGATTTCTGAACTTATGCACTAGGTTAATCTTAATGTAAAATTCATAAGTTGTGTAACTGATCTAAAAAAATAGAGGGCAGTATGTTAATCCAATTTTGCTTAAATAGCTTAAGTGTCAAATTTAAATGGGGGGTCAAAAAAGCAAACCACCTACCTTTACAGTTTTCCATTCTGATTTTCTAGAGTTCAGATTATGCAGTGCTTTATTGCTGCTGAATTACTATTTGTGTAAAAAGAAAAACAAAACATCTGCAAACTAAAGAGGCAATGTACCGTGTGTCGTGCAATAAACATAACACTGCTCTTACAGGTAATAATACGTGTGACCTGATACAGTAAGATTGAATTTTAATTGATTATTTCTCCTGCTTCAACGGCTGGAGCAAAAGAGGGAAGGAAGGATGAATGGGATAAGAAGTTCCACAGGATACATCTGGCTAGCTACAGGCCTCCATTCTTCCTCCTTCTAAACCCATATATAACTCAGCAGGCATTTGATAGATGCTTAAAGCAAGCAGTCCCACTGCGAATCATATCAGGGAGAGAGAAATTACGAATCGAAATAAGTTTGAATCCCTGAGGCTGGGAACAAAATGTTGTCTGCTTTCTTGTAATTATCAAATACAGCTTTCTTTCTGTCTCCTTCCTTTGCAGAATTGTCAGGACAATACTGCTGGTCACCACTGTGAGAGATGTGCGCTGGGATTTTACGGCATTGTCCAAGGGTCTCCGGATGACTGTCAGCCTTGTGCTTGTCCCCGATCCATTTCTAGTAACAAGTAAGTAAGCAAACGCATGATGCAGAATTAACCTTTCCAGCAAGCAAGAACTTTGTTTTGGGCTCACTGTGTCCTTTTTCAGATGGCTACAGGAGAACTGCATCATGTAAGCCATACTAAAAAGTTTTGTATCTACTTTTGCTAATTGGTCTTCCTTTAAAAGTCAGAAATTGCTCCCTTGCTAATTTGTGATGAATAAATTAATAAGTGCTAGAAAATGCAATACTCAACAGATAATGAATGTGTGTTATAAAGGTATTCTCACAAACGAAGCTAGAGCAGAACTCAAGTACAATATAGCCACAAGGGAGCTGTAAAAAGACTTATGCTCATATATTATGTTGGTATAAATGTGTTACAGTGCCTTTCTTGCTCCACTGTGGAATTTATTGATTCCTTATTTAATGTTACATGAGTTTCAGGCAATTTGTGAAAGATAGAATAATTTAAAAGCAATATAGTTATTGCAGCATAAATTTTATTGGTTACTCTATGCTAATGAGCCTTGCCACAATGTCTCCGCATGTGTTCCCAACAGATAATACTTTAGCACTTGAGATTTGTTTGTTGTTTTGCTGAGAAGCTCTTAATGATATTTGGAATCATACCATAGTACTGCTCTGAAAAGGTTTGTGTTTCATGGTTGTTCTCTTGAAAGGTTGGAAGTGTTCCTTAAAACCATTTTTCTGCACTTTGTCTGACCTTTCAGAAGTTTTAGTGAGTATTTCAGCCAGTATATCTGAGAGGGTTGTGTGGGTTTTTTTCTTCTTTCTTCTTCATTTTATCATTTTGGGGTGGTCTAAGGTTTATTTTGAAGGAGGGAATCCCTTTCTCAAACATCAGTAGCTAAACACATCATGATCTTTCATCCATGGCAAGTGTTTTTAAGACGACTTCCAAACCTCATAAATACCAAACTTAGAACAACCAAAACAATTATTAAAGGGTCTTAAAGAAATACCCTTTATCTCAGAAAGTTATAATGTGGTCTTAACTGCAAGTTTTTCTGCATTGTACCCTTTTTCATGGATGTTTTCTGTTACGACTTGATTATGTGTTCTACCTACTAGTATCAAGAAAGGACATTCAAGTTGCAAAGAACAAGATCGACCAAGCTTCTCAGCTTTGCACATCAGCAAATACACTGGAAAAAACTTTTTCTGCTACTAACTGGCAGTAGGAAGTGCTGAAAATATCATTCGATCCTGGTTTTTTTCTGGGGCTTAAGAACCTTTGGTTGCTCAGTAATACAGGTGTCAGGTCAGAAAATGAGCGGGACTCTTCACCTGGGTGGTTATGGCACCCTGCTACAAAAATTTAGACATATTCTCCACACTGTGCTCCAGAAATCACTTCAGTATCTTATCTAAAAGCTAATGTAAAACACAGGAAGTCGGTGTCACTGAAGTGCTCTACAGCTGAGAAATGTGTGGACTCCAAGTAGTATGTGTGTCCTGGGTGCGCACTCAAATTGCTGAGCTCCTTGAGGAAGGGAGAGCAAGCAAAGCAGCAATACCTCGTGCAGCCACATGGCCTGCACGACTGTGGATGTTGTCAGGGCCTTTTGTGTCATGCTCACATAAAAGTGATCATGAGGCTTTTTTGTTCAAAAGCCTTTGTAGGAATGTGAATAACACCTAGTCTGAAATTAGTAAATACACTTCATCATGAGATAGTCATCCAATTTCTTAGTGCTGTCGAGGGAGGAGTCAGATCTGAGCATGTCCAGAAACAGAACTGCTTGGGTTTTATAGAGCTTAACTCAGATGTCTCTAGACATCATGGACGGGATTTCTACTTCTGTTAGCTGTAGCCATCAACAATTCTGGTACCTGTATAGTAAATGCAGGGGCAGGCAACTGCACGTTTCACCCATGTTAAACCTGAAGGAAACCACCATTGGAGAGAGAGCGGAGGAGGAGGTGTTTCAAATGTGTATATTTGCCTGTCTGTGCATCTCCATTTTCCACTGCTGATAGAGGATGCCTGAACAGTTGGCTTAGACTACATGCCTAACTTTTAGTTGGATAGGCCTAGGTGGGATAGATCGATTCCATAAAGCTACAGAATTAGGTGGAAAACGAGGGTATCACATCTTGGATTTGTGTGTGTTGTGCAGCTCGGTGAAAGCTCTTCAAGATACTATTAAGGAAAAAAATCTAACTACCTGCAGCTATTGTACGGTAGTTGAGTAATCATAATCTCATGAAATGCAGATAGCTAATGAGCTGTCTCATTAGCTTATTATGTCATGACTGACATGATAATATTTGTGAATTAGTATAGTGCAAGTATTTTTATTTATGAAATTTTATGAAACTCCACTAAGGTTTTAAATGCTGTTTTTATACTCCTGTACAATCAGCAGTCAGCTTCAAACATAATGAGCTGGAAAAAAAAAAAAAAAAGAACAGAGAGAATGAGGTGTTCCTGGGGGTGTGGATCTATTTTTATAGAGTTGAAAATGTGTTGGATAATGAGTTTGTGAGTAATAGATCAATTTGTTTGCATTTTTTTGCAAAGGTGTAATTTTATATACTCATTCAAGCATTATTGATTTAATGCATTATAAGCAAGTTAGAGTAGGATGCTGACTGTACTGTACCAAGAAGGAGCTCTGGGCTCACCACTAGCCACCTCTGTGCTTTTCTGGTTCTTCCACAAAGAGCTGAAGGAGTTTTACAGTATTGCACCATTTTAATATTTAGTTGTGTTTCTTTTCCCCTACCTACCCTCTTTGTTTTAACTGTCTGTGCAGGCACTTAATGCACTAATATTCCAGCAACATGCTACTTTGCACAGTTCCCATAGGTACACACTGCAGTCACTAGTTACTCATCTATGTCATGGCTTAGTAAAAATAATCTAGTATCTTCTATGATTAAAATATGACCCCTCCCTGATCATGAAGAAGGTAGCTTTTAGGTTTTTTTTCTGTGTAGGCCAGTCTTTTCAGTACATCCTTGAGAAGATCATCTGACACTGCCTTTTTGGAAGATTCCACGTGGCTATGACTTTGGTTCCTTTCTCCCTCTTTATGTCTTGCCTTTGAGTAAACTCTTCCCAGATCATCTCCTTTTATTCAAACTAAAATTAAATCAGACTGGAAAGACTGGATGTTTGTTAGCTCAGTTTCTTAATCTTTTGTTTCACATCCTTCCCATTACTACCTTTTCTTGATTACTGTGAGTGATGGCACCATTCAATCACACAAGTCTACAGCATGAGCGTTGTTGACTCCATCCCCTCTGATACAACCCTCATTGATTCTGCCCTTCCAGCATTTGTCTAAATTGTGCCAGTAGCACAGCGAGGCATTCACAAAATTCTTAATAGAAAGGAGGGATTTCCCACAGGTGTTTACAAACAGATAAGAAAATGCTGCCATTTACATTAAAGTGGAGCTTACCGTGGGCCCTTCTGCACAGCTGACTAGAGTGAAATGATGCAATAGAGTGGAAAAAGTTTTTTTTTTGCTTTTCTTTTAGTTTTAGCCCTTCTTGTGTTGCGGAAGGACCTAGTGATTACCGGTGTACTGCATGCCCACCTGGATATGAAGGCCAGTACTGTGAAAGGTAGGATGAATGGAAAAAGAAGAAAGAGGGGCAATGAAAGGCAGGCAAGACATGAAGGAGAGCAATGTTCTTCGATACTATAAACATATATTTACTAATGTTTAAATACATGCCTTTGGATAAGTTATTTCTTCTTTATATGTAATTAAAACTCAGCCATAAGAGGCAATTTTTATGTACACTCACTGTAAATTGATAATCAGTGTTATTTATATTGCAGATATTGTCCTAGTCTTATTTTCTGATTTGTGGGGTTTTTTTTCCCCTAGGTCTCAGAAGTTAAACCGAAAAATACAAAATTTATCTGAAATTAGATACCATGCTTATAGTGTGTCTTGATGTCACTCATACGCTTTGTTCTAGTGACTGTTGTGTCCTCATGGGCACTGACTATGAAAGACACTTACATATAAACATATTAATGACCAAATTGCAAATGGGACAACAGCAGCTGTTGTCCCATCCATAGCAATGCTGTGGGATTAAGATGATCAAAATTAGCAAGTGTCTACTATGAGATTTCACTTCTAACACAAAACAAAGTGGCTAGTGGGAAAAAAAGGTCTGTAGACCAAACATTGCTAATGTAGCTTTTTTGTCATGGTATAATAGAAGTTTAACTGAAAACTGTTAGGGGTGTGGAATCACTTTTGCATGCTCCTTCCATCCAGGCTGTTCCATGTCCTGGTTAAAAGTTATTATCAGTTTGTTGGACAGTTTGCAACGTTTCTCCCTCTACAAATGCATACTGAGTCATAAAGCACCAAAGATTTTTTTTATGGTTCATGAATGAATGTTCATATACATTTTGTTTACAATCTTGCCAAGTATTCATTGTAGTACACTATGCATCTCAGTTGGCCAAACCTGGTTTTGTGTTTGCAATGTCTAGATGTTCTTCTGGCTACACAGGAAACCCACAAACTCCAGGAGGCTCCTGCCAGGAATGTGAGTGTGATCAATACGGTTCCCTGCCTGTCCCCTGTGACCCTGTCACGGGACAGTGCACTTGCAAGCCTGGATTCACAGGGTGGAAGTGTGTTGGCTGCGAACATCGGCATGCACGTGATGGCATGAAATGCATTTGTACGTATACTAATGTAATTTTGGAGAATTTTTGATTGTGTTTGTCATATTTCAGAAATTCAACCCTGCTTGTGCATCAGTCAGTTGTGTGGGTTTCTTTGAAAATAGTTGCCAGGTCTCTTACTACTTTGGCATTCTGGTCCATTTTTTTCACAAGTGTTGAGGTGTTGGGGAAACTCTCAATACTTTTTAATATGCTCACTGAAAACTGACAACGAAGCTTTGAAGGATTTCTTTTTGTGGGTTTTTGAAGTCTGTAGTTTTGCTAAAGGTTGTCACTGCTGTTGTGACAACATTTGTTCTCAGTCAATTTTTTAGCATTGTCCTAAATGTTTAACCAGCAATTGCAATGCTCTATGCCATGAGTCACACAGAAAGTTTTTACCAAGGTTTGCTTGGTCATGTTGGTTGAACAACCACCCATTAGAATTTAAAAGACATAAGGAATGGCAATACAATATATCCAGGAACAAAGAACTTCCTTTGTTTAAAACAGAAAACTAATAGCCTAAACCACCGAATTACATTTTACAGTACTGGTATCTTTGCCCTACCTTCAGTTTTGATATGGACCAAGTGTCTTGTTTTTTATTATTGTTTGGAATTTTTTTCCATGAAATTGGATTGTGAGCCCACAATCTCATTTCCTGTGATATTGTATGCTTATGTCTTATCAAAATAATTCAGGTAGCAAACCCTTTCTAGAACACTTAGTAAATCCTGACTGAACTAAGGCATTTTCCTCTCCTCCTCTCCCCCAGCTGAGTAGGAACTAATTTTACTATGATCTTTTTTTTTTCCTCTCAAGACCATCATTGTTTATTTTAAAGTAGAATACAAATAGGAATCCAATAAGTCCACAGTATATAATATTTCTTAATCTGTGCATTTTTTAATATATTGGCAAGGCACAATGAACTGGGTTTAATGTTTTACCTGATTTTTATATGTTATAGGACTTTAATTGGAGCTTTTACATTTGGGAGGGGTGTTGCCTATGTGAGGGACATGTAACATCAAGGCACGTAGATACCAAAAAAAGGCTCTCTTTTTTTTTCCCCCCAGAATGCATTCAGTCTTTACCTCAATACCCAGAGGTGTACAGCTCTCTAATACTAAAATCAGCTAGTACAGCTCAAACAAATTGCAAGCATTTTAAAAGCAAATTGGAAAAATAGAGAAACCGAAGAAGTGCTAAAAATGGCTGAAGGCATCACATCAGTCAAGAATGAGATGTGTGGCTTCTTTGAGTGGTTAAAGAAGAAGACATGTAGGGTCCGGGACTACACAGTGCAGAACATTGTTGCACTCAACTTAATGGTTGTGATCAGCTCTCAGAGAGTGATCGGGACTTAGCAGAACTAAGCTTCTAAATGTGACTATTGCGTTCAGTGCTTTTGCATTAGTCCTGATTCCCAGGTACAACTCTTCTTTGAAAATTAATAGAGAGATTACTGGGAATGTAGACATAAATACTTCTATTTCTGTATTATGTTCATTGATGAAAAGCTTAGTGTACTTAAGGGAAATAAATTCTAATGTCCTGCAGTGTGGTGTAGTTTAGGACTTAATTCTGAACTATCGTATATCTTAAGCTCTATTTTCAACTACAGCAAAATGAATGCAAATAGAGTAAGTAGCTACTTTGCTGAAATAACTACGCTTTGGATTCCATTTTGTGGCCTACGCATCAAGGAGAATTGTAGTCATGAGTTAAGTCCATAAGTGTTACAGCTACAAAATTTTAAAATAACGACTGTGTTTTCCAGAGTGGCATCCAAACAAAAATTACTTAATTTTTCAACATCCTGAATACCTGTTACATTATTTCCAGTACTAGCCGATGTTTTCAATCTCAGGCACCACTTAGTATGTTTTTTACTGGTCATTTACCTTATCAGTATTCTGAAAAGTCTTTTGGATATCCAGGATGGCAGAGTTTCTTTGTACAAAACAGCTTAAGTGCAAGTTTTCATTTGTAATGGTTTTCCAATTTGTTAATCAGACTATTTCATTGTGTGGATAATAAGGTTAAAAATCCTCACTATGAATGGGAAAAGCTGTGTGCAGGGAAATCAAATTTTCCACGTTTTTGCTTTGAGAGATGTGGTTCACTATAATCTCTGATTTAACTGCAACGTATTCATGTGCCGGTGTTGAAATGCATCTACACTACCTGTAGCGGCATTTTTACTTTAACTAGATTATCAGTTTTCACGATAAAAACAGTCCTTTGCATGTGCATATGGACATTTCACGTCATTGCTAGAAGTGAGGAATCAAATGAAAATATTTCTTTCCTTTAGTCATAAAAGTAGGAACAACCTATAGGAACAGAGGTGAGGTGCTTTAAATCTCCCCTATCACAGGAACTAGTCCATTACTGACACCACATCAGTAACATCCATGTCATAAACTGCAAAAACTGCAATTAGACATCTCCGTAGACGTTTTATGCCTATTTGCTCTCACTATATGATTTTCCCTTTGTTTAAAGGTTCCTCAACCCCCACATTACTCCAAACCCGCCTTTGCTAACGCAGGCTAATACCCCTCACATGGTAGAAAGCCAGCCTGATCAATAAACCATTTACCTTTCTAGCCTGTGGTGAACACAGGGGCTGTGGCAGACAAAGGGAGTGTGGCAAGCATAGACGTAGTGGGAATTTGCCCGTGGTTAACACTGCCTAGTATGTCACAGGCTTTAGAGTACAGCTGTTTTCTTCTGATAGGGATTCATTGCTGCAGCCCCTGATGTGCTTTAGTAGTCATTGTGCTGTCAAAGAACTGTTAGAAACACCTTTTGGGGAAATCCTGAAGCTTTCCTTCCTCACTCCCAGAACATTTATCTGTTCCAACCTGAGTTGAGATTGGAGAATTTGGTGAGAACGCAGCTGAGAATTTGGTCCTGTATACAATGCATTTTTATTTTTGTGTATCAACCACTTTCAAAATACTCAGTAAATTCCCTTCTGACTAGCTTCAGCTGTAACAAAACCTTAATAGTAATAACAATAGTGATTAAGTACTCTTAATGTACAGCAAATTAATGCCATATGCAGAATCCTGTTTGCATGCAGTATTTCAAATGAGCTGCATGCATGTATCTACTTTTGCTCATTTGCAGAGTTCCATTTCAAATACTGCAATTGCATTGTACCTGTCAGAAGTGTGAAGAACCCCTAGTTAGGTGGTAAAATGGTCTAGCTTAAAGAAAATACATGCAAATACAATCACCCGTGTTTGAAAAAATGTAGTTGTCAGTAATATAAAACATAGTGTGATTAAGCTGTCCGATGTTAGTATGTTATAATTAATATTTAGGAAAGTGAAAATTGATTTTGAATATTTAGCAAAGAATAACCATCTGAATAACGAATTTTTGGCAAATTCTATAAAAGGCCACCACACAATATGACATGAAAGCTAAATAATGCATATTTAAATCCAATTAGAGAGGTATTTTAGCCACAATATTGTAATGTATTATTGTTTAAATATAACATTTATATTTTAACATATCCCTTATCATAAGCATTCTAAAGATTTTAGAGCGAAAATTTGCAGTGAAAAGACAGAAAAATATCCAGAGGAGCGTGCATGTTCATTAAAGTGACCTATTTCTGATACAGCTGAAAATCTGTTCTTACTGAAAAACAGTTCTTACTGTTTTTTTTCATAACATGTCATTTTTCAGTTGCTTAGTGCATGCCGCTTTTCAGTGCAGTGTTATAACAGTTATCTTTTAGAAAGCTACAGGTAGAATGGAAAGAGAATATATATTTTTAAAAGCCACTGTACAAAGGGGAAGAATTTGTTTACTGCTAAATAACAATGGAAAGATAATTACAGGTGAATGGCACAGACAGAATTCGCTTCCCATTATATTCTTAGAACAGAACAATATTGTTCTCTGTAGGATGCCATTAGGGAATGGAAAATGATACCCAAAAGTAGATTTTTTTATAATATGAGAGTCTGAATGGTCTACTACACATCATAAAAATTCCAAATTTTTTGCATTAGTATGGCTAATAACTGGATTATTTCCCCAGATAAAGTGATCATCTAGATCATCATGTACAGATACTTGTAATACTCTGCTGATGAAGACTTTCTTGTAATTTTTCATCTCAAGTAATCCACTTCTTAGGCTCACTTTCCCTTCTGTTCTGAAACAGTCAGTAGCCAATAAGAAAATTAGTAATGATTGCAAACTTATTTTAATAATGCTGCCAACATCCTTGTGTACTGTCAAATATGACAAAAGTTCTCCCAAATCTTCTCTAATGCTTACAGATTTTTATTTTTATTTGTAACTACAAATTAATTGTCCTCTAAATGATTGATGCTCCCTTATGCATCACTCATTTTTACTGTAATAAATGTATCTCAACGTTTAGTCTGCTGAAAGTTGTCAACTGGCAATTGCTGACTGGCCTATAATCACTACAGTATTGAAGACGTATATTTTTAATTTTCTTAGTTAAACCCCACAGTTCCAATCCAGAACACGCTGAGTTGTGTGATGAACAGGAGCAGCCATTCCTCAGTTCATCTGTACTCAGCATGCTCAGGCAGACTGAGATCATTAGTATTTGCTTGATCCATATTTTACACATACATACCAGAAATACATAAACAAGCCAAAGCATGTACTGCTCCCTCCTCATCCTTCCCAAAAAGCTTTGACCTTAGCAAGCTGAAGTCGGAAGAAGGAGCTACAAGGGGGTTTGGATCAAGCCTGTAGCAATCGTGCATTTTCTTAGCATTTTCTTAATTCTCTTGTGTATTTTTTGTTATACCTTGTAACATTCTACTTCAGTTGTAGAGTTTGTAGTACGTAAAATGAAGAACCTTAGATTGCAATGTTGTTGGAACAGTGACTGCTTGCTACTGTGCAGTGTTTACGGAAAAAAACGATCCTAGTGAGAACTTCAAGGCTTTATTGTTAAGCATGTGGCAAGTCAGAACTCACCTTGTGAATGCTTTCAGGGCACCAGTCATAACTACAATGGGGACTTCAAAAAAATTCGGCTTCAATATCTTGAGCTCTGTTGCAACACAAACTGCAAAACCTTTCCTCAGATGTATGCTCCCGTCCTTAATGTTCCTTGGGGTCAAGCAAAAACCTAAATGTAAAGCAGTCGATGCGGTTCTGCTGTACAAGATTAACAGGGAACAGGAAGCAATCATGACACAGAGAGATCAAGCAGATATTTCATTGTTAGGAATTTTTCTTGAACTCAATCTTGTGGAAAAAAAAAAGGACCTTCAGCTGTGCTGCAGTCAACAAACTTACATCTTTACGAATTTAAATCTTCAATATTGGTAGAAGGAGAAAACTATATAATCAGATTCCTTTAATACCAGGTCTTGGACACTTAAATATTGTCCTCTAAGTAGACTGGTGCTCGCAATGAAAGGGAGTTTTTCCCAGCTGTGACTCAGTTCTGCACCCAGTAGAACGAGGAAGCTCCTAGCCACTGGTCCTGGCAGAAACAAGGTTTTCCCTCTAAAATAGGGAGTAGCTCCATGATCTCAGCCCTCCCAAATTCAAAACTAAGCAGAGATGCTGTCTCTGTCAGAGGCAGATCTTGAAGAATCTCTGAAAAGAGGCATCTCCTAGCTCCTACACACTCCTTAATTCAGCACGAGCTGGGAGCTTATCACAAGCCTTCACAGAGCGAGCTGAAAAGAAAGATACTGTGTGTAACACCAGATCTATGAAGCGTTGGATTAGCTTCTGCTATGTTCTGAGTTTAACAGAAGTTGTGAGCCCTTATGGCACAGCTGTAAGAATTAAACTTACCTCTGTGCTGGCCAACTGCTTCCCTGTCTTCATGGGCTCAATAAGGGATGGGCACCCCTACTTGCCCTAGAAGCTGATAAGCTGTCAATTGTTCTTTTTTGTTTTGATGCATGAGCTCCTGTTGAGTTTAGACCAACACTCCAACGTCTTTTGCCCAACTCAAGCACTATATAAACCTAACTAGTACTGGTATGTATCAGAACCAGCAAATGAGGCTTTATAAATAGGGAAAATCAGAAATAAACCTGAGTCACTACTTTAGACCCTGATCTGGATCTGAATTTTCCCAGATTTTGGAGATATATTGATCATGCAAACTCCCTGAAACCAACAGCAATGGCAAGGAAGCTAAAGCTTTCAGCTCTCTTATGTGGGTTCTGTTTGGGGGGCGTAGAGGAGGGCTTGTTTATTATTTGGTGTGAGACCAGTGCCAAAATGGGAAAAATGGGGTAACAGCCAACAGATTAATAAGCCTAACAATAGTTCAACACTTTTTTATTGTGAAGCAACAGGAAACTAATATTGGAGAGTCACTGACTATCATAGGATACTACCTCATATCAGAGATTGCATGGTTGCCCTTAGACCAACAATTACCTAGTCGTAACACAGTCTTCTGAATCTTAACAGCAAAGAATGTATTAAAGCAAAATTGTGTTAGATAATCACTTAATTGGAGGAACACATTGTGGCTCAGACATGTTATTCCTTTATTGTACATTATCTTCTCATTGTAAGATGGAATAAGTGGTTAGTTGTCCGTAAACTTATAGTGTCTTTTATTACTTGAGCAATTGTTGGGTTTTTTTAAATTCTTTGGCATGCATACTTTGGAGATGCTTCTCACAAGAGGTAAGTCAAAATCCTTACAGGACTTATTGTGCATGGGAAAGTGTGGTGAAAATGGAAAATGCAGTAATTTGCATTAATTGCTTGCTGGACTATTGTAATATTGACTGCATGATTTGCCTCTTACATGCTTGCACTGCTGTAATGATCTGAATTTAGTGCTGCATTTGTTAATATTAGACACAAATTTATCCTGACAGTTTTATAGCTAGACGCAGAAATCTTTAGTCTTGCAAAATATAATCATGCTCTTGAAATATTGCCCGTAGCTACAGTACATTTCAGACTGCATATTGGAGTAGCTTAGTCCTGTCTCATCTACCCAACTGTGGTCCTCACTTAACGTAGTTCCTCTTTTTAACCTCATTATCGTGCAAGAGGTGTTAATTTATACTGAATTTTCACATTGAGAATACTTCATCTCTTCATAAACTGTTCTTTTTTTCTTATTGGTGTGAATTGAGTTTGTCTTTAACACTCAGCAAATTTTTAGCATTTTATTACCAACCACTCTGACAATTTTGAGGGTGATTTAGCTTATTTCATAAGTGAAATAATGTATCAGGAAAAAAAAACAAAACCAAACAAACAACAAAAGCCAACTCTTTTCAGGTCTGAGAACACTTATTTGCATCCTGCAAAATGATTATCAGGTCTATTTACCTTCCTGACCAGCCGCAGAACAGGTGTTTGTTATATAAAGCATTCAGTTGGTTGTCAAACTTGCTTTTCCTTTAATTCTCTCAGACTTCTAAAAGCAAGCACACAGATGACAAGAGCTAGTAATTAGCTTTTTTTTTTTAATTTCACGTAGAAACATAAATCAGAATGTATCATGCCTACAGTTAACAACTGCAGAGAAGTTCCAGTGCAGTTCAGCTTATGTAACAAAATACTGTGAAATAGGAGGAAGAAGTCTGCAAATGGAAGCAATGAAAATGCAGAAGGAAGTCTTAAAATAACAGTATCTAGCTTTCTGCACCCACTTCTTACTGCACTAATCCAGCATCTATCTTGTCTCCTTTTCAATCATCACGAGTTTCATGGTGTTTTAAACTACTATTCATGATTCTTCTTTTCTCTGTATTTGACTCAACTCTTTGCTATATTGAACAGCCAACCTACAGAATAAGAACAACGTTTAGATAACTGTGAAAACTTTAAAGAACAGAGAAGATTTAATCTGCATGAAGAATAGATGTCAGGGAAAAAAAAGTAATTCTCTGTTGAAAATTACTTCTTTTTCTACAGAAACATACATGTTGTTTAGTGGTTTTTTTAGCCATTGAGCTGCCTAGGAGAGTTGCTGAAATAAATAATTACATACTTGTAAAACTTTAGGTACAACCCTCCATGTCTCTTAACATGACCAGTGAATTCATTGTTTCACAGTTTGCTTCAGCTCCTGAGATGTTGTTTAGGTTTGCCAGTCCTGTGTAGCTTCTTTATGCAGGGAAACAGAAAGGTATTCCCACAACTCTGTTCTAAAGGATGAAGAATTTTCCTGTCTGCAGCATAAATGATACAAGACTTTAAGGTTATGAGAATTTCTTGTGAGAGTTAATACAAAGCAAGAGGGGGGAAAATGCAAACTCCTTTCGGTATATGCAGCACACACCAGTATTTTTCATGCTAAAGAGTATTTGCAAGAAAGGAAGCATACCTGAAAAACTTATAAGCTGGTTAGTGAAAAGAGGTAGGGAAGAGCATTTCTTAAAGGAAAACTATCAGTATTTTTACCAGACTATTTCTACTGTCTGCATTACAAGTTTGGCATGCTGTTATATGACTATAAAGTATGTGAATTGTAAGGTTTCCTTAGTTTTCTCTTACGTTCAAATCCGCAACCATACTATACTTCTTGAAGTGCTCCTTAGATTTTTCCAAATTACCTGTCCACTTTTCTCAGACTTCATCCAAATTGCTTGTCTAATTTAGGATTTTATATTGGCTGGTCCATAATGGACAGTGTTAATTATTTCCTCTTTTTGTGATGTAAGTCTACCAATTTTGCTCTTCATGTTTTATATTAAGCTGTCCCATTACCAAGTCCTAAGCAACAAGGTCTTTCCTGTTCCCCAGTTGTTGTTTCCATTTTTTCACCCACTATGCTTTTGGGGTTAGTGATCTAAAATTATTGTTACCTCTCACAGAATTGTATGTGTGCCATAAAATTCCTAACTCAAACATATGTCTTAAACATTTAGCAGGAATAAATAAGCTTTGCTGTTCTTCCCCCCCCAGCTTGTGATGATGAATGCACAGGACTCCTTCTCAGTGACCTGGATTGGCTAAACCAGATGATCCTGAGTGTTAACCTTAGTGGTCCACTGCCTGCTCCATATAAAATGTTGCATGGTTTTGAGAACATGACACAGGAATTAAAGGTATGTTCACAGTATTCACATACATAAATAACAGGGCTTCAGCACAACTGTACTTGAATCTGTTCAAACATACAGCCGTGAGTAGGTTCAGGGAAGAAGAAAAAGTCAAGATTTAATTACTTCAAACTTGCTTTGGTTGATAAATAATTATTACAGTTTTTTATTTTGACTATATTAATAAATAAATCTCGCAGCAGTAATTTGTGTACGTATATGCAAGGAATTATACTGCAGGCACAGAAAAAGTGATGTCGCATACAAATAAAATAGTGTTCATGCTGGTGGTCCATAAAGCGCTTCTGTATTTTATATACTGTATGTTCCCTACCATACTTATATGTTCTCCACTAAACTAAGTAAAGCTGTCAAGATTCCAGAGAAATATATGTTGGATGGATGTGACACAAGTCAATGACAAAAGGGAGCTGCATACTGTAATGAAAAGGAAATTTTTGATGCTGCTTCTCTACAATATTTGGAAGCACTGAGATCCATTAAATACAGATTTTCACCCTCCTTCCTCTCTTCCCCAACAGCATTTGCTTTCACCTCAGCGAGCACCAGAGAGACTTCTTCAGCTAGCACAAGAAAATCTGGATACCCTGGTGACAGAAATGGATGAACTACTGACAAGAGTAAGTCTATGATCACGTTCAGGTCTATGGGTTTAGTTAAGGCTGCATAATGACAGAAATCTTCTGAATATGAATTAAACATGAATGAATAGTTGAATTATAAGATGCTTCTCAGCTCAGTGTTTGAAATGGCAGCAAGTCTTCTAACAACCTCTTTTTGTGGGCCAATACATTGAGATAAATTTTCTGCAAAACTTTATAATAATGTAAGAAAACTTTATAATGCTCATACAGAGCACCCAAGAATGAGTTTATTTGGAAAAGCTGACACTAAAGCAAAGAGAGTTCTTGATATAGCATTTATGGGCTATATCAACTTCAGCTACAGGTTATGTTACAAACCTAATGGCAACAAAACCATGGGATTACCACACAGTTTCTCACATCTGGAGTTTTTCTTTGACTGTCTGAGGCTTTCGGAACTGAACTGCCTGGTTTCCTTCCTTTTCTTCTGAACATTAGTACTGTCTCTCGTAAGGCTATCTGCTTTCTGCATCAGCAACATCATCTCATCATATTCCTTCTCAAACCTCCCGAGTCTGACTGTCTCAAGATAGTTCTCAGCCTGTTTTCTCCATTTCTCTTTTAAGATTGCCTGTTGCAATATAAGTAGCCTGGCTCCACTCAGATTTACTTAGTGCCCAACCATCTCAAGCACGTTATAGGAAAAGTTTTGCTGTTTTGCAGTTTCATTTTCCATTTTGGGTTATCTGTTGTGTTCGCTTGTTTCTCCAGGAGCTGTAGAGCAAATGGTACCCTAGCCTGACTCACTTACTTTAAAGAAATTTTATAGCAAGGCCATGGAAGTCCTGGTTTAACAAATAACAAGTTCTCATTAAGAGTCAATGAATGAAGTAATTGAAATGGGGACAATATTTAAAGGGAGAGTTCAAATATATGCACAAGGTGTGTGAGTTTATTTAAATATATGTGTTCTGTATTTCATTTATGAGAGTAGTGAGGGTCTTCTGGATTTCAATCGATGTGCTATTTACTCTTTTTATTAGGAAAGTTTTATTTCAATCTAGACTTTATTCTGGTCAGTAAAAGACCGTCTAAGAAAATAGTATAAATTGTGCCACCTAGTGGAGAAAAAAATAGGGAAATGGACCAGCCACAATAAAAATACAGCTGTCCAAAATATATTAATATGAAGGACTAGCAAAAATCATGTTCGTGAGTTGTGCCCCCCTGCATTGAAGTAGCCAAATAAGAAAGACATGGATTACTGTACTGATGACTAAACACCTGAGAGAATTTACCTAAACCCCATACAGTTTTAGCATCCTGTCTTAAAATTGTTCATGGCTTACAGAACTAAAATTCTCAGAGAAACTGGTTTGTTTGCGTGGATTATATTCAATTTTGAAAAAACCTATGAAATCATGGATAGTGGGTAAGAAAGCATCTGTAGTGTTTTTGCATATGTATGTATGTGTGTGTATGTCTATACACCCACATACACACGCATACACAGGTATCTATCTACATATACTCTCATTGTGAGTGTAAAGAAGGCTTGTTTTTTCACTTCTGTTTGATGTTTTATTTTTCTGCCAGAAATAACTATGGCATTTTTAAGTCTAGGTGGATTTTTAACTCATGACAGCCCTACAAGCAGGGAAGATTATATTTCTTGTATTAAGATTTCTCAAGCTTAGGCTAAGGCAATTTTTTTTTACTTTGCATAGTTGCTCTTTTTAGTATCCTTTTCCAATTGCCCCTCCCCCCAAATTACATAAATTTTAATCCCCCATGGAGGTGACCTAAAACAATGTTGCAAATTCTGACCTTCTGTAGACTAGTCTTGGAAGGATCAAAAGATTGAAGGTGTAATCTTAGGGGATTTAGTGTGGTGGCCAGATTATCACCACTTCCCTTTCTGCAGTTTTCCGTTGTTGCAATGAGTAAGTAGCCTTATGATTTCCAGTTATCCTTACAGAGAATTGTTAACTGGATTGCAGTTGTTTTTTTTAATTTGGGGACTGGCAACTGGTGGCAAGTCCTACCCTTCTCTTTCTATGTTTCTAAATAGGAGTAATTTCCCAAAAAGAAGAGTGAGTGCTGATGTAGTCTGTTCAAGTCTCATTTCCAAATGAAGATATAGCTGATAACCACATAATGGCTAACACTTGGAACACATGGTACAACCATAGGTAGCAAAGTTTTTCCCCATATCTGGTTTGCAGGCTCACTAAATTTTCAAAGTGAAACCAGTAATGATGAAGAAAAATGTTGATGAGGATTGGTGAGGAGTGTATTCCCATGAAAAAAAACCTCTATCCATTTGAAGATAAAATGTAGAAGACAATAGTATTTAGTCACTAAAAAACCTTTGGGGTTTTTGCTTCCTTGTGGTCTCTTTTCAACCAGTGATCTCTTACATCAGTGCAGCACTCCATTTTCTTTTTTTTCCATCATATTCTTTCCTTCATTCACTCTGCCATACGGAAGATCCTCACATCTTTCTCTCACTAATTACATTCTTACATGTCTGCATGCACATTCCCACATCTACCACCAGAGGCAGACCTCAGACTCTTCACTTTCAGTTCACTACTTTTAGTCAAAACCCCCTCTTCCCTTCTAATTAGGTACCTCCAGAGCCTTCAAGAAAGACAGGGGTCAGAATCAATCCTCTTGATTGAAATACTTCTTTTGACTTTGTAAACTTTTTCATTTCTCCCATACCACTGAATTTCTCAAGCTCAAAAATTTCTGGAAGTAGTAGCAGAGGCAACTTAGTTTGCAATAGTTGGAAACGTTTGGAGGGAGAGGCAAGAACTTCTATCTGTACAGTGAGGTCTGTGTTTACTCCTCCTTCTGTGGTCACTAGCTGGTTCACTAGCTGGAGAAATTCCTGTAGCGCTCCCCTCCAGATGCCATCCAGAGGAGTTTCTTATTGCTTGATTAAGACCTCAGACTAAACACGCAAACAAAACCAAAACAAAAATGTGTGTGTAATTGCTAATACTTGCTAATAGTCTAAGTTCGTAAGTGGCTAATAGTCTTCAGATTGGGACAAGGCCTTCCATGGAACCTTCGTCACGAAGTACAAGCTGTGAACATCATCAAAGCAGGTTCACTGATCTCAGATGATACTTTCTTTACTAGATTTCCATGGTAGGGATCTCCTTTATGCCAAAAAGTCTTATTTGTGTCCAGACTTCTTGAAGATTCATTCCAAACCCTTGCTCTGGTTCCAGTCTGCCTGATCCTTATTGCTCCGCCAGAAAGAGTTTGTTGTGCCTGTCTAAACTCTTAGGAGATGCTGAAGACTGACCTTATAGAAATGGTGAACTGTAGTAAACTGAATATGTAGAAAATGAGTAGTACTTTATTAACAAATGGAAACATTTAATTAGCTGTGGAATGGCTGGGTACAGTGTGAAGGATGTTTGCCGTTTAATTTGGTTTATGGAGTTAAAGCTAGACCAGATAATGAAACGAAAGGTTATTTTTCAGCAAAGCAAATTATGGCAAAATACAGAAAGCCTTCAGTGGAGCTGAATGGGATTTAAGTACTAAGGAGAACTGTCACCAACAGGAAATGAAAACTGTTCAATGACAGATTAATGTGCACAAAACTGTAGTACTTGCCATTCAGTCATAAATATTGAGACGTTAAAGTGGCCAGTTGGAATTAACATGAATGTGGAAAAAGTAATCAAAACTAAGAAAAGTATATGTAAGTTACAAAACACCATTTGTAGTAAAGGACTTAGAAATATTATAGAATATAATAAAAGTGAATGTGAAAATTCCAAGCAAATAAAACCCAAAGAATAAAAGGCTGATTGTGGAGGATTTGACAATAAATAATAAGGTAGTTCTCAATTACATGAAGAATGAAATGACATCAGAAATGCCAAGCTGGGTTAGAGCAGTGGTCCATCAAGACCATTCTGTATTTTTGCCTTTTTCCTATATCCCAATTGCCTCTTACAGCTCACTGTGACAATATTTTAGTTCTGTATCCAGGCAGGTAAAGGGGATTTGTAAATCTTAGAGGAAGTAATCAATAGCATGATTAAAGCTGTATAAATGTGAAAAGCCATGTTCTTCTACTGATATAGGGATGAAAATGGAACCAACTCCCCCCAGTCAATATGGGTTCTTAATTCTTCCTGTGTAATTCTATTTACCTGAATCATTTTAATATAAATTACTTTCAGAGTAACTACTCTGAAGTAGACCAAAACTGTAAGTGGTATGATAATGCCAGGGATTTCATTTCATAAACCCAGCTGTCCTGATGTATCTTGAGGGCTTCCATCTAGCAGCTAATCAGGCAAAAATAAATGTGTTAAAGTGATACTATTTCTCTTGGACTATCGTTGAAATGGGGAGGGGGGATGTAACTGAGAAAACAGTTTGTACAGCTCCAGTCAGAGAAAACCTAAGCTCATTTTGAATTATTGACCTTCTAGTTATTTCCCAGAGACTGGAAAGATTATAATGCCCTGCTTCAAGACATTTCTTGGGAATGCAATCCCCAAAGAAAAAACTGGGGGTTTTTTGCTTTACACTACGGTTTGACAAGATTTGTTGCTTGAAATGGTCAGCTTCTTTGTAATAAAAATGGGTCCATTTTGTAAATAGGGACCTTGAGAGCTAAGCAGAATGTCTTAAGATGATTCCTTTCCTTAGCATGTTTTTCAGGTCTGCAGCAGACGTCTGTCTTCATCCTGCTGCTGCTGTGATTCAATAAAATTATAAAGCATTTAGTTACACAAAGCTAAAATTTTACTGAGCACTCCAATATGTTACAAACAAACAACTTGAAGCATTAGAACTGAAAAAAAGCAACTCTTTTTTTTCCCTCTTTTTCTTGGTTTAATTAATGTATTGATTTAAAATTCTTATTGCTTGTTGGCGTGAACTGTCTCTTTGAGAATGCCTCCTGGGAGGAAGCAAAGAGGTCATGATATCTGCTGCACTTTGTCAATCGAAAAGTGTTTCACAATTGTTTGTGAAACTATGGAAAGTATTCCCTGAAGAATCTATTAAAAGGTTCCAAACAACATTTCTTTAAGCAAATTCAGTGAATAGTTTCATTGTCTCCCTTTATGTGCTGTTGCACACAACTAGCGTTTCTAAGAACCTAAAATAAAGCCTTCCAATTTCCATTTAAAGGAAAGGTAATAAAATTTAATTGTGTACTTCAACAGAGCATGTCATTTCCCATGCATCTGATCAATAATTCATATATTGCCTTTTGCCTGAGGAAAGTTTTGTACATAGATTCAGCCAGTAGGAATATCGCATAGTGCAACCTTGTCCTGTTTATTAATTATACTTTTCCTGAATTTGGATCACTAGGCTACCAAGGTGACGGCAGATGGTGAGCAGACCAGGCAGGATGCTGAGAGGACTAATGACAGAGCGAAATCTCTTGGACAGTTCGTCAAAGGCATTCTCCAAGCTGCTGAAGGTATTGGAAAAAGAAAAACATGCCAATTGCTTCTCAAGAAAACTGAAGGCTGGGGGGCAGGAGGGTCCGAGAGACAGTGAGGAAGAGTTTATTCACTGAGAAATGTCATGTGCTTTAAATGTTGAGTGAAGAAACTACAGTCAACTATCTTCAGACTTTTTGCAATCTATAGATGCAGTTTATATAAACGGTTAGTGCATTGGTAATTATGAACAAAGACTAGCAGAATATTGAGTATGTTTCTTCAGGATTTTTGCAGTTGTTTGAAGAAAAGCTATTATGATGAAGTAACTAACAGGGCTTAGCTTTTGTTTATTTTCAAAGCTGTTAAAAACATGTATTAGTAAAAAATCTTGATGTAATTTTAGCACTTGGTACATTAACACTTCATCTTAATTCCCCAAAATTACTTCAAAAATACATTACTACTTGCTGTTAATGAACATCTGCTGCTTGGAATTTGCAAGTGACTCCTAACCCTACCTAAGTAGTGGCATGGAGCCAACTCTTTCTTCCACAAGCTGATTCACTCCACTTACAAATGAGCAAAAGTATTGTAAATGGCTTTGAGAAGCAAGACCTATATATTTCATGAAGCTATTAAATAAGATAATGGATGAAAAATATGAAAATGATTGGCAATCATGGGCAGGTTTTTTACTTGAAAAATACTGATCTGTTCTTTCTTCCTCAAAACTCCCACTACAGTACTGATTTCAGTAGTTACACTTCTGAAGGTCCATTTCATTGAAAGGTAAAGCTTCCACTTTTATCCGAGTGCTATAAAATACATTTTATATTGCCTTTCATGTAACACATCCCAGTATATGCCCTGCAGCTGAACTGAACAGCAATTTAGGATATCTTTAGGATGTGCAACTTTGACATGAAATAAGTGTGGGAGAAGCAACAAGAAAAAGGAAGCAAGTTTTCAAGAAGTTTTCTTAAACAAAAGACCAGGTTCTTCATATTTCAAGATGAATTTGGGATGACAAAGACTAAACCAATTTTTTGCTCCACAAAGTTTATACCCAGTATTTGTAACCCAAACAAAGTTTCCTCAACCAGGTTTAGCAACAGGAAGTACAGAGTCAGAAGACACTGAGGCGGTGAAATAAATTTATGTGGTATCTTAGAAGTAGACAAAGGCTTTAAAATCAATGAGTTTGCCTAGTGGCCAAAAGAATAGCTGAAATATAGGAGCACAGGACTGAAAGACATCTCTTGGGTTGCTGCATTCACTCCCCTATCATAAACTTTCTAACCCTCACCTTCAAAGTAGTTCCCACAAATACACACAATATGAATAGGAGGCAATTTCAGAACTCTGCATAACTACAAACCTTTTCATTTCTAGCTAAAAATACTCATGTTTAGTTTATCATCATGTGTTCTTTTGCCAATCTCGTTCTTTAGTTCAAATAGTTTTTTTCCTCTCCCTCGTGCTTCTCCTCCTTCCCCCACACCCAACTATGTTCATAGAGAGGAATCATATTCCCCTTCAGCCCTCTTTTTTCTAGACTGAAACACCTTAAAGTGTATTCTCCCAAATCTCCTGCTCACCTTTATATAATTTCCCTTTCTCTGTTCAAAATTAGGTTCATCTTTCCTGAGCACAGGTAACAAGCATTGAAATGAGGTTGCTTCAATGTCTTGCACTTCAGCAGCAGTAAAACCTGCCTATGTCAGCTCTCCTAATACATTCTGGGATAGCATTTCCTTTTTTTCACAGCTGGGTGCCATTGGAGATTCATAATATAGCTATGTTCTTCTCATTCATACCTTATATATAACTGGCAAAGCCATAGTTTACAGCTGAAATTTCTGTTGTTATTTAGTTCACAACCTTATATTTTCTACTATTGAATCTCATTCCGGTCTGATTACTTCAGTTTTGAAGGTCACCCAGTTCTTCCTGCATAGCATTCCAATCCTTCTCTACTAAGACTGTCTTACAACTTTTCCTCATAAGCATATTTTCTCAGTAGACTTCCTTCCCCCCCTCCCCCTGCCCCAGCATCATTAATGAAAATATTCAACTGGATTTGCTATTAAACCATATAGTCTGACATGTGCTACCTTTGGAAAAAAAAATAAAAACACATTCATTTATTCCACAGCCTGTTTTCTACTTCCAAAGCAAGCTCTCAGGCCGTAGTGGAATTCCCATTTCTTCAAAACAGGCACTGCATCTGCTTGTTCTCAGTCAAACGGTCTTCTTCCTGGATTTGCAATGTCATGCACCAGATCTTTCAAGTTTCTAGAATGACAGTTCTCTGGCCATTCCAGCTTGAGTTCTTCAAAAAGGTCTTCCTCTGGTTGTGATAATTTCTATATCCTTACTTCTGATTGCCATCCTCAGTTGTCTCCCTGTTCAAGATCACCATCTTTCAAAAACTGAGGACAAACTTTCACCTTATGTTGGAGCCATTCCTAGATTATTTTAAAATTTGACGGCATTTTAACTGCATATTGGCCCTATACCTTCTTTGTCCCTGCTCTTTTTGACCTATGAAGACATTGCTAGATTGTTCCTTAAAGACTTTATGTCCACTCATGGTGGAGTGGACATTGAGATGACCAACCAGTTTGCAGGTATTCATTATTCCCATTCCTTGCCTCCCATCCCTAGATTACAGATTTCTGAAAGTTATAGTACTTTGGATCTCTAGGAATGCAGGCCTGTATCTGTGACCCTAAGCTCCCTAGTATTTGTTGCCGGTAGGCAACAACTTTAGGATGAAATGCCATAAAAGGACCTATTTCTTTCCATTGACTGAAAGTAATGCTTGAGAAGGCAGTGCTCAGAAGTACGTGATTGTAGATCTGACAGATGCCTAAACGTCAGGGAATGAAGGAATTCTTCAAGCTATAAAAACTCCTTATTACAAGTGAGAAGTTTGTAGTGATTTGTTGTAACGACCATACTCTGACCATTGATCCATTTCTACTGAACTGATTGCTGACTTTCTGAACTTCTGAGTACCTGTAACGAGTTTTCCTTCTTAACTATGGAATTTCCCCAGCTTTGCACTTCCTTGTGTTGGTCTATGTCAGCGCATCCAACTGGATGCGCATCCACCACTGGACTCTGATAGTTTGCAGTGTACTAAGATTAGAAAGTAAAGATTATTATGAGAAGAGGAGAAAGGAGAGAGGATAAAGATAAAGCTAGGTATAAATTTTCCTGAACCTAATAAAAGCCGAGATAACATATCTATTTTCTCTTTTAAGCTAAATATTCAGGGAGGTTAAATTACTATTTATTTATTCCAGATTTTAAAAAAATTAATATATGCCTATTCCTGGCCTGAGGTAACTTAGTAATGATACATAACATAATGCACAGGAGCGATCCATGATCCATTTAAGCAAAGTGTAGTCTTTTTCCAGGCCTCACTACCCCACACATAACCACTCTTGATTAAAGATCCAAATCTCAGTTCTCACCAGCAAATCAAAGACATCATTGGATTAGAATTTTCTTCATTATTTGCTCTAGACCTACACAATGTGTAGATGAAATAGTCATTTATTTGAATTTTGGAAGACAGATTTTAATTTCTTCTTTTAAAGATTTAATTTAAAATATTCAGAAATACCCATGCAACCAGGAACTGTGCTATTTTGGAGAAGTCAGTTACCTGGGAGTCCTGTGCCTATGGAAAGGCAGCAGTACTTTTTAAAATTGCAGATGGAACTGATTGTTGTAAATGAGCTAGTTGCTTCTGAAAGTGTATATTCTAATTTGTTGTGGTGTGCTATGGCAGAAAGATTTTAGTCAGTCCTTGAATATGATACCATGTGTCAGCTTTATCAGTTAGGAATAATTCAGCTATTCCAAACACATAATACATTTACAGTGTACCATCATATATTCCAACCTTCATACCCTCCTTTTGCATTTCTGGGTGTCTGCTTCTAAACACATGAGCGGGTTTAGACATATGTGGGTGTCTTTCACTCCTCTCTCCTTTTTTCAAAATTTCCCAATCATTTATTCTTCCTAGCACTGTTAAGTCTGAATGCTAAAAATGACATATTTTGAAGTTCTCCAAAAGTAATTTAAATCTACTTTTCATTGCTTGTACTGCCTGTTCCTTAATTCTATGAGCAATATACCAGATTATCTTCTGTTGTTTCGAAGGTTCAGTGCAAATTCTTTCTTTCAGGGGGAGAAGGAGGGGAGCAATATATTTCTTATACTACATATAAAGACTTCTTCACTTTAATTACTGTACTTAAAAGTGAGCTATAATACAAGGTTTGATGAAACATACAATGTTTTCTCATTTGCTACTGATCATTGGATTAACCATCCTTTATATTTAATTCACAGCATGAATAACCAGTGCAAGTTGCATTCCACTTGCTGATAGAGTTGATGGGCAGATGCTTAAAGCCTCTTTGTTGTTTTTATTTACTAACTCCCTACATAAATATTTTCTGGCCCCCTGCAGCTGCAAATGAAGATGCTATAAAACTGAACGAGACACTCAGAACCCAAGATGAGACCTTGGAGAAGAGACTTCCAGAACTGCAGAGTGAGGCTGACAGAATGATTGCAGAGTTGAGAAGTAGAGAGCTGAATATGCAAGAAAGAATAGCTCAAGATGAGTTAAAGTGAGTAGAGAGACCTCAGCCTTCAACCTCCCAGTGATAATATCTGACTATTGTAAATGTGATTGTCATCTTTTCCAACCAAGTTTTCAAGCTGGGGCTTATAGAAATGTGAAGGAAAGCGATTCGTATCTATTAATGTAGCATTTGCATTTTTGGAAATGTTTATGTATGTGTAAAGCAATCCCTAGGAAATTACTTCTCTGCTCCACAGGTACCAACAACATTTCTAATTGAATTCTAAGCAATTTTTCTCAGTTTGGTTTTAGCTTCTGCTTCAGGCCTGATGAATGGCTTTTGTACTAAAAAGCTTGTCTAGAATCTTGGGTTTTTTTCTGGAAAACTAATTGATCTAATAAAAATATCATCTGTCTGCAAAATTTGTCCAGTAGCATAGACATTCAAAAAGATGTATTTTGCCATATATAGAATAGTGTAGATCGGAATATTCCAACTCTGTGGCACAGTTCAGAAGCCCAGCGTTTGGTTATTTAGCTATCTGTAAAAAGAAAAACTATATATGTATATATCATTATATTGGCAGCTCTTTATAAAGCATTTTGCAAAATGCTGAAAACTTACCTGATCCAGAAAAATACTTGGCTTGAAGTTAAAATTCTGGTAGTCTGTTACTTCTGTCTCAGTCGGAACAGGCATATTCCTAGAGCTAGGCTTTGCTTAGCACTTCACCGGAGCAAACAACTAGCAGGTAACCCAACTGAGCAGCTACGTGGTCCATTGAAGTTGTGATGGCTCAGAAAACTGTTTGGGATAGAGGTATTCAGGCCTGAAAATGTCAGTTATCAGGTGCATGCATACTGTAAGGAAACGTAAATAGAATACAAGATTATGTAAGAATTCCAAGCTGTATAGAATCAGATTTGCACTGCCTATCTTACGCTTTATAAACTGGATCGTTTTCTGAAAATCCTACCAGTGCAGTATTTCTTTGCATAATTCTGATGGTTCCGCTTTCTGTTCTCTTGAGAAAGGATATATTGCAAACTTATTTTTCAGCAATGTTTATTGCTTTTTCTTCTGATTCCACTGAGCCTCTTCTATCCCTTCTCCACTCACACACAGAAATAAACCAGGAAAAAGTAGGGATGAGAAAAATTTAGCCAAACCTTTGAAAGTGCTGCCTGCAATTTTAGGGCAGACTGGGGGGAGGCCTTTCAAACAAGGTGTTCTTGGTCCTCAAATGCTACAGCCAACATGAAACTGTCAGACTAGCATGAAACCATTTCCTACTCCAGCCCAATAACCGGAGTAGGAAATGCAGGAGGGCTTTTCTGAGGGAAAGAACTTCTCTCCCTCTTACCATTCTTCCTGAAATGTGCAAATTGAGTATTTTCGTTTCCTGATAGAGGAATACATTTTATGTGAAGAAATACATGAATATACTTATTGATTTCAGCCAAAGTTGTGTGGTTTATCTGAAGGATAGGATTACCTCTCTATAGGCAGTCATTGAGATCCAAGAAGTTTTGGCAGTGAACTCAACAGGATGAGTTCATCCTTCTCAAGAGTCACTGTGGATTACAGGGCACGGAGGAAAGGTCCCTAGATAATGTTTTCTGAAACTCTTTTATGAAGTACTGCCTCTTAAAGAAAAATGTCTTAAAACTGCTTAAATAACATAGTAAGATAGTGGATAGGATATGTTCTGCAAGGAAAAAGGATGAAGAAAAATTAATCATTCTTAAAACTGTGTGCACGCATGCGTATGTGTGGATACAATGCTCACATGTATTCTTACAGACTCATTTAGAAATACTTACTTTTGAATAGCTCTGCAAGTCTTATGATCACTTTGAAGTAGTTAATCATGTTTACTCTTTGGTGAGAGGTCTTTTGGCAGTGAGTGTGTTCTGCTTTCAGGATTTCATCCAAGAACAGAATGACAAGAATCGGTGGATTCTTCTTACCTCTCCTATGTTTTCGGTGAATTCTCAAAAGTTAAATGAAGAAGACAAATGAAGTCTTCTTGCTTTCATAGATGGCAAAGCTTCTCTTAGATGTGCAGCTTTTTCCCTCATTTATTTTCCTTCAAACTTTTCAAATCAAGCCTGCAATCTGATTGCCTTAGTGTACTGAAATGGCACGTTAGTGAATAATTTCTCTCTAAAAAGAGCCAGTTAAAAATACACCAGTTTCTGTCCTAAACCGCCCTGATTTTCATACTTATGAAATAAATCTTTCAATATTTTGTAACATTCCTACACATTTTCTTGGATGCCACTGAGTTGCTATCAAGGGATGCTGTGAGCCAGAATTCTATCTTGCCATTTAGTATGCTAAATAGCTTTATTTTTGTACGACTTTTTATTCCGTAAACTTGTCTGATGGCTTTTGAGCCACTGTGAACTTCTGTCATCCAGTTTCCTGTAAGAATGAATTGCATAATTCAGCCGCACAGTGTTTGAAGAGATGCCTCCTGTGTTTTGACATTGTTTCCTGATATTTTCATTTTTGTATTTGGAGAGACATTGGACAGTTGATCACCTTATCCATGCTATTCATGATGTTATAGTCCTCCTTTCTTCTCCAGATAGGACAATTCTACCATATTTAGACTCTCCTATATATACAGTTTATATATTTTTTTAATCATTTTGTCATCAGTTTCTAATCTTTCTTTTGTTCCCTTGTACTAATTTTGAGGATCCAGAGCATACAGCATTCCAGGTGTTAGGCCAGACCTGTGATTGTTTCTTCTATCACTTCAAGCATTTTGTATAGTTTTGTTCTTTTTCTAGGGAGGTATCCAGTGAAAGTAGCACAGCTTAAATGTGCAAGATCGTATTTCAAGAAATGTGGTGCGGTGCAGTGCAGTCACACAGAAATTCTGGTACATAAAGCAAGGGATTACATGGAGCGGATTTATTGCCTTGTACTTATTAGAAAAAGCAGAGGGAAAGATGCACAAGGTCGATATGGAAGTGTTATCTTTAGAGCACTGGTCAGGAGTTTTGAGGTAGACTACTGGACAGATAGGTAATTTGGACTGTGCTATGAGGCAAGGGCATAAAAAGGAAATCCATCTGTCTTGTACTGTTCCTCCAGTACTGCAGACTCATAAGGGTGTCAAAATTTGCCAGAAGTGTAAGACAGTAGCTGCTTATACAAAGAACAATGGAGGAGGTATGGAAGAAATTCTGAATTCCTTTCTACACTTCTGCTGTGACAGGGTGTCAATACTGGGATTTAGTTTTTGATTAAATATTAAATACTGCAACTCAGAAGTTGCAAATTCACAACATGAATAATTTTTTTCATCAAAACCAAAGGCAGGGCAGGTGGGGAAAAAAAAATCCATCTCAGAAAATCCCAAAGCCAGGGTAACAATGTGGCTTTCCTTGGCTCCAGTTCAGATCCTTCATCTAAATTATGCCCAGTAGCAGCATATCTTTTCCACCTCTCAGATATTTTTTGTGTGTGCATTTGTTTATGTGTTTATTTTTAGAAGGTTTCTAGTGGAACTGACTATAGGCAGGCCAACTGCAGTGTTTTTCAGAAAATACAGTTCTTGTTTTCCACAGCTTCTTCAGACCCATTGACATAATGAGACAGGAAGAAAAACTTAATTTGTTCTAGGTGGAAGTGCGATAGATTTCTTCTGTAGGTATTATCTATCCTACAGATTCCTGTTTACTTAGGTTTTTTCTTTATCTCTAAAGCATCATTTTGGAGGTGCCTCTTTTTTTTGTCTTTCTTTTTTTGCTGTCCTTGTCGTATCATTGCATTAACGCAGTGGTGTTGTATTACATGAAACTGATTCAGTGGCCTGGTATCATGAGGCAGAGAAATGACAGGGCATAAAGACTCCAGTACTCCAGTCCTTTAAAACTGGGTGCAGCAACTCTCTGATGATCAAGAAACATTGTATCCCCTGCCAAAAGCAGACACTTGTGAACTCTCTGTGTTGCCAAAGTCCATTAAAAATATCCCAGAATTTATTTTAGATAAGCAAAAATCTTTGGCTACTGGAAGTCATAAATCCAAGGATCCTCGGGGTTGTTTATTTCACAGGAAAGTATTTATGATTTTTGACTGTAAAGCAGTTTGTCTGTTCCAAGACAGCTTGAAATCAGGCATATCTACATATCTCACACAGTTCAAGGTAGGAAACCACTTTGTGTCACGTGTCACATTAATGTGAATGAAGGAAATCTTTTTGACAAGTTGAAATGTTTCAGAAAACCTCGCTTTACTAGTCAGATCTCAAGAATGGCAACTTGCCAAAAAAAAAAAAAGACAAAACAGTCTTCAGTGGAGAATATTTGAATATTTTCTACTTCATAAATAGGACCTTAGTGGCATTTTAAAACCTCTTTAAGAAAGGGCTTAAGAACAACTGTTGTTTCACTTTATTTAGCATGTGTTCTCTTGAAAGTTACTCTGAGATTTAATTTAGAAGTCTATTTCATTTGCATGTTATTAAAAATATTCAAA